>NC_081336.1:7354777-7686054 GCF_022539665.2 Daphnia carinata | reverse complement strand
TTTTGGTGATTGATGCTGAACCTTCTTTCTGTTCTTGCTTTGTTTTTTCGATTGGGATTTGGGCGAAGATTGCTTTGATTCTTCTTCTTCATTTTCCTCCTCGTCATCTTCTTCCACCTTGGGTTTCTTTTGAGTTTTTGCACTATTCCTCGCAGGTTGGGGTCGTTTAACAGCTTTAGTTCCCTTGGTTGCAGTGAGATCGTTTACTTTCACTTCTTCAACCACGTTTTCTTCCTTCTCCTTGACAATCACGTCGTCTACGCTTTTCCCATTGTCCGAAGCATTTTCTGGAGCACCCTCTGTTGTGGCATTCTCGGCAAGCTGTTTCGGAGACGCTTTACTACCTGCTGATTTACGAGACCTATGCTTGGTACGAGCCATGTCGAGAGATTGAGAATTGAAACTACTTAATGTAAATGGAAGTGTTCTAGTTTTATAGAATATGGAGAGGCATGAAATCATGGAATACAGCTTTGCTATTAGTCACGGAGCGACATAGGAAAAACAACGACAATCTCATGGTGAAGCCCACTAGGGGCGTACCTAAGAAAACCTGCAGCAGAGACGTCTAGCCAATGAGGGTGGGCCTGCTGGATATAAATAGAGGCACTCAGCCCGCAGTACTAACATTCAGCTATTTCTCATTCTCTCAACTTATTCACCATGACTGGTCGCGGCAAAGGAGGTAAAGGACTCGGCAAGGGAGGCGCCAAGCGTCATCGCAAAGTTTTGCGTGACAACATCCAGGGCATCACGAAGCCCGCCATCCGTCGTCTTGCTCGTCGTGGTGGTGTCAAGCGTATCTCTGGTTTGATCTACGAGGAAACTCGTGGTGTTCTTAAGGTTTTCCTCGAGAACGTCATTCGTGACGCTGTTACCTACACTGAACATGCAAAGAGGAAAACGGTGACGGCTATGGATGTCGTGTATGCTTTGAAACGCCAGGGTCGCACTCTGTACGGTTTTGGCGGCTAAGCTTGAAAAACTTAGATCATTACAAAATCATTGGCCCTTTTCAGGGCCACCAAATATCTAATGAAAAAGATTGCTCCTGCTTCTTAAAGAGTCCTTCAGAAAGATAAACTTTCCCAACAGATGTACACATAATATTTTTTAAATTACATATTCAGACGGAAGCTCTAGTTAGCAGTGGAACTGCCGTTAAAAGCTAATTTAGAAAATTCTAATGGCTGTAATTTACAAAAAAGAGGACAGTTAGAATAAATAGGCTTGATCTTGATTTGTGGATTGTTCCTGTTGTCAATCTAATTTTGCACCCTAAGCTCTTAAGTAAGTCTGGAACGAGCGTCTACGTAATACAATTACCTCGTCTTTTTTTGGTTAGTGTATATTCCGTCAGTTTCACTGAAAATCCTTTGCCTTGAAACTTTTCACGTAGTGTTGACACCACGTAATTTCTATGGAGACTTCTAAAACCTGTTTGTCGTATCCCCATTGTTTTCTACTGTACATGTATCGTATCCTGTCCCTTGCCTCATTACAGCATTGCCATACTTCCCAAAGTGGGCCTAATCAAAAAATTTGGTACAAATACGACTAAATATTAAGTTGGCTTTGTAAGTTTGCCTCAGGCGCCTCAGGTGTAACATAGGATATGGGTGGGACATATCATCTCATTATATTGTGGAAATGAGTTTTAAATACAAATTCAGGAGAAAAAATTACTATAACAGCTAATGAAACATACGACGTGCACAAGCTAGCATTTTCTATCTCGTTAATCAATTTGTGGCCCTGAAAAGGGCCGTTTGGGTGTAGAGAAATACCAAGATATGAATCTACTTGGTGCTGGTGTACTTGGTGACGGCCTTGGTGCCTTCAGACACGGCGTGCTTGGCCAACTCACCGGGCAAGAGCAGACGGACGGCCGTCTGGATTTCCCGGGATGTGATGGTCGACCGCTTGTTGTAGTGGGCCAATCGGGAAGATTCTCCGGCGATGCGCTCGAAGATGTCGTTGACGAAGCTGTTCATGATCGTCATGGCTTTGGAGGAGATGCCAGTGTCGGGGTGGACCTGCTTCAACACTTTGTAGATGTAAATGGCGTAGCTCTCCTTCCTCTTGCGCTTCTTTTTCTTGTCTCCCTTCGCAATGTTTTTCTGGGCCTTACCGGCCTTCTTCGCTGCTTTTCCACTAACTTTGGGGGGCATTTCTGTTGTCGTTTAGTGTAAGACTACGAAATTGTAGAATGACAACCTAAAATTTTCGACCTAATTTATATACGGTGCCAAAAACTTCTTTACCTGATAGTAGCCAATTGTGGCGCTTGGGACCAATGGTAGGTAGCACACTATGGCAGTTATTCCGAGAACAAAGAGCCTAGGGAAAAACCTTTCCATGGGGAACATGAAAGCGTAATAACAAACGAACAAAGGAATGAATGCCGGGAAAAACCTAAATGTTTGCCCATTGGTTAAAAAGATTCGACGACCGGTTCAGCAACCCATTCACTCTGCTATATATACCATATTTTCGATTTAAAATTTTAGACAAGTTCCTCTTTTGAAGGAACTATTTCACCTCTCAACCCAACTCAACATGTCTGGTCGCGGTAAAGGTGGTAAAGTAAAGGGAAAGTCAAAGACCCGTTCGAGCAGGGCCGGACTCCAGTTCCCCGTCGGTCGTATCCATCGTATGCTCCGTAAAGGATCGTACGCTGAGCGTGTCGGTGCCGGTGCCCCCGTGTACTTGGCCGCCGTCATGGAGTACTTGGCCGCTGAAGTCCTCGAGTTGGCCGGTAACGCCGCTCGTGACAACAAGAAGACCCGTATCATCCCCCGTCACTTGCAGTTGGCCATCCGTAACGACGAAGAGTTGAACAAACTTCTCTCCGGAGTTACCATCGCTCAAGGTGGTGTCCTGCCCAACATCCAGGCCGTCTTGTTGCCCAAGAAGACCGACAAGCCCGCCAAGGCTTAATTTCTTCACTTACCCCGTGTTTAAACCAAACGGCCCTTTTCAGGGCCACCAATATTCGTTTTGAAATTTGTATCGCCAACTGTAGTGCGTTATTTTCATAGCTAAACTTTGGCATTATGTTTAACATACAAGATGCAAGACAAGGTACGACAAAAATGAAGAAATATCTTTTTTCTCACGATTTTAAAAATTATTTCGAAGAAAACAGTATAGCTATTGATGTTTCATTTGTTGTCCATTACTGTCTTCGTAGAAAATGGAAACAACGGACGACGAAAAATGTAATAACTGGTGCATATAGTTCAGCAATACTTATCGGGGTAATGATAGAAATATGGCATTAGCGCTTGGCATTGGAATCGCTTTTGGAAATTAAGAAACTTCGTTTGGTTAGATGATTTTTACTTACTTGGTAGCCGATATTACCAAATCTGATGGCAACAGAACGAAGCAAAATCAAGCTTTACCATTGTGATGTTCTACTTTTTACTAGCATTGAGTAACTTACTGTTCCATTTTCTCTAAAAATTTTCAGACGTTTTCAAGAAAAAGATACAAATATTTGTCGATTGTGATAGGAATGTTACCAGTTGTCATTGTACCTGAGCTTTAGCAAGGAGGAATATGGTACAAGTTTAGGGTGAAAAATGTTACAGTTAAAACTGAAGAGGTTTCGATATCTTTAACTGAATTTGTTGTGGCCCTGAAAAGGGCCGTTTGGGAAAAAAAGGATCGCAAATGCACTTAAGCGCGTTCACCACGGATACGACGGGCAAGTTGGATGTCCTTGGGCATGATGGTGACTCGCTTGGCGTGGATAGCGCACAAGTTGGTGTCTTCGAAAAGACCCACCAAGTAAGCCTCGCTGGCCTCCTGAAGGGCCATCACGGCGGAGCTCTGGAAACGCAAGTCGGTCTTGAAGTCCTGGGCGATTTCTCTGACCAGGCGCTGGAACGGCAACTTGCGGATCAGAAGCTCAGTCGACTTTTGGTAGCGACGGATCTCACGAAGGGCAACAGTACCGGGGCGATAACGATGAGGTTTCTTAACGCCGCCAGTAGCCGGGGCACTCTTACGAGCAGCCTTGGTGGCCAGCTGTTTACGAGGCGCCTTGCCACCAGTGGATTTGCGAGCAGTCTGCTTGGTACGAGCCATGGTTTGAGTTTGAAATCGTGTGATGGTTAGATGCACAAGAACGTTCAGTTTATATAGGGTGCGTGGATTCAGGAAAGCATATCCTCTCGTGCCATTGGTTAGAAAAAAAAGGGAGGGAAGACGGGCAGAGAACATAATACAAAGCACCATGCGCTCGGTATACCTTATAGTCCGTGCCATGGTAGAGCCTGACCAATAGGAAGAGTTCTGGTGGGTATATATAGGAGCACAGAAAATAACTTCAAACATTCAGTATTGGGCAAATTTTAGAACTCACTCGAAATGACAGGACGTGGCAAAGGAGGTAAAGGATTGGGAAAAGGAGGCGCCAAGCGGCATCGCAAAGTTCTGCGCGACAACATTCAAGGTATCACCAAGCCGGCCATTCGTCGTCTGGCCCGTCGTGGTGGCGTCAAGCGTATCTCCGGCCTCATCTACGAAGAGACTCGAGGTGTACTGAAGGTGTTCCTGGAGAACGTCATTCGAGATGCTGTTACCTACACTGAACACGCCAAAAGAAAAACGGTGACGGCCATGGACGTCGTCTACGCTCTTAAACGTCAGGGCCGCACCCTTTACGGATTCGGCGGCTAAATATTGCTGTTGGCATCTTTTTTGAACCAAACGGCCCTTTTCAGGGCCACCATTCTTTTAAAGGAAGATTACGTTAATATCCGCTTTTTACATTTGTTCCTGCTGATTAATACTGTCTAATTTGCCAGAAAACAAGTGAATTGTTTTCACCTATAACATTTGCAACCATTTTAAGTTATTCAAAGATTCATCATGTTTAGAAATGTAAATGGCAAAATGAGTAAGGGTAAGATAGGAAATGAGAATAGGGCAATTGGTGTTATTGCTTGCTGCAAAACTGGGAATTCTCCAATACCCAATGTAGCCAATGAACTTGTTTTATTCGATCCGTTTATCTATTTGGACAAAGGAAACATTGTAAAAATGAGAGCTAAAAGTTCTTTTAGAATTAACGTAATTGTTTTTATACAAGTCAATTCTAACTTTCGTTTTACCAGCAACATTTTAGAGAACATAAAAATTTGACGCTGCATATTGGCTACTAATTTTAAAGGTTTAGTAGGAATATATCCATTTACCTATTTGCGTTCAACATGAGTAAGCAATTCTTGTTTCACTAAGATTTTGGTGGCCCTGAAAAGGGCCGTTTGAATTGAAAAGAACACCAGAATCAGATCTACTTGGTGCTGGTGTACTTGGTGACGGCCTTGGTGCCTTCAGACACGGCGTGCTTGGCCAACTCACCGGGCAAAAGCAGACGGACGGCCGTCTGGATTTCCCGGGATGTGATGGTCGACCGCTTGTTGTAGTGAGCCAAACGGGAAGACTCTCCGGCGATGCGCTCGAAAATGTCGTTGACGAAGCTGTTCATGATGGTCATGGCTTTGGAGGAGATGCCAGTGTCGGGGTGGACCTGCTTCAACACTTTGTAGATGTAAATGGCGTAGCTCTCCTTCCTCTTGCGCTTCTTCTTCTTGTCTCCCTTGGCGATGTTCTTCTGGGCCTTACCAGCTTTTTTGGCTGCTTTACCGCTGACCTTAGGTGGCATTCTCAACTGAAAAAACTAAATTACTTGCGATAATCAAGTAACACTGGTAAAGTTGTAAACAATATTTATATGAAATCTCTATCCCCATATTTCCTGATAGTAGCCAATTCTATCGATCTGAGACCAATGGCGCAGCAGGATAAGAGAGATCGTTTAGGCACACACACACACATGGGGTGGAGCTTCCCCAAGCGAACGGCAAATGGAATCGCCTTACTTATCGTATAGAAAGAGAAATTTGGCGGGACATTGTATCTGCTGCGTGATTGGTTAACATAGTTTTAGCTCACGTTTTCGTATTCCCATCCTTTAATGTATATAAGCCACAGCTTTAAGAAACAATATTCATACTTGTGTTCCTCGATTGAAGGAACCTGTTCAGTTTACCTACTAATTCATCATGTCTGGTCGCGGCAAAGGTGGTAAAGTAAAGGGAAAGTCAAAGACCCGTTCGAGCAGGGCCGGACTCCAGTTCCCCGTCGGTCGTATCCATCGTATGCTCCGTAAAGGTTCATACGCCGAACGTGTCGGTGCCGGTGCCCCCGTGTACTTGGCCGCCGTCATGGAGTACTTGGCCGCTGAAGTCCTCGAGTTAGCCGGTAACGCCGCTCGTGACAACAAGAAGACCCGTATCATCCCCCGTCACTTGCAGTTGGCCATCCGTAACGACGAAGAGTTGAACAAACTTCTCTCCGGAGTTACCATCGCTCAAGGTGGAGTCCTTCCTAACATCCAGGCTGTTCTCTTGCCTAAGAAGACTGACAAGCCAGCCAAAGCTTAAGGATGAACGCATGTGTCTTACTAAATCGGCCCTTTTTAGGGCCACCAAATATTTTTTGGAAAGGACTCGCAGAACTCGTAAATTTTAGACATTTCGGTTAACATTTGACTAACTTCCCTGCTGATGGATTCCTTTGTGATGCATGCACATTAAGAAATGTTTCATTTAAACAGCATGAAAAAGTGACTAGTTTAACAAACCTGCAAAGCAATCGTATTGATTGTCACAGATATGTTAAATATAATTCTAAATGCCTTTGATTGAAACGTATGAAACTTTGTACAAACTCCAATGAGTATTTTCTCATTCTGCCTATGCAAAATAGACATTTGAAGTTCGCTGAATTCATTTTATGAAAAGGATCAATGGAAAAGCCATTGATCCCAAATCATTGTGCGCGACATTTATTGACATGCATACATGGGTTTTACTAAAGCAAAATGAGATTTTGTTTGTTCTACGGAGTTCGTAACCTTTTTCCTAAATAATAAATACGAAGCAATAAATATTGATTATTAAAAAGTGATCAAAATAGGAATGGGGTTTCTGATTTGAACAGAATTTTAAAGCTTGGCAAAGTGAAGATTGGCAGCGTCTGCATTTTAAATTAGGAAATGTTAAAGGAATGATGGCGGTGCCGCTAATCTACAGCATTGTCTAGGAATACATCCGATTGATCAGAAATTGGTAATGGTCTTGGATGTTTTTTCGCTTCAATTTGAAAGCAGCCGTCACAAGGCCCTAAGATCATAACCGTTACTTAGATTTTCAGTTACATAAGGTTGTAAGAAGTTAACTTAATTTACCGTATCCGGCGTCCAAATATCAGAAAGAAGTGTTAGAGCTTGTGGTACTTCAAATTTTTGAAGTCGACATTTCACTGCGTGTTTTTGTAATTCTTTTAGAACTAGCTGTTCCATCTGTTGTCTTCGTGGATGATTGCTTACATCTTCAATGGTTTCCAATTCAATTCCACCTATATGTTCAAAATTCAAATATTGAATTATCATGAGGACAATAACAAAGAATATTTACTTTTCTCGGCTAGATTCTTCAGTTGATCAAAATTTGGTACCAACAATGCAACAGGGAACATCTTTGTAGGGTCTGCATAAATGCAGATATTGTCGACCAATGAATTTATCTTCAATTCGGATTCCACCTTACCCAGGGAAACGTATTCCCCATGCTGTAGCTTGACTAGATCTTTTTGACGATCAATAACCTAACGAAACAAGCGAACACATGACAAGCCCGTTCAACAAAACGCTTTTATAGAACTTACTTTGAGAAATCCTTCTTGTGTAAATTCACCAATGTCACCAGTACGGAACCAACGTCTTCCGTTCTCTTCATAAAACGCCTTTAATGTTTTCTCGGGCTGTTTAAAATACCCAACTGCAACGTTCGATCCACCAATATGAATCTCTCCACGCGGATTGGGCCAATCTTTGATTCTGTAATCTCCTTCCACCCACGAAACTAGCTTGATGTCACAACATGTTAATGGTCCTCCGGTTGTACCTTAAAGAGGAAACGTCTCTTTTGAAATATGACACATTACAAAAAGCATTTGCATAATGAGATACCCCATGAGTTGTCATCGAAATCCATGAGGGTAGTTGCGGCGCATGTTTCCGTCAGACCGTACCCTTGTAAGACAGGACAGCAAAGGGTCATTTTCATAAATTTGTGCGTTTCGGGTGCCAAAGGAGCTCCACCAGACAACACGAACCTAATGCGACCTCCGAGGAATGCTCGAATGGGTTTAAACAGGGTCCTGAAAAGGGAAAATAATGACACTATTTTGACTGTACATTGAGAATATCTTAGCGGTAGGCCTACGCATTAAGTATTGGAGTATTATAGCCGTGACAAATCCATTCATTTTTGTACTCCATCGCCAAGTTGAAGATTGCCCTTTTAAAGGCAGGACCTCCTTCTATTTTCTCTTTGATCTTTTTTTGGATACGATCAAGAACGAGGGGTACGCAAGCGATGATTGTAGGGCGGAGAACAGATGCATCCCCCTGACTGCCTCGTTTAATTTTGCTAGACTTATCTGTCATTGTAAGTGGAGTCGAATAGCCAATTGGAATTCCAAACAACATCCATATGCTTTCTGTATAAAAAGGAATGCAAATGAAAACTATACGAATTAAGAAAGGTTATAAAACAGGTGACACACCTGAAATGAACTCCAATACATGAGCTAGTGGGAGGAATGCCATGTACACGTCATTTTTGTACAGAGGACCTACGTCAGTATAACTCAGCATAGCATTGACTATATTCTGATGACTCATAATGACTCCCTTTGGCGCACCTGAAGAAAACACCATAATTCAGTACGACATCAATTCTAAAAAATTTTTGAGCAAACGTTACCTGTGGATCCGCTTGTATACATTATGATAGCCGTGTCTCCAGGCTTTGGTAAATGAAACGCACCCGAGAACAACCCCTTTTTGCCCGCGTCATCACCAAGACGGATCACTTCCTGGTAGGAGCGTAATCTGACCGTAGTTCCGTAACCTTCCAATTCTAAAGGTTTGAGGGCATCTTCCATCACAATCTATAGGAATGTGAATACATTTAGGAAGTCATTAAAATAAACTCTGAATCAAAGAGGAAAAAAAATCTAGTACCAGTAAGTTAACATTAGTGGTGCTTGGTAGGATATTTTTGAATTTCTCAAGTAGTTGTTGAGAAGTGACAATGCATGATACATCTGTTTCATTGATGCCATGGATCAGTGCATCATCACCCAAAGATGCATATAGAGTTACAATTGGCATATTTTGTTTCATGCACCCAATAGCAGCTATAAGCCATTCAGCTCTTGTTTCTGCAAAGATCACAACATTCTCAAATGGTTTCAAACCCAACTCTCTCAATCCACGTCCAAAGTTTTCTGCTTCAGTATTCATTTGAGTATAGGTGCGCCATTGAAAACCACCCAAAAGAAACTGTATGAAGTAAATTAGTACAAACATGTCAGGTATTAAAAGATTAACAGAAATTTACCTTTTTAAAGATTTTCCCATCAGGTTGCAATTCATCCTCTTCTGATAGTATGACTCTTGTTCCCAATGCAGGTTTATTCCTGTGCTGACTGACTGCTGAACAAAACACCTTTTCCATTGTGTCAACTTTATCTTGTATAAACTTGGCATGGACATCACTGATCGTAGTAACACTTCTATACACAATGAAATCATCTTCTCCTTGGTTCAAAGGTTTAGCCTATAAAACCATTAAAAAATCAATATGTGTTAGTCAAATTCTTTTTTACACACGCAAGCGCTACAAATTTACCCTTAGTTTGGTGTAGTTTTCTTTAACTTTCCATGGTTTCTGGATGACATAATACAATGGCAACGTTATGAAAGTGTAGCTGCTAACAATGCATCGAATTATCAGCACAAATGCTTCCGACGCCCAAGACCAAGAACTAAATGATTTAAAATACGTTTAATCAATTGTAATTTCAAAGATAAATGTCGTAACATTAAATACCTTTTCATGACTAGATTATTTGTTGAAGCCTTTCACGTAACGGAAAACTGCAGGCCGCTGGAATCAGCAGCTGTTCAACCAAAAACTGAACCCTTCAACCAATGTCATAAACCAGCATTGCCAGTTTTACCAGATATTTTATTGATGGGCGGGGCTGAAACGGGGAGGGAAAGGAATGAGGCGGGGCTACGCATCCGCATCGATCGGGGCTGGGCGGGTTGGGTCCGACGGGGTACGGATTTTTTGACCCGTGGGTTACAATCGGGTTGCCAGGTTGGTATGTGTAACCCGAACCCAAGCAATGTTTATAAATGAAGATTGATTCGAGACATTAATCCCTTATTCCATAAGGGAAAATTTAACTTATTTATTATTAATTTCTTTTCCTGAACGCAATTAGTGCCAGTAAATCAATCCCAACCGAAGACTAAGCGTAATGCCAATGAGGAGAGTTACACTACCTAAGCACAAGCCCCTACCTGGTGCATTAAAGCTAACACAAAGCATATGAGAACCGTGAAATAAGCGTGTGGTGAAGTTACGTGCTCAGTGCAAGGATGAAACAATAAACCATAATAAAGGGAAACTAAAGGAAAGGATGAAGGAATAGGATAAAGGAATACTGGCACATTTGTAAAACACACTAATCACAATCACAATCACAATCATAATCACGGAATAAAGTAAGCGAATGCCGATTAGGCAATACTCAACCGTACCATCTTTGTTTTTTTCCTAATCTTCATGGGCGTGAATCTCGGGGCTGGGCGGCGATCCTCGATGTCCGGCGGCGATCTTAAATGTCCATTGGTCCTCTTCAGTGCTGCTGGGACCCTCCTAAATGCATAAAAAAACATGGATAGACACTTAAATTTATATAACATATACCTGACATATCCATGGCGACGATCTAGTTGCTCCCGCTATGATCCCCAATGTCCAGTGGTCCTCTTCGGTGTTGCTGGGGCCCTCCTAATACATTTTTAAGAAATATGGTTTGACACTTAAACTTATAAAACATATACCTGGCATATCCGTGGCGACGATCTAGTTGCTCCCGCGATGATCCCCGATGTCCAGTGGTCCTCTTTGGTGTTGCTGGGGCCCTTCTAAATACATTTTTTAAAAATATGGTTTGACACTTAAATTTATAAAACATATACCTGGCATATCGGTGGCGACGATCTAATTGCTCCCGCGATGATCCCCGATGTCCAGTGGTCCTCTTCGGTGCTGCTGGGACCCTCCTAAATACATAAAAAAAAACATGTTTAGACACTTAAATTTATAAAACATATACCTGGCATATCCGTGGCGACGATCTAGTTACTCCCGCGATGATCCCCGATGTCCAGTGGTCCTCTTCGGTGTTGCTGGGGCCCTCCTAAATACATTTTTAAAAAATATGGTTTGACGCTTAAATTTATAAAACATATACCTGACATATACCTGACATATCCGTGGCGACGATCTAGTTGCTCCCGCGATGATCCCCGATATCCAGTGGTCCTCTTCGGTGCTGCTAGGACCCTCCTAAATACATTTAAAAAAAACCATGTTTAGACACTTAAATTTATAAAACATATACCTGGCATATCCGTGGCGACGATCTAGTTACTCCCGCGATGATCCCCGATGTCCAGTGGTCCTCTTCGGTGTTGCTGGGGCCCTCCTAAATACATTTTTTAAAAATATGGTTTGACACTTAAATTTATAAAACATATACCTGACATATCCGTGGCGACGATCTAGTTGCTCCCGCGATGATCCCCGATGTCCAGTGGTCCTCTTCGGTGCTGCTAGGACCCTCCTAAATACATTTTTTAAAAAACCATGTTTAGACACTTAAATTTATAAAACATATACCTGACATATCCGTGGCGACGATCCTCGGTGTCCAGCGTCCTCTTTGGCCACCAGAGATTGCCCTCCTGATGACACAGAAACGAGAACAAAACAAAAAAAACGGAGGGCTTTTAAATTATTATGCAACAACAAGTTGCAACTTAACTCTAGCATAGATCATATACAGAGATAACAATCACATTTGATTAAAAATTCCTGAAAAGAAAATTGTTTATTATTGATTATTCATTTGTTAGTGGTCGGTAGGATTTACAGGGCGTTTGGAAGTTGTGTGAAAAAGAGGTTGCAACATAGAATTGATGGCACAGAAATGGTTTCCTATTGACAACTACATCTAGATCTGTCTAAATTTGCTATTCTATCTAGGCTTATGTTACTACCCAACAAAATACTGCTTAGATTATGCAACTAAACTAAACCAGTGCACGACTAAGTGCTGATGCAGTGCTATTTTATTGGGTGATTAGGGAATCTACAAATTGTGAAACATATCCAGTTGTGAACGAAAAACTATGTCAATGTGCGAAAGCTGTGCAAGTCTCTACACCGTGAACCAACGCGAAATGTCGACACTAGCTAGTGCATATTGTGCAGGTGAGTGAGCTACTGAGCCGCAAAATACGAAAATGGGTTTCAACTCTTCATTACTGAATTGCCTAAGGTTATTCATCTGTTAGGCCATTGCCCGAGATGGGGTCAGTCGAGGAGGAACGGCAATATCCTCGAGCCAATGACCCCAGGTCGATATGGAAATTTACCCTTCAACATCTATCGACCTTCAGAATTTTGTTTTCTCTACCCTCAACTTTTTTCCGTTAAGGGCACGATGTGGAACGTGTCGCCGTGTATATAAGACGGTAGACAGTAGTTTCATCCACAGTCACGCAAGGGTCTTTCATTGCAAATGTTCTGCTGCCCCATCATCGTCGTAGGACGTTAATCTCGTCCTGGTAAGTAGATTTATATAGTAGTAGTAGTAGTATGTGTAATGTTACTGTGTTGAATAGAATTTAAAAGTCTATGTGAACGAAAGCCTTAGATAAACTTTTTCATACTATAAGTTTGTCTAGAGTTATATTGAAAAGACAAGTGTATGCTGAGTTCTGTCAAATGAATCATGTTGAATGAATATGGCAAACAGTGCCAGCGAGGCTGCCATATGCAAACAGTTGATTGAAACGTTACACTGTATGTGTTAAACTTGTTACTTGTCCCAATCAATTTTTATACTGGGCAATGGAGCTAGTTATCAATTGTGTTTTCTAACGTTTTTTTTTACCATGTGTCTAGTGTGGAGCGAAGTGGAGATCTGTTCTGTCGAATGGGTAAATATGGTCGGTTTTTAAAGTTGTCATCTTCATAATTTATTTCGTTGGTTATCTCGTTGTCTACAGGTTTTTTCGGCTCAGATTTTCGCACCCAAACCTTGAGGAACTTGCTGTTCAATCTTTGCCGTGAAAAGGGTTCTTTTTTAATGTCCTATTTAATGAAGTTATTTGAGTAAGTTGAAATTAATTTGTTGCCCGTTTATATGGTAGGAATTACGTCAGTGGAATTTTCCTTAGGATCAAATTATGATGACTTGCCATAATGACCGGTAGATGGTTCCAACGCCATCTGTACGTGTGATTAAGAACAAATACCTTTTCCGATAAGGAATCGTCTGCTCCGCCATTTCGCTTTGATCCGTCGCACGTGGAAATATGGTATTGGGCGGTGCATTAAATTTGTTAACCGTGATGATTTCTTCAGATGTGGTGCTTGACATACTTATGTTGTGTTATAGGTAGACAGCATTTTCGGAAACATGGAGCTGTTAAAAGATGGTTAGTTTTAAACGCCGTTACCACCACAAGCTGGGAGTTTAGGTCATTAAGTTCATTTGTTAGAACCCCACGTTTTCTCCCGTTGGTGACAGCGGTTATGTTTGTTCCACGCCATTTCGGATACACCCATCCTATCTAATTAATCGTCTTTTTTTCTACGGGGAATTGATTTTCAGGAAAAATATGATGGAAAATAACAATGTGATTATCATGTTAAGTAAAAGAATCTGTTTATCACAAATGATGCTAATGTTGCTGCGTAAGTGAATGGATCTGTAGCTGTTCGGCTTCCGGCGGTAGTAAAATTTTTTTTTTTTCTTATGCTTTACTCTACAAAGTTAATGATTGTATTCTATTCCGCAGAGCAGCCGGGTACGCTAGAAATTCTCCGACGTCCAACACGATTTGAAATGTTAACGGCAAAGCGGATGGTGGAATAATAGGCTTGTGCAGTTTGCAGGAACTTCGTCTTTCATTGTTGTGCAGCCTTTTCAGTCACCATTAGCCACGGAGTAGAAAAGAACGAAGTTTTTCTTTCCCTTTTTTAATTCATCGTGTTATCTATTTCAGCCACCAGGCGTGTCTAATGCGTGGGGTTTTTTTTCGTTTCTTTCCTTTTAGTGATGGAGGTTTTTCTCTCTGGACGGGCTGACGCTGATTTGGCCAATTGTTTTCGGAATTCGTACGCCAATCAACCGTCAAGCGCCACGCCTTTTTTTCCGGCCATTCTTTACACTTCGATGGAATAAAAAAGAAAACGGTAAATTACAAATGATTCTTCTACAAGAAAAGGGAGATTGTATTATTTTTTCTGTTGGAATCAAAGGGAGAACAGGAACGTGATGCGAAGCGCAAGAAAGAGGATCGCCGCGCGGGCGCGTCGCTCTCCTCCCTTATAGGTAGGTTATCTACTGAGAAGATATCCGCATCCAGCAGTCGACGTTCCGTCTCCCTCGTGGGTGGAAGAACGTGAAATATTTCAGAGCGGTGTGTGCTGGACCATTGGTTAAAAACTCTGTCCAATTTTTAAACTTTCGATATCAAGAGCGGAAAGAAAAGAGGATCAGTTGCGTGTTTGCTTTGTTTTGTTACATTCTGTGGTCTTCAGACACAAGAAAGGTAAATTCAATTTCATCTTCCTTTTAAGTAGCATTTCTAATACGATGTTTAGCGAGATGTCTACGAAAACAAAAATGCGTGCACGGACGATTGAGCCGTCTTTCTCGCTGTCCATGTTTTTTTTTTTAAAGCCGCCTGGAAGTAGCCGATAGGAAAATTTCAGTAAACCTTGTTTCCCTTGGCTACCGGGGAAAAAAATACCTCCTCAATCCAGTCAGATAGGAAAAACCCAAAAGTTCGTGACTAGAAATTCAATCACGTTTGAAACCCTTTTCTTTTTACTTTTTATTTTTTATTTTATTTTATTTTATTTTTCTACGATAAGAAAACGGAGGAAAGAAAAAGAAGATCCACTTGCTTGCGGGAGCGTGCCAATTCAATATTACCCGCCCTTTGGCTGTTTCAATCCCACCCTCTTTATCAATTGTAGAGGATAAGGGTTGAAGTTTCGACTATTACTACTCGTCTAGGACTTTTTTTTTTACCTGAACGATTTGATCTTCAAAAAACAAGGGAAAATGACATTTTGCTTCAATCGATACGTAACCGCGGAATTTGAAAGAGTGTTCTCAAGGTTCGTTTCGATTTGCGGCTTTTTTTTTTCAATTTCCACCCTTCCGTGATTGAAGTAGACGGGCGTTGATGATGTCTCCAAATCATTATCAACCAGCCGGATATCCAGGAAGAAACGGGGGGGGGGGGGGTGGTGGTAGGGGGGAGGTTTGCTGCTGATGGTGTGTAGTGACTTCTGGATCCGCAATGCAATTACATGATAGAACCTTTTAACTCTTTCTCTCCTTATACACATCTAATATACGGCGATGTTTCGGTCTCGGGCCCCTATTTTTTTTTATGTACGCCATCATCGATTGAGTGTAACCCAATTACGACGACTTTTCGCTTCCGTTTTTTTTTTTTTTTTCGTCGACTGACGTCTGGACTTTTTTCAATATTTATCTTGAATTTTTCTGTGTATTTTCTTTTGACATTTTCTTTTCATCTATTCTTCTTGTTGCTGATTGTGTTGAAATACGAAATGTCAGGAACGTCTGACATCGAGCGACTTGGCATCAATCAATTCAATTCCTCTCCGCATTGATTCTGTCTCTGGCATATATTCCTTGTCTCCTATATTATTATTTTTTTTCCAAATCCTATTATTTGAAAATCTATTGTTTCCATTATAAAAAAAAAGAAGCTTCTTTATGTTTGCAATAATAGTCTTTGGAATGTTGCAATTACTTTTAGGGAATTGTACAGTGTCAGCTAGCCCTGACTAATACGTAATAGCCAGTGAGTGTATAATCATGGAGCACCAAGCGCTATCAAATTATTCAAGAATCTTATGTAGCCTCTGCCATAAATAGCAAGCCGGTTTAGTTCTTGTTACGAACGAAATATCGAATAATATTCAAATAGGTTTTTAAACAACCTTGCATGATGTATCGTCCTGATTATGTCATGTTATCTTTTTATTTTCGTCTCGAATTTCAGTTCCAAATGGCTATTTAGGAAAGAGAATACCCCCACCCCCGTATGGAACGTTGCCCAGTGGCAGAGGATCCCAGGACATCCTTAGATGTAGAAAAGAATACGCAACTTGACTTTTTGTGAACAAGAACAAAGATTGATCTGATCGTCACGTTTCAATATTTTATTTAAACAATTGAAATGGCCAAAAAGAACCGCCCAAGCGAATTTTTACTAGCCTATTTAATATGAGTATTAGCCTTCAACTTCTGATTTCTGTAAATGTGTATTTGGCGTTGGCGACATGCTTCGTGCTCTCGTTGATGGACTTTGGGAGAAAAAGAGTTCGTGAAATGACAAGTTTCTTCACCACATGTAGGCTTGTACGACAGCTTTTCTGCTCTGATGTAGGGGATTTGAGATTCTTTAATGTTTGCATACGAAATTTTTTTTTCTTTTACCCCCTTTTTCATGCTTGGGATGGTAGGAGGAGACGTCAACTCAAGAGAGTTTGCCTCTTATCTTTCCGGCCGCGACTTACGTCGATTTCGTGTTCTGAAAAGAAAGACGAGAGACAGCGAGAAATATGCGAGTTTTTTTTTGTTGAAAGAATGGAAAATCCTTTCTTCCACAAAATGTTCCCAACCACTTAGTATCAGCTCCTTATATTTTTTTTACGAGAGCAAGGGCGGGTTTTTCACAGAATATACCGCCCACAAGGGTTATGTCATCATATAGTAAAGTCTTTGTGGGTGCTGTGTCGGCAAACGACCTCCCAGAGTCATATATTTTATTGTAACTGCGCGTTGAATAAACATACGGTGCTCATTTTCGAAATCATCTACACGACGCGATGCCCAGGCTTTCGCTGCCATCTTTGCGTCTGCAGACGACACAAAAGAAGTGTTACATTCGTCAGCTGCGTCTGAAAATACAGTGGATTTATGAAAATTTCACGTTCTAATCTCCTTAAGTGCAGCATTTTTTGTTTGTGTTACTTTTGCAAGCTTGTGTGCAAGATGTAAAGCGTTCTCTTTTTTGGCGTTTGTGTGAAAAATAGATTTGGGCGTGATGGATGACGAACTAGTGGCTCAGAGCCTAGTGGGTAACAGTTCCGTATTATGTGTGAAAATCTTGTAAAATTCCAGAGATCTCTTTGACATTTTCAAACCACAGAGAAATATTTGTCCTTATTTAATAATTCGTGAAACTCTGGCGAATCAGAAATTTTTTATTAGGATTTTTTTTTGTGTTTTCGTGGAATATTTGAAATCTGTCAACGTTTTTTTTTTTTACCACGCGGGAAGGTTGCGAAAGATTTAGTAGGATGGGTAAGGAAAAACGAATGGCCTTGAAGGTTTCTTTGTTCGATTTGCTGATCTGGCTCAGTACAAGATTTGTCTTAGTAGTGGTAAGGTTGGTCACGACCATGCCGATCAAAGCGAGACACGCGATCAACTTCATTTTTAGACCGTAAAACATTAGTTTTATCGATTGTGCGTGAATAATCACAATAATAAAAACGTTTTTCTCCTTTACGATGAATTAGGTGGCCACGGGAAGCAATAGCCGGATGGATGGAGCGTGATAATTGATCCATCGACATAATGGAGATCAACCGACTGTTTCTCACCATCCAATTGCTGTTCATCCTCTACAATCGTAAGTTGTTTTATCTTTTTAACCCACTGACGGAAAATGATTTCCACTTGATCACGAACACAATTAATAGTTAAAAATTGAAAGCACACACTGGAAACAAGCTTTTTTCGAGTGGTCTTCTCTCCCCTTTTTTTGTCAAAGATTTTTGTAGGCACGTTTTTCTATTTGAGGAGGAAAAAAAAAGCATTAGTTAAGCTGGATTATGAGTGGTACCAAGATGAACACAAAAAGTAGTTGAAGTGGAAAAAGAGCAGAGTAGACGGGCAAATCCTTCACATCAACTGCTGAAAAGAAACTCCCTCTTGATTGGGTTGCCCGCCTCGCAAAATGCCGTCTCTCGTGCATGTTTAGCAGTGAACGTATGTTTTAGGCCAACAGCAAATAGCTTCGTGAAATCATTCTCAACATGTGAGGCAAGCAATCTGGCGCTATACGCCTTCGCGGAGATTGCAAATCTTTTAAACAGGGAATGGCTAGGGACATTGACGGAATATCTGACGAGATGTTAATGCATTTAGGTCACGTGGGACATGAAAAATGTAAAGAGATCAGGTCGCAAAAAAGAAATCATTTCGGTGGCCGCCATCTTGAATTTCAAAACAAACAGTGCCGTTCAAGAGATTAATTTTTCGATTAAAATTGTGTGTTTTTCTTTTGTTAAAAAACACCTTTGGAAATCCGTACCCGAAAGGGACGACGATCTTGGCTGATTGTTTTCTTCGTTATAACAAGTTTTGCTTAGTAGAAAGGGCGCCTGGTTTGAAATCAACTCTCTTTTGTTACGTGCTAACAGGAAGAGCGGTGAGGATGTAGCCGTAAATCAATGGCCGATTTATATCGCGAAACGATCGATGGTTCTCGTTTTACCCGTCGACACGTTTATATTTTGTTTTCGTTGATAAACTTTCAACAACAAAAAAAAAAGTTAATATTTGAGTTTATCGACGAGGACAGTGTTGTTGCCGTCATCAAATTTGATTCTTGTTCACGATCGAAATTGGTCTGCACGCGGTGTGGTTGTGGTTTCCTATTTCAGACAGTTTGCCTCCATTTATTATTTATTTATTTGACTCGTTATTCGGAAGAGAGCGCAACGTTCCTTGGTGACTGGACGATGATTGGGTTCATTCCGTCGGCATCAGCTTTCCCCTTCTCTTTTTTTTTTTCTTTTTGAGGAAGAGCAAGAAGGGACGATCGATCGAGCGGACCGGCATCGTCGTTTATATATATAAAGTGTCTGTATGTTTAAGGGAGAAGAGATACGAGGCTCGTGTACGATTGACGTAACGGATTCTTATATAGATTTTCTTTGCTCGAGGGTAGAGTTAGGCGTCGAAAATCTCATCCGCCTTCACATCCGCACGTCACTCTTTCTCGCTCTGATAAGGGAGTCAGGTCCGTGGCAATAACATTATTTCTACCGTCTGTCTACACATAAAATGTAGCGGGTACGCACTTGAAAAAAAGAATGCGGCTACTTTCCGTGCGCGTTGCCGAACCCATTTGGGGCTTGTCCTCGACTTAAGCTGCTTACCGACAGTGGTGCACACCAGTTGGACAGCCAGCATTGAACGAACTGTTTTTCTCAAGTACCGCGTGAAACAAAAAAAAAAAAAAAAAAAATCATTTCTTTTTATTATTTTGTTGTTTTTCTTGAACTTGTTTTCGATCCTTTTGTTTTGGTCGTGATTTTTTTACTGTTGGGTTACATGACGGCTGTACGTATCTCGTGCGTGTAGCAAGAAAAAACGGTTCGATTGATAATGCCTAGCAACTGCTAACTGCCTGGATTTGTTTGGTCTGTACTTTTTTTTTTTTTGAAAAGACGAACGAGAGACAAAGAAAAAATCGTAAATGATGAGGATGTTTTATCTGGATGGGCTTTTGTACGAGGCTTCGACTACACACCGCCGTATGCATATTGCAAAATGCTTTGTGATGAGCGGGCCTTTTGATGCATGTCTAACATGCCGTCGTTTTCCATATTAGAAACTAATAAAAATCTATGCATTCGTAAAGGGAATCAAAGTGGGGGGGGGGGGGGGGGGAGAGACTTGCGTTACTTATGGCGGACATCCATTTTCTCGTGTAGGGCTACCTCGTCATTTCTGTTTTGCTCAAATGACACACCCCTTTTCTCCCTCCCAATGTCTGGACCATCAACACGGTCATTTCTATCGTCTCAGTCGATCGAATTTTCTTCATTCTCCGCCCTGTTTATTATTGGCTTTTATGCGTCCCATATAAAACGCCATCCCCCCCCCCTTTCCTTCACTACCCCACCTTTTTTTTTTCACGGTATTCTGGACCATTTGGCTCCGTACCTCATATCGATTCTTTGATTTTTTTTTTTTTCCTTTTTTTTTTTTTTTTTTTTTTTCATTCGGACTCAACGGTGCAATCGTCCGTGGAACACTATTACTTGTCCGCTACACAAGTGGATATTGCACCGTCGAGCCCCGTGTCCCCTATACGGCTGTTTATGTATATCTACCTAATACTTTTGACGCCGAATTGAAAAAAAAGAGGTCCTCGTCCAAGCACGGGGATATATGTATTGTGAAAAGATTACGCACACCGCTGAAATTGCTTCTTTTCTATTCCTCCCGCTCCTCTTTTTTTTTCTTTCTCAAGTTTCCACTCGACTGGGTTTTAAACCCGGTGTAAATTTATGGTTCGTTTCTTTTGTGAGGCTGGCCGATGTTGAGGAACAACACGATCGACAAGACATGTACACACGTAACGTGTGTAAGCCTTCCACACAGAGGTTTGCCTCAAGCGATCAATACGCTAATGCCTTTCCTTTAGGATCTCGTTGCTGTCCATTGCCGCGAAAATAGAAAATGCGTAGACTAAAGCAAAGTTATACTGAGGCCAATTTCCTCTTCCCCTCTTAAAAAAAAAAAAAAAAAAAAAAGTTTTTGGATTAAAAAAAAAAAAAAGAGTTGGAAATAGACCCTGCGGAATAGGCCTCAAATAAGAAGGATCGATCCTCGACTCCCCATCAGGCAGATTTTTAGAGCTTTTTCTTTTTAGATGGTTCAATGATTTGTGTTTTGATCGTCCACTATATATAGGGCCCAGTCAAATGCAATTATTGCACGTTTTTTCTTTGTTCTTTGTTTAATATTAGCGAAGACGTGCAGTGATTGGATGTATGCGGGGAGGAACGTGCGAAAACGTCGGAGGAGGGGGAGGGGTAGATTTGGAAATCGAAAAATATTGATTGCTTTTCCATGCATATATTTCTGGGGTAAGGCCATCTAGATGTATATATCTTCATGTGTATAGATATTCTAGTATTATGAGAGGCTGGGCATTCTGGCCAGTTCCATCTCCGGCTGTACTCCATCATGAATACGAAACGAGACATATTTATAGCCCTCCTTTTTTGTGTGTGTGTGTGTATGTGTGGCTGCTGATGCGCCCATCGTTATTCGTGTGCGTGTGTGTGTGTCTATGCGTCCGTACTGACGTAGATGGGGATTGTGCCAAACATGTCCAAGACTCGAAATCCCGCTGACCTTTTCGCCTTTGCGTTTGCTCGATTTTTTTTCTTCTCTTCTCCCTTTAGAAAATGTCGGATTTCATTTGAAATTAGCATTTGCTTACAACGGCCCAACGTGTGTACACATAGATTGACTGGTATTGACAAACGCTGTCCCTTTCCGACGAGTCGATCTACATAATCCCTTGGTCAGCTTATTAAACAAATAAAACCAAATTCATTTCAAAATGAATAACGAAAATATCGTTAAAAAAAAAAAAAGATATTTACGTCTGCTCGATAATCTTTTGTAGTTGACGTCAATACGATTTGACGTACTGTAGCACCTCCTGTACAAACTCTTATCGCCTCAGGGGTCCACCGTCGTAAGCAGCCATCTTGATAGAGTCCTATTGAATAAAAATGCGCATGAAAAAAAATAGAGGAATGGCCGAATTTTTTTTTTTTAAAGGGGAGATTCTGACGAGCCCCTTGAATGACGATAAAGCCGGACATGATCCGCCACAACATCTATTCTTTAGGCTAAACCCCCAGTACACGCCGGCCAGCTGCTATGTATGCGCGTCTTGGCTCATCGAATTAAAAGCTTTAAGCTTAGCATTTATTTTTTTTTTGGTTGGACATGATGTGTGTGTAGAAAAGGGCCGTTGCTCCAATTACGGGCCCAAGCTTGGCGGGATCTCGTTGTAACAAAAGAAAAGACTTAAGTCCGTCGTGATGAACGTCACGCGCGATATGTGTCAGCCTCGAATGATTACCGTTTTGCATGATTTGATTGTGTGCGCCCGTCATCAGACAAATCTGGGCGCATGTAATGAAGGATCACACACACATTTCCATTTTTGATTTCGTTGACAACGTGACAGAGGTGGGTATGTTAACTGTGTACTGACTGCTCTAAATCATTGAGAAGCAGTTTAGTGTGATTGGATTTATATCATTTATTTTTTTTTTTTTTTTCTGGGGGATGGGGGTCTCGTTCTGGACGCCTCGTATGGCCAGCGAGATTTCATCGGATCAGACGATAAAGGGGGAACGGCCGACACATCAAAGGCATTTGTGATGAGATTCACACAGAGAGTCGATCGATGTGTTTGTAGACACATGAACGAGAAAACGTTCAATGTCCGGTCTTTTATTTCCCATCTGGATCTGCGCCGGCCAAAGCCACAGAAACCCGGGCCAAGGAGGGGAGACTTTAGCAAAGTCAACCGGAAAGTTGTCGTTTCCATCGGAAAGTTTGTTGGCCAGCAGCTGCCGAGTTCACAGCAGAGCAGAGAGAAAGTTTGGAATAGAAAAGTTGGGTTCCGTCAAACAGACGGGCAAGGCCAGCTTTTTTTTTTCCCTCTTTATTATGTTATTATTATTATCAGGGAATTGTGCGCGTAGAGTTAGATGACTGGACGACCTTATTTTTCTTTTCTACGGCCGGTAATTGAATGTCATTCAGGACCAATGTGTTTACCTTATCAATGAAATCCTCTTCTTCAACCAACTTTTTTGGCCCGTCTTGATCTGATTATTTATTTTCTTTTGGTATAGGATCTTCTGCTGGAGTAGTCGAAACGTCGGACACTCTGGCGATTGATGGACCGCATTTCATTACGGAACCGCCGGCCTGGCTCGAATTTACCAATCAAACGGGGGCGAGCGTCTGGTGCGCCGCTGCTGGACATCCTCAACCCACTGTCACGTGGATAACCGTTTCCGAGATGTCCACTTCATCCGCGACGGCCGGTGTAGTCGAAATTGCTGGCCTGCGTCGCATCGCGACCCATGCCGGACATAACGTGTCATTAATCTTCCCGCCATTCGCAGCCACGGCTTATCGTCCCGATGTTCATTCGACGGCCTACCGTTGCCGGGCTAGTAGTCCAGCTGGAACAATTTTAAGCCGCGAAATGAGGCTCAGAAGTGGTAAAACAAAAAAAAAAGGCAATCCATTTCCTAAAAAATGAATGGTTTTTTTGAAATTTGTATTTGATTAGTGTTGGTCCAGTCATACGAGACGCAGGCTGTGGCCGGCTCGGCTGTGAAAGGCGGAATAGCCGTCCTGCGTTGCGCCATACCGCCGGCCATCAAGAACGATATCAAAGTAACGGCCTGGATTCAAGAATTCACCGGCCTGACCATCTTTCCATCTCTGCAAGGCGGTAAAGGTTTCACGCGTTCATGACGTGACTCTTCGTCCGCCTGATTTATTGTGCCGTCTAAGATGTCAAGGTGGGGTGGGGGGGTGGGGGGCAAATGATTACCTTTCTGATGAATCAGTATTTTGTTTTCCTTGCTCCGGTCCAAAAGACGGGCACCGGATGTAATAGCAATCACGCATTTTGACACGAGTCCGTTAATCAAAAACAAGGTAGCAGTCTGGCGTTCAATTTGGGGTGTGATGAACGATACCTAATACCCCCCGCCCCTCTCCGTTTAATATCTCTTGCCATTACTTCAAAATGAATGTCGGATGTTTTTTTTGTTTTTTTTTTCCCTCCTGGGCGAACGAAAAGCTTTTATTGAACATTACACGCAAGTGAAGAGGGGAAGAAAAAGAAAGTTTGACTGAGATGGCCGGGCATTTTGAGACGTGATAAACGATCTTGACTTTAGGGAACATGTCGTTTTAAGATTGGATCGATAATGGGCCATGTATAAAACGGCGGAGATAGAGCCTATGATTGTTTGGGATGTTGAGGGGTAGACAGCTGGACATGAAGACTTTTCCATTAAAGGCAAAGAAAAGGACAAGATACTCCTGTCGTGAAAAAATTGGTTTGGCTTGCGATGAGGAAAAACTTACATGTGTTTTTGTCTTGTTTTGTTTGTGCATGTGTTGGTGGAACACACACACGCACACAAAAAAAAAAAAAAATGTATTTTAGATGGAAAACACCATATGTTGCCTGGATCAGGCGATCTCTATCTGTACGGTGTCGACAAAAGTGACATCCGGGCCGCTTATCGGTGCCGGACGCAGCATAGATTGCACGCAGCGGGCTTCCATCAACAGCTTAGTGCCAACACGGCCACCATCGCTGTATCCGGTAAACGATTCTTTTTTTTTTTGTTTTTTTTTTATTCCATTCATATTTCGTGCCATTTAATTTTATATTCAATTTGGAAATCGCAAATAAATAGAACCTTCGAGTGTTGTCGGGCCGACGGTGAACGTCAAAACGTCGAGCATTCAAGTGACATTGAACGAGAACATTGCCATTCCGTGCGTAGCTCAAGGCTACCCCATTCCGGAAATCAGGTGAATCAATTGCAACCCAATTTTTATTTATTATTATTATTTGAAATTTGGAAAAGAAAAAACAAAAATACTCATTAGATTTGCCGAGTCGTATACTTAGCGTACGTATAAAGGTCGATGTAGCTTGATTGGGACCAACGATTTGTCTTACATTTACGACCTTTTGCTACGTCAAGGATCTCTCCATCCTTTGATGTCTCTCATGAATAATTGCGTCTATGCTTTATCAAATGTCTATCCACCCCTTTTTAGATTCCCGATCGCTTCGACGATTTCGACTAGAAAAAAACTAAAAAAAAAGAGACAAATCTTGGGAAAAAAAAAAACAAGTTAGTGCAAACTCGAAAAAGCAAAAGATCTAAGAAACCGTCCGTTCTTTTCTTTCCAAGTTCCGTCTCTCTTTTTCTTTTTCCTGTGCGTATGGACCTCGCTGACTATGATCGTAACAAATCCCAGTTTTAAATCCTCTAAAAATAAGAAGAGTCTCTTTCGCTAGTTCCCCCCCAAAACTAATCGATAAAACACGCGAGCTTGGTGAATGTGTTCATCCATACATGGCACGATGCAGAATGCATCGTTAGACATTTCCCTCGCATCTCTCTTTTTTTCTTATGGCACAAACCACGTACACGTAGCCAAACTCTGTATGCTTGGACGGCGCGTAATATATATCGCTGAGTCCTGTGCTTCTTTTTTTTTTTTTTTCAATCCTTGACTTTGATTGGCTAGCCGGCCCTCGTCAAGCAGTCTGCGCGCTGCGAGCTTAATCAGACAAGTCCATAGAGGAGAACACAGACATAGTCCACCGCGTTAGAGTTGTTTATGGAATCAATGTTTGATTGACGACCGACCGTCTAGCGGGCGAAACTGGCGAATTTTTTTTTTTTTTATTGAGCGATATTCATTTGTTTTATTTTCAAATTTCCCGCATTTAAATAAAATGTTTTTTTTTTTTTTGGGGGGGGGGGGGTTAATTAGGTGGTATCGATTGGAAAGTGATGGACCGCCTACTGCGATGGACGAATCGACGGCTAGTTTCGGTGTTTTGGTGCTGGAGAATGTCCAGCCGGAAGACGGAGCGACTTATCGTTGCACGGCGGCCAATAGCGTCGGCCAGAGTTTGCCCTACGACGTCCGTCTTGAAGTGGTGGAACCTCTGAAAGCCAAGCTTCGACCCGACAAGGCCGTTTTGCGGATTAATCAGGGTCAGACGGGCCAAATCGAATGCGCCTTCCAGCTGGATCAGCAGAATCATCATTATCGCAACATCAACGGATTAGCCGGACATTCGTCCACCGTCCGGCCGATCATCAAATGGCTGAAGGATGGGCTGACCATCACCACGTCGACCGTGGTAGCCGACGCCAACCCGAGCAGCAGTTCCAAATATCAGCAATCGGCCGTCTTGATCTCGCGAGCTTCCACATCCGCACAACAGGAGCAAATCTGGTCGTTGCGCATCAGCAATTTTCAACGAGCCGACGAAGGCATTTACCAGTGTTTTGTCTACACGGACAAGGAGTCAGCCCAGTCATCTGTCCGTCTCTTGCTCGGAGGTAATGTTACTCTCATTTTTTTTTTTTTTTTGTGTTTTTTTTTTTTCCAGCGCTGGATCGATAAATGTTAAGCGATTCGATTTTTATTTATTTAGAAGCGGCTCCTCAAATGGTGCACACCTTCAATGAACAGACGCTCGTTCCAGGTCCGTTTGTGACTCTACGATGCACGGCTATCGGGAATCCACCGCCGGACATGACGTGGTTGCTGGATAAACAACCTCTATCCTTCCAGCCACAACAACAGCTGATCAATAGCGCCAGGTGAGTTCATTTCATTTGAAATTCTTCTGAAATATTTTGGATTGATGGAGTCGATCGTGTTGTGTGTAGGATATCGCAGAGTCAAATCGTATCAGCAGGAGGGGAGACGACGGGCCATCTGAACATTAGCAGCGCTCAAGTGGAAGACGGTGGTGAGTACACGTGCGTAGCGAAGAATGCGGCCGGCGAGGCATCGCATTCGTCCCGGCTCAACATTTACGGACTGCCGTACATCCGCAATATGCCCAAAATGACGGCCGTGGCTGAAGCGGATGTCTCCATCAAATGCCCAGTTGCCGGATATCCAATTATGGAAATCAGCTGGAGCAGAGGTAAAACATTTCAACTGAAATTCTGTTTAATTATTAGAATTTTTTTTAATTGTTTTTTTTTTGGGTTTTTTTTTTTTTTTTTTGTTTTAGGGGAAGAAGTTTTGAGATCTGGCAACAAGTACACGCTGGATCATCAGACGGGCATTCTCAACATTAAATCGGTGAGTCAAGCTGGAGATAAGGGCGTCTACACGTGCACAGTCCGCGACCGACAGGGCCACACTGCCCGTCGTGATTTCACCCTCGACGTTGTCGGTAAGTTTCAAATCATTTCATTTTAATTTTGAAGGCTCTTCGAGAAAAAAAAAAAAGCAATCCAGAAGAAGATTTATTTAAATAAATAAGAGCTAATTAGAAGACGAACGAGCAAAAAAAAAAAAGGAAAATTGAAAGCGTTTAAGTCGAAAATGTTGGGATAGTTGCGCCCAAGATGACGCCGTTCCAGCAGATGGACCCGAGCGGCCTGAAACTGGGCGAACGGCTGACGCTGACGTGCTCGGTCACCAAAGGCGACCTGCCGCTGTCTTTCAGCTGGACGGTCAACGATCGCCAGATTAGCTCGGCCAGCGGGGCGGTTAAAACCGTTCAGATCGATCCTTACACGAACCTGCTGAGCGTCGACTCGCTCCAGCCGGCCCACAGCGGCAATTATACGTGCTCGGTTGACAATCTGGCCATCACGACGACATCAGCCAGTCACACGCGACAGCACCAATCTCAATTGGTCCTCATCCAGGGTATACAGATCACTTGAACACGCAGAAAATCGTTAAGTCATGTCACATCGCACAACCAAAAAATTTCCACACACTTTTTTTTTTTTTTTTTTTTTTTTTTGTTTCTTTTATGCACTTTGCTGGAATTTTTACGTTTGTCCTGAGCTTCATTTTTTTATTTTTAAAACGCACATGTCTAGTGGCGTTGAGTTTTGCCATCTTTTGTTTAGCGCACAAGCAATTGCAGAAAATAAGGTGAACTGATGAATCGATTCTAGCGCCATCTAAATTTCAATTCAATCGTTAAGTTTCGAATTCCGGGCCAAGTGAGTTGAAAGTTTTGAAGGGAAGAAAAAAGGAAACTCGGCAGTTAGTGTAGACAACGAGCGCAAAGTGAAACCGACCATATCCGTCTTCATTTTGCGAAACTTTGCCATTAGTCGTTATTTTAGTCATGTCGACGTTCACTGCGGGAAAAAAACAAAACAAAGTAAACAAAATAAAACGGTAGGGAAAATGAAAATGGAAAAAGGCGGTTGCGTTTTTTTTTTTTTTTTGGTGTAAAAAAAAAAAAAAAAAAAAAAAATACCTGCCCGGTATGTGCGTGTAGTTCCGCCCAGGATGGACGCATTCGGCCATCGTGAAGAAGAGCAGATATTGAAACAAGGAATCCGGACGCGTTTGCTGTGCGGAGTCAGCCAGGGCGACAAGCCGTTGGAATTCAGCTGGACGAAAGACGGCCACCCGCTCTCGTTTGGTAGCGGAGCAGGTGCCGGACTTGCGGCCGTCAACGTCCGCGAAGTGGACGCCGACTCTAGCGCGCTCACCTTCACCAACTTGAGCGCCATCCACTCGGGACGGTACGAGTGCGTGGCACGCAACGCCGCAGGCGTCGCACGTCAAAGCACTCGCTTGTTCGTTCAAGGTATTTGACGATTTTCAAATCCCCATCCGCAAACACTGACAACCGCCCCAATTAAATAACCCCTCCCCCCATCCCTTAATTAATTCATTAATTATTATTTAATGCGATTACTAAAATGAATTTTCAATATTTCATTTTTAAAATGTCTACCCCCCCCCGGCGTGCTAATTATTATATCGAATTTTAACTTCTACCTTCTTCGGAAATTCAATTCAAATTAAAATGAATTAGCGCGAAAATGATCCGTCCCCATTGCGCCTGGTTTCCCAATTTAGGGCGAGGTTGTATAAAAAAAAAAGCGTCCACACTTTTTTTAAACGCTATTTTTTTTTTCCAGCACCAATTTGCACTGAATGAAACGAGCACACAATTTTGTATCGTCACATATACCACATAATAATTCACTTTTGCATCCTATTTATTTTGAAAAACTTCTATTACTTTTGCAATGCTTATACAGTATATATACACACATATCTTAACGACGAATTGCGCCGTTCGTAGAATGCCACCGTGCACGATAGCACACCATTGACACACATGTTTTTCAATCACTTTCCATTCACTTCCGTTTTTGTTTTGTTTTTGATTCTTCTTTCATCGTTTAGTTTCAATTTGTCTTGCGGCCTTTCTTTCTTTTTCTTCTTCGCTCAATACTTTTATGCAAACAGAGCCAGGGCAATCGACTTGTCAAAATGGCTGTTTTGCATATTGGAATTTGACTGCGAATAACAATGTCCTATTTTTTTTTTTTTTTTTTTGAATGTAAGCCGCACACACCAAATTCGATAACGAGGCGACTGATCATTTTTTTTTTTTGTAGTGCCGCCATTTTGGATTGTCGAGCCGAGAGATGTCAGTGTCTTAGCTGGCCAACCACTTATCGTTCATTGCCAAGCTGATGGATATCCGAAACCGAACGTGACCTGGACGTGGACACCTACGACCGCGTTCAGTAAAAAGTCAACGTGCCAACGTTGCCAAATTTATTTTGAAAAATGATTTTCGATTTTCTATTTTTTTTTTTTTTTTGTTTTTTGAAGTGGGTTCGAGTTCATCTTCGAATCAAGAGACGACGGCTTCATCTTCTCACGTGCTAACAAACCGGACGTCGCCCGCCTTCCTCAGAGTAATGGAGAACGGGACGCTAATTATCCGCTCTGCCCGCAAAAGCCTACAGGGTCGATATTCATGTCGTGCTGTCAACAGGATCGGTCAGGATCTTACAGCCACAATTACAATCACCGTTCACGGTAAATGCACACCCTTCCCCCCGTCCCTTTTGATCAACGAAATTTAAATTAATAGATCTAAAAAAGAAGATGAGAAAAGATTGGGTTACCTCGCGTTCGAGAATAAAGATCAAAAGATAACGGGTCCGTCTGGTGAATTAGACTGGGCCTTTGTGTTTCACGAAATTCGAGCTCGTGCATCCGTGAAAGCTCGTTATGCATATACAAACGCAATATGCTTTGCCACAATCTCCTGGCCGGCTGCAAGTTATCGACGGATGGGCAGAAGGGCGGAATCAGTCAGACGAATTGATGTGTGGCTCGTCATCACTTTGATGGCGCGAGTTGCAAGTTGCGGCTTTGTCTTTTCAACATTCGCTCCAACTGTTTCAGCTTTCCATCATTTTGGATAATGATGATTTGGGGATGCGAACTGTTGTTTAGTTGATTGACGTTTAACTAAACTTTTCCATTTTTTTCGATGGATGTTTTTAGTTGGGCCGAGATTTCGCGACTCGCTGACCAGGTTGGCCGTCAAACGAGACGCCCAGGCATCGTTGCATTGTCGGGTCGAAGGTGACAGTCCTCTTCATTTGGCCTGGAGGCGAAGCTCTTCATCAACTTCGCTTCTTTCTTCTAATTACAGGTATGTTTTTCATTTGCGTGAAATGTTTTAAATATGAAGTTCATTTCAAATAATGATGATTGGTTATTATGTTTATGGTCAGACTACGCATCCAGGAGAAGGAAGCGCCGCCCAACGGTTTAGTTTCTACGTTGACTATTATTGGAACGCAAGTGGAAGACGTGAGTAACATGTTTTTGTTTGTCTCTTTGCTCCCTGTTCATTTCATGTGATTAATGGCTAATTGGGACGATTTGAATAGACGGGCATTTACATCTGCATTGCGTCCAACAGCCACGGCCAAGTAGAACGCGATTTCCAGCTGACTGTTTTAGGTTAGCCAAAAACCTTTTTTAAAAAAACATATTTCTTCGACTAAAATTCTCCATAATCGTATGAAATCATTTGAATTTAGAACCACCCGAACAGCCTCGCCATCTGCAAGTTCAGGTCTTTCTCCCTTCAAACAAATCGAGTAAAGAGTAAATAAATAAATGCTTTCTAAATAGGAGACGTCCAGTCGTCGAGTAATGCTCTCGTGGTTAGCGCCATCTACCGTTAATACTTATAATCCTCTTATCGCTTACATCGTTCAATACCGAGAGACCAAACGTAAGTTAACATATGCTACGCCATTTAGAGTTGGCTAAAATAATATTTAAAAAAAAAAAAAAATGTGAACTGCATTGAAATTTGTATTCAGATGGCGGCACGTGGCAAGAGACGGACAACATGTCCGCCTACAGTACCAATTACAGTCTGGAAGGTCTCCAACCGTCCACGTCATATCAAGCAAGAGTAGTGGTAATGATTATCATCAATATGCAATAATGTAGACGAATTTATTCCGGGAGGGTAATCTTTTTTCTAGGCGGAGACGAGCGCTGGAAGAGGACCACCGTCCGACCCTGTTGGTAAAATTATTCCAACGATCGAGCTATTAAATGTTTGATGACAACATGTGCATCATTTTTAACATTTCAAGTTATTTTTTTATGTTTGCCTTGATCTTTTATTTATTTCTTTTGATCTCTTTTCATATAAAGTTGTAACAACTTATGGCGAACCTCCGGGAGCTTGTCCGTCCGACTTGCGCGCAGTGCCTGTTTCCTCATCGAGTATCCGGTTGACGTGGACGGCAATCAACGGCAACAGCTGGCATAGCAACTTGATAGGCTACCATTTGGGCTTTCGCCAGGACAAGTTAGTTACAACTACTTTGCCATGACAGTCTGAATCAGAGAGAAACAAACTTTTCTTTTTCCTTTTTTTTTTCTATGTTCGCTCTCCTATTCAGCGCCATGTCGTACAACTTTACGACAGTGCCGCTGATGGACCAGCAATCGAACGGCCAGCTGGAACTGACACTCAGCCAGCTCCGCAAAGCCACCAAATTTCTGATCGTTGTCAGGGCTTTCAATCGCTACGGAGAAGGACCTTTATCCGCACCTTCGTCGGCCGCCACGTTCGAAGATGGTCAGTCCATTTTCTTTTCCTTTTTCATTCGTTTAATGTTAAATTCTTTTTTCCAATTAATAAATTGATCAGTTCCATCTGCGGGACCGCAATCGTTACGATGTTCCACATCGTCGTGGCAGAGCATTGAAGTGACGTGGCAGGCACCTCCAGCGTCCGAACACAACGGAATTATCCAGCATTATCGATTGCATTACGAAATTATGGCACCTCCACCTTTAACGGATGAGGGCGCAGTCGTCAGCGCCGCAAGTGGACCGCAAGTGAAAACGGTGGATGGGATCTATGCTACACTGACTGGATTATCAGCCCACTCGGCGTATCGCATACGAATTGAAGCCGTTACTCGGATAGGTGCTGGACCATTTTCCGCCTCGGTTACTTGTTTAACTGATGAAAATGGTATTTGAATTATTATTATTTTTTTTTTTTTTTTATGAATATTATTCGATAAAAGTTTCTTTGTTAACATGGGTTGTCCACAGTTCCGAAAGCTCCGACCGATGTCAAGGCTTTTAGTAGCGGTACCCATTCGGCTGACGTTTGCTGGGCAGTTCCTCCCCAAACGAATGGCCAAATACTGCACTACACAGTGAACATCAAGTAAATTGAAATTATTTTCTTATTCCGGCCCGTCTTTTTTGTGTGAAGGTCAATGACAAGCGGGGAGTTTTGCGTCCACGTGCCAGTCAGCATCCTAATTATATGCCGTATTCTTAATTATTGATTTGTTTCATTACAATTGTAGCAAATTTGACAGGGACGGACAAGAGACGGAGCGCTACTAATTAATCAACATCTCCATTTGCTTTCCTAATGAAGGGATTCAATCCGCACTGTACCATTAAATAGGAAGAAAGAGAAAGAAGAAGGATCTAGTTGTGTATGTACACTAGACAGTGAATACGTGTGGTCGCTAGGGGGAACAAAAGCGCAGACATTGATTTAACGTTATTCGACTCCCTGTTCTTGGCTCAAGGTTCGTTGTGGACGGCGGGCAAGAGACGCATGCCGTGTGAATTCAATTCCGCTGATAGAGTACATTCCCCTCCATTGCGCAAATGCTCCAAGTGACACAGGGACTTATTGGATATTCCGGAAATTAAGCATTCCTTTCGCTCGGAATCCTGTTTCGAGGTTAATTTTCAGTTAGTATGTGCCCCGTCGTTTAACATCCGCACACGCCATTGCTTTCATCGTTGCCTTTTAAAGCAACGTTTTTAATTCATTTTATTTTTTTGTTTTCGTGGTGGAACAGAGCTGGTGGCCACGGCATGTCCAATTCAAACGTCCAGCGCCACACAGTGCCCGGATCGCAGACTTACTATCAGGTGGACGCGTTGCACACGTCTTCGACACAACCTGCTTTCTACGAGATCTGGGTGACGGCCACCAACAGGGCCGGCATTGGAGATAAATCAAAAATCATCCGTTTTTCACCCAATCACAAAGGTTTAAAAAACACTAACTAGATGGCGTTACTGTACAGCATGTTGAATTCATTTGGATTTTGTTTTAGCCAACAATTTAGCCGTTTGTTCATTTGGACGTCGTGTGGTCCAGCTATGGAGATCTAGTATTGATCTGCCCTGTCATGTTGTTGGCAATCCGGTCCAGTTAAACTGGACATACAACGGGAAATTGATGGAACATAAATCAACGGATAATCAGAAGGAGTTGACCGTTAAAAACAAGACGAACGGTTACACAAGTTTAACGGACTTGAAGAGAAGTGACACGGGCAATTATACCTGTTCGGTCACAACCGGATTCGTCAGTGATTCCATTACTTATCAACTAGTTGTTCTAGGTAATAAATTTTAACTCAAATATTTCGAAATGCGTACCTTAATGTTTTATTAAATATCTGTGGTGTCTAGTTCCTCCGGCTCCTCCGGTGCTTCACGTGTTTCAAACAAATGCGCAACAAATTCAAATGCAGTGGAAAGTGGAAGATGATGGCGGGAGTCCCGTCCGTGGATATTTGCTCCATTGGCGACTCGCTGAAAGCGGAGATTGGGAAGAACGTGAACTGGATAGATTAGCAACATCCACACAGCTCGATGTAAAAAGAAATAGATTCAATTATTTTTTTGCAATTAAATAATGCATTGTGTGTTTTGAAAATCAGAATTTACGGTGCGGAACGCGGTATCAGATTTACGTGACCAGTCATAACGCGGTGGGAACAAGTGGTCCTAGTAATTCAGTGACTGCGAGGACTAAAGGAGATGTGCCTCTAGTCCCTTCTTCGACATCTGCTGCGCTAAGTGTCAATTCCTCGCACATTACCGTCTTTTTAAACGGTTGGCAAGAGCGCGGATGTCGCGTACGTTCGTTTGGAGTTGATTTCAAAATGGATGGAGAAGCGTACTGGACAACAGTATCGGACGACATTCAAAATCTGCCCGTTATCTTTATCGAAGACGTTCAACCATCGACGGCGTATCACCTGAAAGTGAGGGCTAAAACAAGCGCTGGAGTCGTGACGATGGAATATGATTTAGTCACGTTGGATCATATGGGCATTGCACCGACCCCCGATCGAATCAACCGGGCCGGGCGTCAGCTTTTACCGCCTACTGGTAGCAACAAATCGATGGATAGCGGTCACGTTATTTTGCCATGGTGGCTCATCGGTGCCGTCAGGTTTTTCAAAACAAAAAAAAAAAAATTTGCTTTTTATCCCGCAAAATTATGTTAACATATTTTATGGTTTGATTTTTTATTTTAGCGCGGTGGGAACGGCTTCGCTTCTGGGCTTGGTTGTGGCTTGCTCGTGCTTGTACAAAAGTAAACATTTTTAAAAATATGTAAATTTTTAGCTACGTACGCTAAAATGAGATTATTTCGATTTACAGCGCGAAGTGAAAGTAGACGGCTCGTTGCTTCGGCATTACCATCAGAATCTACTCTAGCCGAAGGCATGAATAATGCTAATAACACGTGGAACAAGAGCCACAAGTCCGGATCAACACCGGCCGATCGCAACAGCTCTAAACGCAGTTCCACGTACGAACTTCAAAGTATGACCGATAAAATGTCCAGTAAGACAAATCCCGATTGTTTTGTGAATTCGCTTATCTTTAAACGAAAATGTTGAAATCAGGTTATTCTGGCGATCAACACGACGATATTTATCCGTACGCCACGTTCGAATTGCATCGAGATCATCATCCACGCTCTCCTGTCAAAATGCTGGACAACGCCCCCGTAAGTTATTTATTAAGTATTTTTCAATTGCAATTATTTCTAATCATTTTTGATCACACGGTTCCTTGTTTGCTCGTAAACCGCAGGATTTCACACGTCTAAACAAGTACGGTCATCACGGTGGCATTGGAACTCATATAAAATTGCCGCTGCGGCCGCCCCCGACCTGGTCGGAGTTGAGCACCATTGAAATCGAGCGACACTTTCAAGGCTCTCCGACCGTCTCTGATTCGTACAGGCGGTCTACTAATTTATTATTTTATAGAAACCATGTGATTTTCCTTTTATTTTAATGCCTTTTTTTTTTTTTTTTAACTCCATTTCCCAAAATCGTTCTCACGGGAAACCGCCAACCATAAAAGGGATTTGGAAAGTTTACCTGTACCGCCGGACTACGCCCACGATCGCGGACAACAGGGTAGGCCTGCACGTCAAGGAGTGAACAGTAGCTTCGCGAACGGCCCGGGCCTGAAAGACTACGCTTCAAAGTCATCGCTCAAACGCTTCAGTAACAGTCTTTCATCATGATTTCGTCTCTGACAAGCGTGTGTGTATGATCGGCCAAAAGATAACCATCTCGTGACAAAAATCAAATAAACAGGCGCCATCAGCAAAGAGGCTTCGTATTACTCGTCTTCTACGGAATTCTCACCAATTACCGGAGAGCTATCGCAACGTGGTGGATTGCTGGACAAACAACATCAAAGACCTAGGTATAAAAATTCATCACGTTAGCGAAATAATAATCTTACAAAAAATAATTCTTTTTGTTTTGTTTTTGTTTTGTTTTCTAAACGATGCAAGTCATCCAGTGCCAAAAAAGTCTGTGCCTCTACTGCGACTGGTGGATCAGTCCAATCTATGGAGCGGTCTGCAGTATAATCCCAAGGATCAGATGAGCGTTTCGTCTGCTAGTTGGACGACTAAGCCATTCGTGACACCGGAATCGACGCTGTCGGATATCGGCCGCACTGGCATCGTTCACCGGCCCAAAGCCAGCAGAAACGGCGGCCCACCTCAGCCTCCCGACGGCGGCAACAACGTTAAACAAGGGCACCAGCAGCATTCCGAATCGTCGCCTCTAGATCATTCAATAGCCGTCTAATCTATCGTGGACACATTTCCCTTTGCGTCGAAAATCCTCTTTTGTGTCTCTCCTTTTCTGCCACACATAATGCTGTATATGTCCTTTTGAAAATTGAAATCGATTTATTGCTGTTGTCACGAGGCCGGATTATATAGACGTTAAATACATACCATGATGGACTTACTGTATGCAACGCTGTTAGAAAAGAGAGAGAGAGAGCTTGTAAAAGAAGGGAGGAATATTCTAGCCGTTTTTCTTACATGCATGGCCAAGTGGGAAGAAAAGCCTGAAGTTTTCTGATATTCGTGCAATAACTTTTGCTTCAGGCGATATAAAGAAAAAACGAAGAAAAATTGCTGAGTGGGTGCGTTCTCTTAAGCTTTGATGCGACTGTTATACAGTGTCAGGAAGTTTGGAGGACGATACACGCTTAGATGGGCTTGCACGAAAAGCGCAGTTAGTTGGGAGGAAAAAAGCAAAGGGACAAGCCAGACAAGAAGGAAAAAAAGAAGGTGGGGTGGGGGGAGTGCTAACGAGATTAGACACGGAGGTGATTTGTGCAGTCCTGTGTATGACAACGTCGGAGTCGAAAGGAATGCGGGACGTACCTGTCTTCTATTTCAGGCCACCTTTTTGTTTATCAGTTTAGTGGCCTTCTGTGCTGTCATCTTGTGGAAGATATTGGTACCACATTCATTTGAAGTATTTCTTTCCATAAAATCTAATAAAATTACCATAAATCTTCAAAATAAAATGATGATAAATTATTCAAATAGATTCATGTTAATTAAATATACACTTAGGTTGAACATTATGTCTGAACATTAAACACTATGCATGTTAATTATGAAAAGCTTATCAAATAGCTTCAAAGAATTCCGCTGCAACGAATTAGAGCGCTGTGTAAATATGCGCAGATAGGAATTCCTTTTGTCTGGCCTGTGGCTTAGAATACGAAAACAGGTGCATTTTTTCATTCACTCCCGTGTGTTGGCTTTTTTTGGGAGGGCGCCCGAACTCTTATGTTGAATTAACGTTGTTTTTTTTTGTTTTTTTCTTTTATTTCTTTTGTCACTTTTTTACGTTTCGTTTTCAGTTCGATTCGTTGTGAGGTACGTTATCTGTTATAGTAGAAAACGTGTGTACGTCGTTATTTAATTGTAGTATAATTCTCTCTTCAAGGCTTCACGAAGGTGAATAGCCGCGTGTATTGAAACGCTGTGGGAATGCCCGTAACATCAGGTGATTTGAGCGATTACTCCATCCGCAGATAGAATCCACTAGCATTTTATTGGTTTTCTCTTTGACTGTAGATGCCAAACGGGCCCTTGCTCTTCTTGAGCGAGTCCAACAAAGGGTTGCAGCCAACGACGAAGGAAATGGTGTGGCCTCTCAAGTTCAAGCCGACTTGGATCTGCTCACCAGCCTTCTACAGAACCCTGTACTGAGGAACATCTTAAAGCTGGAAGATTCTCTTGAGGAATTGAATCAACATCTTGTGCATCACCCATCCCTTCTGCCTAGTGACTTTGATATTGACAAGACAGGCACCCTTGTTGTCAACCAAAACATCCTCCAAACTCACCGTAGGATCTCGTCTAAAACAAAAGGAGGAAAGTCAAGCCCTGCTCTGAGTAATGCAAGTTCATCCAAGCAGTCAACAGTATCCCCAGAAACCCACAAAAGAGAAGTGGCTAAAACCGCGGCCGCCTTTCAACAGTCTATATTGCAAGCGGCCGCAAAGAGAGAAATCATCGCAATTCAGGTAAATAAAATACGGTACATCGACAGAGCATTTCGATGCCTTTTGACCAGCCATTTCTCCTATTCGTCAAACTCAAGTCTTGAAAGTTCGAGTGCCCCCCTCTTCTACAAGCGCTCTGTCGAGGAGTTGCGAAGATAATATTCATAAATCGTGATGCATGTAATCTCCTTTCTGGCGGTTTCGTAAAGGAGGAGCGTGCTTTTTGGCCCGGAACATTGATCAGCAGAATTTGATTGAAAACAGCGTGTGTAATTTGGTCTTTTGACGTGATGCGTGAAAAGAGTCCGAGAGTTTGAAGTTTAAATGAAGTGCTCTCTACGAGTCCCCAAAGTCCTCAACTCGCCTTCGTTCCAGTTGAATCAATAAGTCTTTCTTCCCTTTCGATCTCCCCTTTGTTCCATTTCTATTTTTTTTTTTTATATTTAAAGGGAGAAAAACTACAGTTTGTTACTTTTTTTCTTTTAGCTGAACAAGCCGGAAGGACAAAGCCTCGGATTCAGCGTCGTTGGATTGAGATCGGATCACAAAGGCGACTTGGGTATCTTCGTGCAGGAGATCCAACCCACAGGAATTGCGGGAAGGTAGGATACCACACCCTTCAATATTTTGTGTGTACGAACATTTCGAGCGCATTCTTTTCATCCGACGTCGTTGGCAACGACAAACTACGTCTTTCACATGCCCTTCTTTTTCTTTTTACAATGGAAATCCGTCCGCACATTGAAGAGTCCCTACTCCTTTTGTTGGCTTGCATTCCCCCCCCCCTTTTTTTTTTCTCTCCATTCGCCCAAAAAAAAGTAAACAAGACGTTGTCTTATTTATTATTTTCGGCCAGCGAGATCGTTTGTTGACAAAGAGCGTTGAGATCGCGCATGTTTCGTGCACGTGAAAGCCCAGGATCTTTGAAAAAGAAAATCCCACTCGTAGACATCGAGTTTGAAAACGTCCAACGTGAGGCGCTGAGGTCGCCGATGCAGAAACGCAGTCAAATGTCGTGCCGTGAAGAAGCGAATGTTTTGCGCAAACTCGTAGGATAGCAGCCATCGGGGCTGTCGGGCGCAGTCGAGCTCCAAGTCCTTGAGCGATCGGGGTCTGTGATAGCGTCGACATGCCGACGCCCGTCGACGTCCTCGCACCGCCCATACCTCACGGATTGTTCCCTGTGTGATTCTACATTTCTGTTTTGTTTTTGTTTTTTTTTCCTTTTTTCAATTTTTATTTCCTCCAATGGCGTCTCGTTTCGTTTCGATGCGGGTTTTTCTAGTGCGCTAAAAAAAACAAAAACAAAAGGAATTGAGAAGAGACAAACAAAGAAGTGTGTGGAGGGCCTCTTTCGATAGGCAATCATCTTGACTCTCTTTAGTGACCAGACGTGTGTGTGTGTGCCCATTCATTTGGAGCTTCGATAGGGGCTTTTAAAAAAAAAAAAAAATTTCTTTGGTGTTTCACGGACGTGTACGTGTCGTTTTTTGTGCGTGTGTGTTTTCGCCCCCGCTGATGGCTGCGCCAAATGTTCCACACAACCTCATCTCGTTCATCTATTGATCTCGCGCACGACTATTTTCTCTTTCGTCCACGGTCAATGGCGTTGAGAGAACATCGCGGGCCGTCGCCCTTGTAGCGGCCACTTCCACCTTTCTTTTCTCGCACAAAGACTAAAAAACAGATCGGCAAATTTGAAGGAAATATTAAAGAAGCTCATCCAGGGGGGGGGGAGGGAGGGGGAACCGTGGGAAAAAAAAAGTTGAACAGCACTCGCTCCTCGTGCTTCTTTTCAAATCCGCGCCGGCTAAATCCGATCCGTGTTATCATCGTCCACAAGAAAAATAAAAATTGAAGTGAAAAGAGTAGAGAAAAAACAAAAAAAAACACGTGATTTTTGTTTTCTTTTTTCTCATTTGAATTGAGAAAATTTAAATCGAGTGTTTTTTTGTTTTGTTTTTTTTTCTGTGCCCATCACCTACCTCCCCCGAACAACAACTGGTGGAAAAAGCCGGCGCACGAGCAAACCGATCGATAGGTATTTATTTATTTATTTTTTTTTTTCCCCTCTTCCAGTGAGGACCAGCTTATTGTTATCTCGTTTTCTTTGATTTTCTTGCAATAATAACAAAAAAAAAAAAAAAAAATCGTAGTACATTTGGTTGGCCAAGTTTCTCGTGGTGGCCGGGAGGTTAAAAGCTTCATAAGCTGTGCGTGTGTATCCCTAACAGTTTGCCATCCGTTGCTTTTTTATTGTTGTTATTTTTCGCGTGGCAGCGCAATGTTGCGGCGCGCTCGTGACGACAGTTGCCGTTCTCGCCGAACACACGAGCCACAACTGGCGAACGAACGCAGGCGCAAAAAAGGAAACAAAACAGCGCCGACACGAACCATCAGCTTTTTTGAAAAGTGGTGGCGTTTTGCTGCTGCTGTTTTTTTTTTCTATTGTCGTTGCACAAAAAAAAAAAAGAAAATCCGAACGAAAATATTTAACACATCTAAATAGATAAATAGCCCGGACTCGGTCTGCAAGGGTTCTGCAACCTCACTCAGCCTATCCCTTTTTTTTTTTTTTTTGAAAAAGTCTCACGAACACGTTGCTATTCAAATTCAAAAATGGCTGTTTTGGATAGTTTTTATGCTGGATTGCCTCGTTGTACCATCGGCCATGGTGTGGGCATTCCATTACGTGCGCTCATAATCTGTACGCTTTTCCTGTTATCGAAGGACGGCGGGGGGGGGGAATGCGGGGTTGAACGGGAGTGTAGACCGGGATTTTTTTTTGGGGGGGGGGGGGGGAGCGTTGACTTTGTGTCGTGGGAAGAAGCGTCTCGGGGTAAAAAGACGCTCGTTTCCGCAGTCGGCGCTACAAGTTGAATCGATTTGTTATGTCCTACATGGATACCGGTCTCTGCCCAGTGACCGTTGTTTGTTTGTTTTTTTTGTTTGTTTTTTTTATTATTTAATTTTGAAATCAATTTTCTTTGGATCCGTCGAGGTTCTAAATTGAAGATTTTTTTTTTTTTTTTTTTTGTGGGGGGGGGGGGGAATGAAATGAATTCAAGTTGATGATTAGCACAAAAAGAATTTGAAACTGGAAGTTGGTCAATGGAAGCAGAAGGAGGAATAATAAAAGACCAAAGGCGGTTTTGGATTTTTTTTTTTTTTTTTTTTTGGGATGTCGTTATTGATTCTTATCTCTTCTTCTTTTTCCTCCTCCGTGCCCTTCGTTCTTTTCTTTTTTTTTTTTCGCTCAACCCGGATGGTTCACATTTGCTTGAAGCGAACGCAGTGAACTGGTAAAAAGCCAAACGGACAATGCCCTCACGATGAACTCAACGGGCGGAAATGATAGAAAAAAAAAGAAGAAGAGAGAAATAGAAAGAATAGAAGCCAACATTTGCGTTGCTAACGAATTTCAAAGCGGTCTGCAATGCGAATCGTTGGGGCTAAAGAAAAAGGAAAGGAGGGGGGGGGGGATACCATCCATGTCTGGCTTGACTGAAATGATCCAGCAATTCCGTTTGCTTGATCAATAAACTCCGGTTGATGTGACCTCGTTCCATTTTTTGTGGGTTTTTTTTTTTTTTTTTTTTTTTTGTTTTTTTTTTTTTGGGGGGGGGGGGGGGGGGGAGGATTCGTTCAAAAGTTGCAGCGTTCGTTGTCTCGTGGTAATAACGCAAAGAGAATTTTTTTTTTAATGAATATTCATATGTTAAGCAAAATGCTTTTGTTATTCTGCCAAGTGGGGGAGGGGGAGGAGGGTCGAGCAAAATGGCCGCCGTTCGTTTTTTTTTTTTTTTTTTTTTTGTTGCGCTCTGTTTTTCCACTGGAATCGAATTACACTTGGAAAATTAGATTTGGTGCGCACGCTATCCCATCCCCCTTCCTCTTTTTTTTTTTATTGTATAGACACAAAGAGAGATTGCCGACAATGTTATTACCTTGCTGGATGGCGACGCTGGGACAGAAGAGATTGTCCATAGGAAAGCGGGGGAGACGCGACTAAAAAGAAAATGTTTTTGATCGTCGTTATCTTTTAGCCGGAAAGGCCTTTTATAGTTGCGCCATCACGTGCTGTCTGATGTTAGAAAACGTTTTGTTTTTCTTCTTCTTCTCTTCGATTTTTCAATTTTTGCTTCGATTGGATTTAAAATTTGGGATTATGGTCGACTTGATTATCGCTAGAAATTGGCTATTCGGAAACAGGAAGTGAAAGATACGGGCAGTTGCGATTTATTAGGCGGATCCATTTCTTATTTTCTTGGAAAAGAAAGAAAAAAAAATTTTAATTTCGTTTGCCTTTTTTTTTTTTTTGCATCTGTCGTATTTCTTTTCTGTTGGATAATAACTAGCTAGCTGCCGCTCCTCTTTTGCCTCTCTTCTTGTAGACTTAATGTTTGCGCTTGCTCCTTCCCTCTTTTTTTTTTTTTTTTTTTTTTTTTTTTTTTTATGTTGACTCCTCTTGTGTAATGCTCCGCATCGTTGTAGATCGATATTGTGCCTCTCTCTTTTTTCGAGTTCCTCCCTTTTTTTTTTGCTTTGGAGAATGGCATAAACTCGCCACAAAGAAAGAAAGAAAGAAAAATTGGAAGGGAAATTAGTTTAAAAAAGAGAAAAAAAGGGAGATCAAAGTAAATAATAATAATAATTTAAAAAAAAGAACGAGGAAGAAAAATAAGAGATGAACTCGTGTTGAAGGAGCTGCAAGATCTTTGGCCGTTCGTGGTCGTCGCCTATTTTATGTCTGGTACAAAAAAGCAGGAACAATAATGGATTGGAGAAGGGTAACTCGGTTCTGTCTGGAGGCTACCACTCTGACAGAACCACTCGTGTTCCATGTAGTTCTGTTCCATGTAGTTTCTCTACCACCGCGTTTTAATTGGATTTCGCGAGAGAGAGAGAGAGAGAAGGACGTGAGACGAGAGACCCCCCCCCCCCCGTCCGTTTCTTTGCGTCCAATTACGGTGAAGCTGGAATAATCCATTATTCGAACATTCCACCTGGATTTTCGAGAGGTTTGTTTTCGTTTTGCAATGGGGGAGGGGCAGGGCCTTTTCTATTTTCAAACCGGAGGGGGGGGGGGGCGGGTTTCGTACTTGTGCACTTCGTCCATATGGACTAAGGCTAAACAGTCGCCATTTGCCCCCATCTCTCTCTCTATGTCTGTGTGTGTGTGTGTAGGAAATATCGATCGCGTTGCGTGGTGGAGTAAGGAGCTACCGCAATGAATCGATCCAGCCGTAGCGTCCCTTTTTCAGTCCTGGATAAAGAAAAAAAAACAACAAAAAGAATCTACAATTCCAACCCTCCCACTTACTGATTAAAAACTACGCCATTATTTTTATTTTGTCCATCGTCATAACTCATTGTTTACCTTTTTTTTTTCTTTTTCTCCCTCCCTGCTTTTTTTTTATTTATTTATTTATTTTTTTTTTATTATTTTGTGAGGATGGATGGGAGGAGAAGAGAGAGTGCGCGGAGGCATGTGGACTGGGAAAAGATGGATGACTGGTCCGGCCGACAGAGACTGTGTGTTATTGTTGTTGGATTGGTTACCGGGGCCTCATGATTTCCCTCCCCCTACCTTTATTTTATTTTTATTTTTATTTATTTTTTTTATCGATGAGTTAAGAAAGGATAAACACAATGTTTGCTTGTTCTTTCTTCTTGTAAATTTTTTTTTTTTTTTTTTTTTTTTGTTTTGTTTTTTTTTAATTCTGCGTTGTTCTTCGTTGCCAGTATGGACTCTCCCCCCCCCCCCCTCGCTGTCTTTGTGTTTGGTCTCTTCTTTGCGGGGGAGGGTTAACAGCATTTCCACTCACCTCATTCCACAGGGGCCTTGCTTATTACATAATTTCATGACATAATGTTTTTGCTTAAGTAGCGTAGTGAAAAAAAAAAAAAAAAACGGAACAAGTTATTTCCCATGTCTGTACCGCAAAACACGATGAGAATCATCATCATTCTTTCTGCTTGGCTATATCCGCCATGTTTGTTTCCAATTTTCTTGTTTCTTTTTATGGAGTAAGGAAAAGGCAAAAAAAAAAAAAAAAAAAACGAAACGGGGAGTGTGACACGATGCGATTTGCCAAGGATCCGTCACGTCCGAAACGGCGGGGGGGGGGGGGGGGGAATGTAATGTATAGGCCCTATTTCTGCCTCCCATCAATTGCGATGTGTGGCGGGACTTTCTCGTCGGTAGACTTCGTTGGTGCTCCCCCCTGCAAAAAAATGGAAAGCCGAAAACGAAAATTGGTCTGTGAATGCTTTTTGTTGCCTTGAATTTCGTGGCTTTTCGTCAAAGAAGATGCAGCCTTTTTTTTTCTCTTGGTTTTTTTTTTTTTTTCCCTGCGTACATACCCATCGAGGATGGGAGACGCAACATCAACAACAACAACAACACACTCTACGTTGCGTATGTATCTATCGTTTTGCCTTCGCTCTCTTTACCCGAATCAGAAAAACAAAAACAAAACAAGGAAAGGAAAGGAAAGGGAAGGGAAGAAAGAGAAGAGAAGAAAGGAAAAGTGGGAAGGATCGATAGGCCGCCAGGGAGTGTCGAAAGAGGTTTTTTCGTGAGCAGAGAAAGAGAAGAGAAGAGGTTGGTGTATTGCCTTTCGCTACGAAAAGATGGAAGAATATTTTACATGATGCGCCATTTGCCCTCGTTTCTTTTTCTTTATTATTTATTATTTATTTATTTAAAATGTACACGCATTTTGCAGTTAATTCTGTTTCGTTTGATGTGGCATTGGCGAGAGTTTGTTTTCATTCATTTGTTTGGCTCGTGACAGAGATGGTAGACTGGCCGAGGGCGATCAAATTCTGGCGATTGACGGACAAGTGCTGGAAGCGGCCATATCGCACCAAGCGGCCATCGGGATCTTGCAGAGGGCTCGCGGCGTCGTCGACTTGGTAGTGGCTCGCGGTGTCAACCCGGAGGTGCCGCACATCCCGCTCATCGCTCTACAGCAACAGCAGCAACAACAACAACAGCCTTCGTCCATTATCGAATTGGCACACCAGCAGCAGCAACAGTTGCAGCCGGAACGAGGAGAGGACGGGACACAAGAGGACGTTGAAAAGCATCAGCAATCGACGAAGGGAGGGCAGCAGCAGCAGCAGCAGCAGCTGTCGCCGGACAGCGACAGCACGCGCAGCCCGAGTAGTCAGAGTAGCCAGCGCAGTGCTGCCGGCGGCTCGTCGCGGTCCGTTTCGCCCCAGCAACAGCCGGCCGCCGACGTCGCAGCAGACGCAATCAAGAACACGAACGGTGTCGACGTGGTCGAGATCATCACACCGACTCATCTAGCAGCCACTTTGCTTGGCCGTTCGCCATCCGCCCTGAGTGACGCATCCAAGACTGGAGCCGATATGGTGGTGTGCAATACTACTCTTCTTCCTTTCCCTTTTCTTCTTCTTTCATTTTATTTTTTTTATTTGAAGTTTAAATATTTTGGATTTTTTTTTTTTTTTTTAAGGAAGGTAGTTTGGCTCCCCACCTCCTTTTTTTTTTTTTTTTTTTTTTTTTTAGTTGCACGGTGTAGGAAAGAAAAGGTGACGTGAGGCTATTAAAAAAAAAAAAAAAAATATGCGGACTGGAGTGTGTCGATGTTTTAACAGTGTCAGCTCGTTAGCTAATGAGCGGCAAGCGCCAATTCCTTAATTGGATGTTTAACTTTTGGGCCGCGTTAGAAAAATGCCTTGGAAAACAATTTGCACTCGAGCGCGGAAATGAAACGCATCCATCGGATGGCATTTTGGCCATCAGCAAGGAGAAAGTTTGGCGAAAGGGTCATGGTTATGCCGAATGAAGTCCGGCTGCTGGCCCAGGAACATCGTACATTATTTTTGCTTTAAAAAAAAAAATAATAGAGAAATAAGAAACGAATTTGAATTTGAATTTGAATTTGAATTTGAATGGCCCTTGCGTCTAACGCATACGCCGTTCTGTCCGTGTCTCGATGGTGGGCAACCCCTTCCACTTTCGAGTCACTTGTGCCAACCGGGCAGATTAGACACGATTCATTGCACTTCGTCTCCTTATCTCCCCCCCCCCCCTCCCCTTTATTATTTACTTTCTTATTTTTTTTTTTTTTTTTTAAATCTTATTGTGAGGAAGCGTTTCGATATTGTGAAACTGGGACTCGACTTACAAGGGCCCCACTTCTAACTCCCCGCACGTGATTGTATTTTTGGTTGTGGTGGTGGCTGTTCGGGGTTCTCTTTTATCTTGTTCTCCAAAGCGTCACATGGTCTAATTGATTTTCTTCCTCTTGTCGTCTTGTTTTTTTTTTTTTTTTTTTATTTGAATTTAAAACAGCTGAACACGGAATGGGCCCAGGTGGAAGTGGTCGATCTAATCAACGATGGATCCGGACTCGGTTTCGGCATCATCGGTGGCCGAAGTACGGGCGTTGTGGTCAAAACCATCGTGCCCGGTGGAGTCTCCGATCGAGTATACATTTCAATTCATTTCTTTTTGAAAAATGAATTTCTTCTCATTTTGATTTGATTTGTCTTGTCAGGATGGACGTCTGCAGAGCGGAGATCACATCCTTCAGATTGGCGAAGTCAGTTTACGCGGAATGGGATCTGAGCAAGTGGCGGCCGTTTTGCGCCAGTCGGGCACTCAGGTCCGTCTGGTGGTTGCCCGGCCTATTGAACCCTCATCGCCCGATTATCAGGTATACCTTGTCTTTTTGTTGCCTTTCTCATTTTTTTTTTTTAATTTTCTGTTTTCAAAAGAGGGAAAGAAAAGAAAATTAAATGAGAATTGCTGAAGGACATTTTTGGGTCAGTTGCCAAAATTGGAAAGAAAAAAAAAATAAAAAAAAAAAAAAGAAAACGATGAAACGGCGACAATCTTCCGAGCGGAGATGATTCGACCTTTTAAGAGACGGGGAACGGGGGGCTATCCATTTCCGGTGTTCTTCTCGAATAGCGTTTCTTTTAGTTCCTCGTAATGGCCCGCTTCCAAGAAAAGCCTATTCAAAATTTCGCTTTGAATCGTTTTATTGTCGCTACGCATTTTACGCTGCAAACGTTTCCGATGGAAATGTTTTTTGTTCGTTTTTGCTTAAAGAAAGATGTTCCAAAAATTCAGATTTAATTTCACGTAGTTGATTAAAAAAAAAAGAAAAAAAAATTTAATAAGTGGAGCCATCTAGTAACAGGAAAAGGAAGGAGGATTATTTATTGATGCTCCATTCGTAATGTTAAACATTTTCAATGTTTGCGTACAATTGCAGGGCATGAGCAGCAGTGCGCCGATCGTGCCCACCAAAGTGCTGGGCGATCCAGAAGAGCTGGAACGGCATCTGGCCATGCATCAGAACGGCGCCTTCCAAGTTGTAGACCCGTTCATTGCAAACGCCACCGATTTGGACGAGAACGCGGCCATTCTGGCCATCGACGGATTTGATGATCGTTTCATTTTCACACCTGCCACCCTGGAATTGCAGCATTCGGACGTCCAGCTTCATGTAAACATGTTTTGTTTTTTTTCTTGCTCCATTTATTTTTAACCGTCCACATAATTGTTGAAAAATGTGCGTGCGTCTCATCTTGAAAAATCAGGCGGCGTCCAATGCGCCTCGAAGTGAAGCTGTCATCCAGTTCAGTGGCTCGCACTTGAGCGCCTCTACGACGGAAGAAACCCTAGAAATTGACACGGAGTCGTCCGACGTCTGCCAAACGCTGGGCATGGCCGCCGACGTCAACCTCGACTATTTGCCCGAAGTGGAGAATTTCGACGTCCAGCTAAAGAAGGATAGCCAAGGGCTGGGCATCACCATCGCCGGATACGTCTGCGAAAGAGGTAAAAATTCCCATTATAACATTCATTTTTTTTTTTTTTAAATCATCTTTAATTTTAATTGCGTTTAAAAAAAAAAAAAAATTTTTAATTCAGAGGAGCTGTCGGGCATTTTCGTGAAAAGTATCAACCCGGGCAGCGTGGCGGACCTTTCCGGCCGGATTCAGATCAACGATCAGATCGTTGAGGTGGACGGACAGTCTCTGAGGGGTTTCAACAACCACCAAGCGGTGGAAGTGTTGCGCAGTACCGGCCAGGTTGTCTGTCTGACGCTGGCCCGTTACCTGCGCGGACCAAAATACGACCAACTCCAGCAGGCGATGGCCGAGAGCACGGTGGCTTCCGTCACGCCCACCGTTCCATCGTACCGGCCGCCGTCTCCACCGCCGCCATCGCCTCCGGCGGTGCCACGATCTCCCCCGCCCGCGCTGCCCGTCGCCTTTCAAGAAGCCAAAGCGGACGTCCCTTCCGTCTTCCTGAACGGCCAGCAGGACGACGACGAGGAGGAACAGCAACTGCAAGAGCAGCTGAACGAAAGCGCCGACAGTATCGACGCCAGCCCTCGCCTACCCCAAGTGCCTGTGCGTAGATGCCAAATCGATAATATTATTATTATGATTTTCCATATGGGCTATCGTCATTTTGATGCAATTGTTAATGGAAATTTTATATTTTGTTGTGTGATGTAGGAACCCGAGTCTGACCAATTGATGGATCTGGATCGATTCGACCCCCTTGCCTCGCCAAATAACGCTCTGGATTATTCGTCGCTGTCGCCGGAAGAGCTTGACAAGCTCATCGATCACGTCTACTCGGCCAAGCTCTCGCCACAATGCGAGGCCGCCATTATCGGTGACTTGATTTGTTTTGTTTTGTTTTGTTTGTTTGTTTGTTTTCTCTCTCTCTCTCTCTCTCTCTCGTCTTTTCAATGATTTCCATGTCCTGTGACCGTCGTCATAACTTTTTATTGAAATTAAAAACGAAAACAAATGAATAGCGAAATGGCGATCAATGGTGGAGGAGGACGTGGACATTGTCGTGGCTCAGTTGTCCAAGTTCCAGCCTTCCGGAGGACTGGGCATCAGCTTGGAGGGCACTGTGGACGTGGAGGAGGGTCGCGAAGTTCGACCTCATCATTACATCCGCTCGATCCTGCCCGAAGGCCCCGTCGGCTCGAACGGGATCCTCCACAGCGGCGACGAGCTCCTCGAAGTCAACGGACGGAAATTGCTCGGCCTCAGCCACGTCGAAGTGGTGTCGATCCTCAAAGACCTTCCGCAGTCGGTCCGCATGGTTTGCGCCCGTCGCCAGACCCACCTGCTGCCCACCCAGCTGCCTTCACGGCCAATCGATGCGACGCAAGATCGAGCGGCCTTCGCCTCTAGGGTAAGCCCCGATCGTCCCCCCTTTATTTTTTTTTTTATTGTTATATATTATTATTTATTATTACTTATTATTATAATTTATTCATTTTTTTGTTTTTTTTTTTTTTTTTTGGGGGGGGGGGGGGGGGTTTGAACAGAATATCCTTGGAGGTAGCCTGCAGAGCCTCATTCCGCCGGGCGACCGATTGGTCAAAGCTAAATCGGACGGTTCGCTGGCTTCCACGTCGGTGTCGCCGGCCGCCGATTCTCCGCTCTCAAAGAGCCATCGATCGCGCAGCCTGGAGCCGCTCAGCGGCCTGGCCACGTGGAGCTCTGAACCGCAGGTCATCGAACTCGTCAAGGGAGATCGTGGACTCGGTTTCTCCATTCTCGACTATCAGGTACAAATTTATTTATTTTTTTTCGTTCTAACATCATAAGCACGTCTTCCTAAGTACCTTAACGTCCAACGTTCCCCACTTTCTTATCGACGTTTTATCTTCTTCTTCTTTTCCTTTTTTTTTTTTTTTTCCTTTTTTGCTGTGACGTCGTAAAAAAAAAAAAAAAAAAAAAAAAAAAAAAAAAAGGATCCCATGAATCCGAGCGAGACAATCATCGTCATCCGCAGCCTGGTGCCGGGTGGCGTAGCCCAGCAGGACGGACGTCTCATACCCGGCGACCGGCTCCTCTTCGTCAACGACATCAACTTGGAGAACGCGTCCTTGGACGAGGCCGTCCAGGTCTTGAAGGGCGCTCCGAGAGGCCTCGTCCAGATCGGCGTCGCCAAGCCGCATCCCGTCTCGCTCAACGAGAGCGGCGCCTCCAATGGCGCTAGCGGCCCAGGGGCTTCCGAGATGCAGGCAAGTTGATCCTCCTACCCCTCCCCCCCCTCCATCAACCTTCCTCCTCCTGCCCCTCCACTCTCCCAAAAATTCCGGTTGAAACAAAGAAAACAAAACAAAAAAAATGCATTAACTTTTATTCTCGCCGCTAGAGGTCACCACTTGTCGCGGAATTTTTTCTTCCGGCTCCCTTCCTACCCCCCCGGTACAGGCTAATATGTTGTGCGTAGTTTCTAAGTCGATGTGTGCCCGTCCCCCTGTAGGTATTGTTACGCGCGCTAGCACAAGGTGTAGTAAACAAATACCGACTACTGCTACTACTACTACTACTGCTACTACTACTACTACTACATCCAGCAAAACAAAAGCATCCATTATGAATGTTTGATTTTTATTTGTTTTCGTTTCCATTTTGCCTCGCTGAAACCCACACACACGTTCATCAAATGAAATTGCGATTGTTGTTCAACTTGTCGTCACCCCCTCGCAGATCATTGACGAAGTGGAGCTGATGGAAGAAGAAGAAGAAGAAGAAGAAGAAGAAGACATTGTCGAAGATGAAGCCAATCCCGGCCGTGATGAAGACGATGATGAGGATGAGGATGATGAATTGTTGGTGCCGAAGAGTCCCGTTCAGGACGAGTTTTGTTCGTTTGACGACACGGACGGCGAAGACCTGGAAACGGATGGCACTATGAAGCAAGTCTTTGCCTCCTGCGTCCTCAACGTCGACGACCAAGAAGAGTCTCAGGAGGACGATGATGAACCGCCGTCCCTCCCGCCCACCTTACCCCCCACGCTGATTGTGACGGATGAAGTCGACGTGGCGGCTCCGTCGCCCGTCGGCCGCCCGTTGGCCGGCACGAGCGTTTTGCTGCCCTCTTTAGTCTACGCCCCACGTCCTTACTCTGCCCCCAAAACTATCTCGCCCTTCTGAAAAAAAAAGAAAAAAAAAGGGGGATTCGCCTTTATTCAATAATCGTAGCAAAACAATCAAGAGCGCCATTTGGCTCGACCTATATCTCTATCTCATTATTAATAATCATAGTTTGAAAGGACGTTTACGTTTGTTTGATTGTTTTATTATTATTATTATTATTTTTTTAAATCTCTTAATCGCGTGGAAAACAAGCAAAGAATATTGAGAATGCAAGAGATTCGTATGTGTGGGCCGGATGCAAATGAGTGGAAGACAAACAAAAGCAGCCAAAAAAAAAAATAAAAAATAAATAAAAAATACGAAAGGAAATGAAATGCGAAGACTCGTGAGAGATGTGTGTGGGGATTGATGCGGAAATTGCATTCTTCTCCGCCCATCATTGTTGAATTTTTTTTTTTTTTTTTTTTTACCTTGATAACATCCGCCTTATTGTAAAAACATGACGCGGAATGATCGTGGAAAAAAAAAAAAAAAAGAAAGAAAAAAATTCAAATTTTGAATCCCGTCCTGTTTTCGAAATGAACGGTTCGTATTCAAGAATGAATCGGCACAAAATCTTTGATTCAAAGTCGTTTGAACTAATCCTCGATTCTTACTTACCTCTCGACTCGTTTGGCCAATTATTTTTTATTACCCCCCCCCCCCCCCCCCCGCGAAAAGCAAAGAAAAAAAAAGAAAAAAAGAAACGAGAAGAGAAACGCAGAACATGTTCCAGTGTATTTCCATCGTTTCTAATTGAATGAGATTTGAATTTGATCGCCTTTCCTATTTGGGGTCGATTAGATTGATTAATTCTGCTTTTTTATTTCTCCCTATTTAGAGACACGATATGAACCGTTCTTCCAGTAGTAGGAGTAGTGAAAGTAGTTCGAGCAGCAACAGCAGCGAAGACGAGTACCTCTATCAAGTCCAGGTGAGCTCATTCATTTTCTCTTTCTCTTTATTGTTATTATTTACCTTCCCTTTCCGTTCGCATTGCGATCGAAGCGCTCGTTATCCTTGACGATTTCCGTTGTGAACCTATTATTATTATTATTATTATTATCTCTTTCTCTTTTTTTTTTCTTTTGATTGCGATGGAATCAACGAAAGTCGCGGATGTCACGAGTGTTCTCGGTCGCCGTACATCCAATTTCCCGTAATTTTTCACGTTCCCGTTTTGGCCGTTAGAATCCTGTTAGAAAGAAAAAGCTTTGACTTTCACCCTAATTGTAACAGGAAAAGACGAGAATAGATTAGGAAAAAAATAAAGGTTTAAAATAGAAACACGAAAAATAAGGTCAGGGGGGGAGGGAGAGGGTGGAAGCCGTAACACTGCCGTTTCCTCTTTAACACAGTCGTTCGTTATTTTTCTTTTGTTTTTGTTTTTTTTGGGGGGGGGGGGGGGGGGAGGGTTACAATTTCATAAATGTAATGAATCACGATGATCGAGGCAAACCTAAATGATTTTAGTTTTTGTTTTTCCTGTCGGTGACTGAAAGACGGACAGAACGAGAAATGAAGTGGGCAATGGAATTCGATCTTACCGGCCAATCGGCTGTTGTTTCTTCGTTTGTTGTTCTTTGGCCGCCAGTCAAACCAGAAATGAAACACGAGCGTGGGAATGAGGGATAATTGGGAAATCAAACAATTGCCATTGGCTCCTTTCCTTTTTTTTTTTTTCCTTCGATTGCAGATGCACTGGGACCCATCGTGCCCAGTCAATGTTCTCTCTTATCACTCCCCGTTTCGTTTCCAATTGAAATGGACAACATTTTATCGAATCACCTCCCAACAGAGTTTTAAAAAAAACAAAAACACTCAAATTGAGAATGAACGAACGTTTGTTTGTTTTTTTTATTACCTGATTTTCGTAAGCCGCTGTTGCATTCGCGCGTCCGTCCCGCACCACGTTCCAACTGGCCACTGCAACCTTCCAAACAAAACGTACACATACGAAGAATTTCACTTTAGTTTCCGGGGGGGGGGGGGTGAGGGGTGGGAGGGAAGAGTCTTTAGGTGACGAATCCCTATGACGGTACAACACCCGCATCTGTCGGTAACGAACGATACAATGGGCCAACAAGCGTAGGCCATATGGAACTTGAACCGATGGGGGGAGGGCGTTAGCCGAAAACAAGACAGGTAAATCCTCCCTCCAGGCCCGTGTGTGTGTCCGGCTTTTGAGAGCCCACGTCTGGGAACAAATGTCGGTTGGTATTATGAGAGAAACACGGCCGAATGTCCGTCTTCTTCTTTTTTTTTTTTTTTTTAAATAGCGGGAATGAGTTGAGCTTCCGCTAGGAGATTTCGGGAGCTATTCACGTTGTCAAATCAACGATGACGCAAACGTTCCAGGCGCAGTTAGACTGTTGGTCATGGGAAACGTCGAAATTGTTTGCGATGATTGAGACGTCGTTTTCTTCTTGATGTATCTAATCTGGCCGTTTCTCTGCTCTTTGCGCCCGCCATCAGTTTCCCCATCTGTGCCGAGAATGTCCCGTAGAAATTGCTTTAAAAAACAAAAAAAAAAAAAAAAATGGGATTCTTATTGTTGTGTGTGGAAATATTCTTTGGAACTCGTTCGATGTGTGGGAAAGCATTCAACGCCAGCTGCTGTCCAATCCCGGCCCCCCCCCCCTTTTTTTTTTGTGTGTGTGTGTGGCGCTTGATGACGTCCGTACAACACGATGATTTGTTTCTTTTTTTTTTTTTTTTTTGCGAGTCCGTCTTCGGTTCGCTTGTCGCCGGCGGCAATCAAAATAAATGGCCGGCCAGCGCTTCCATCTGTCACTGTTGGAAGTGGTCGGTTAACGGACAGCGAGTCCACAGAGTGAACTATATGAGTAGGGATTGAAGTCACGGAACAAAGACTCGTGAAAAAAAAAAAAAAAATGTATGCGAATTCATTTGACTTGAATGATTTTTTTTGTAATACAAGGATACGTCGATGTCGATGTTTCTTCCGCCGCCTCCTTTGCCGCAGACGGAGCCTCCTGATACGGATTCGTCTGAATCCGAAATGCCTAATCCGCTTTTGGTGAACGTGTCGACGGAACGATCGTCTTCGCTGTCGGGTGTCGGATCCGACCGTCATTACCATCCGGACGGTGGCGTTGGCGTAGCGGAGTTGGCGGCTGCGCCGCTGCCCACAGCGCTAGAACGTACCGTTCGCATCAAGAAAGGCGGCGATCCGCTCGGCATTAACGTCGAAGTGGTGGACGGTGGCGCCAGCGGAGTGCTGGTCACGTCGGTGGCCAAGAGCGGGGCCGTCCACCGGGACGGTCGCATCCGAACGGGCGATTTCCTCGTCTCTGTCAATCACGAAACGATGAGATGCGCCACCAACGCACAGGCCCGGGCCATCCTCCGCCGTACACAGCTCGTCAGCACCGATGTCAGGTAAAAATTGCAATTAATTATTATTTCATTTTTTTTTTTTTTTTAAATTAGTGTGAAGTGTTGTTTAAAACAAAAAAAAAAAGAAAACAAAAAAATTTGAATTACGTAACAGTATCGTGTACATCCCGGCCGGCGACGCGGCCATCTACCGACAAACAGCCCTAATGACGCAGCTCGCACAAGACATGGATAGTAATGCCTCTGTTGTCAAACCCTCTTCCTCTTCCTCCACCACCATGACCACCACTGCGACTAGGTAATCAAAACAATCCTCAAAACGGAACATTTCATTAACTAGACTACTTCGTATTGCTTACTTACTTACTTACTTACTTACTTACTACTACTATACACTTTACTCTTGACCACTTTCGTGTGAGACAATCACATTCATTTTCGGGAAACGATGGCGAAAAAAAAAAAAAAAAAAAAAAAAAAAAAAGAGAGAAAAAAAGAAAACACAACGAATCTTCAAATACTTGCAATTTTAAAAAAGAATAATATGCACCGCCGTCGGAGCCTTCTTTAAACATTGCCCTCTTCTTTTTTTTTTTTTCTCCAGTATTATGTCAAATGCAATTTCTTTTTCTTAATGTTACTAGATTGCACAAAATTGTCTTTCATCTCTTTCTCTTTTTTTTTTTTTCTTTCACGAAAAAAAAAAAAAAAAACGAGAAAAACAACAGTCGAAAACAAATGACGATTGTGTGTTTCTCTTGCGATTCTTAATGATCAAGAGAGTAGAAAACAAATAGGCCAACAATTGGAATCGAACTCGCAGACATAAAGAAAAAAAAAAAAAAAAAAAAAAGAGGTGTTGAAACTGGTCGTTTGAATTTGTTGTTATCCCGTCAAGTCACGCGTGAATGTGTCCTCTCGTTTGGTGATCTTGTCAGGGGGTTCATCTTTTTTTTTTCTTTTTTTTTTTTTTTTTCTCCTTTTTCTCTTTCCTTTTCTCTTCTTTCTGTTACATCGGAACACGAAAAAAAAAAAAAAAAAACGATGGCAAAAACGATGTTGTGCCCGAAATGATTGCATTTCCATCCGCCTCTCGCAATTTAAAAAGGATATATCCCCAATATTATCGGTAAGAATTTGCCCTTCCCCCCTTCTTCCCCATCCCCCCACTTGAACATTTAAGAATCCGTAGTGTTGTGTTTCCGCATCTTTACTTTTTGGAATGTGTTGTCTTCAATTTCTTTTTATCTCGTTTCACGGTGTGTCGCGCATGTTGTCCTCTAACCCCATTTGCATGTCCCCTTCTATTTTTGTGTCCGCCAGTCGCGTGTCACGATGTCAACAACAAAAAAAAAAAAAGAAAAATTGCGTGAAACTCGACTTAAAAGGTTAAAACGGTCCTTCACATTTGATTTTATTTTCTTTGTTATTTGGGAGGAGGGGGGCACGCGCTTGCGCTCAATTGTACGGATAACACGTAAGAGTACACAAACCCATACACACACAATTCAATTAAGGAGCAAAAACAAAACGAAAAGGGGGGGGGGAGAGCCCTTAAAAAGGTAGTGGAGAGAGAGAGAGAGAGAGGAAACCTGGTGAAAAAGAACAGAAGGCCCAGCAGTGTGTGTGTGTGTGTGTGTGTATGTGTATGTGAATGTTTGCCATTTGGAAAGGAAAGGGGGGGCGAACCGTTGGTGTGTATCATAGCCGTCCATTTTGTTTGGCTGGCCGTTTGGCGACGGACACGGCTCTTCCCCCTGCACTGCCAGTAACTCTCTTTTTTTTTTTTTTTTCCCGGCCCGTTTCATTCCTCTGCTAAAGTTTCAATGTGCATGTCATTGGCCGCCTCATTTTTGTTCATGTTTCTTCTATTTCTCATTTGAAACAAAAGAAGTTCTTTGGTTCTTCCTTGCATCCACGTCTATCTGCGCGTGTGTGTGTGTCTGTGCGTGTGCGTGTGTGTCAGTGTGTTGAAAAACATCCGACTTTTGGAAGGCCTACGCTGTCAGCGGAAAGGGGAGAGTGAGCCCTTCAGGCTGCCGAAAAAAAAAACAAAAAAAAACACGACACAGGTGAAGTCTCTGATGGCCCAGGGAATCCATCCAACTTTCTTTCTCCCTTTAATTGATTTAATTTCGTTATTTCGTTTGTTGAATTTTGATGCATTGTTGCTTTGGCGAGCCAATCAAAAAAATTTTTTGCTTTCCTTTTCGTGATATCGTGTATTGAAAAAAAAAAAAAAAAAAAATCATTTGCATACGCTTGGAAATTCCATTTTCTCCTCATTACCCCCCCCGCTCTACCACCCTCCATTCCCTCGGCGTTACGCTTCACGGAGGGGGGGGGAGGGGGGATCGAGATGACGGAATCCCCTTTGTAATCCAGTTACCTTTCATTAAAAGAAATCCTGTCCTAGACATGGAAACGAAGCAAGAAAAAAAAAAAAAAAAAAAAAAAAGAAGAAGCCTTTTTTTTTTCGTGAAATTTCTCCTCATCTCCTACCCCGCCCACCCATCATTGGCTTGATTTGTAAGGATTGTTATCGATTTCTTGACACGGCTTTTTTTTTTCTCTTGTTTTTATGTGTAATTCGTTTTACGCTGTACAATTTTAGTTTGAAATTTCGCGCACTTTTGCCACCGACCGCTCCTACCTACTCAAACTTCAACTATCACCTCTGGCCCCTATCTCCTATCGGCTTCTCCTCTTTCTCTCTCTCTCTCTTTCTCTGTGTGTGTGTGTGTGTATGATTTACTTCAAAAAAAAAAAAAAAAAAAAAAAAAGAAAAGAAAGAAGAAGAAAAAAAAAAAAAATTTTACAATGATGTGCGTGTTGTTTTCCAACTCTTTTCTTTTCCAAACACGGGTCCTCTCTGTTCAGCTCGCCTTCGGTGACGGTGCAGCCACGGCCCATTTCGCCGCCGCCGCACGTGCAACACGTCCAAGCCGAGGAGGTGCCGACGACGCAAGCGGAAGGTGAAACAACAAGAACAACGACGAGGACGGAGGAGGGAGACGATCAACAAGAGGAATTGGCGGCCGTGTCGGGTGTCCCGCCGCGGGTCACGAACGAACAGGATCTAGAACGAGGAGGAGAAAGTCTTGCAGCCGCTTGGCAAAGAGCCGAAACGCCGCAGTTGGCCATCGATCCGTCAGTCCAGTCGCAACCGTCGTCTGCTCTCAACTCGACGGCAATCACACAGGTACTCCCCCTGCCTCTTCTTCTTCTTTTTCTTATTTATTATTTGTAAAACACAATGTCGAATTTTGAAATGATTGGCTGGCAAAAATGAAAGCAGGTGGCTCATTCGAACGCAAGCGCCAAAGGCAGCGGGAGCGTGTCTGCAACGAACGGAACGAGCGGAATGATGGCCATTTACTCACGTCATTGGGGCCCCGAGCGCAGCGTCCAAATTGTGCGCGACCCCACCAAAAGTCTTGGCATCAGCATCGTCGGTGGAAAGGTTCCCCCCAAAATTTCGTTTTTCACTCTCGTTTCGTTTTGGTTTTTTTCTTTCTTTTTTTTTTTTTTTTTTAACAATTTCATGTGAAAAATGAATTTCGATTACGTTCGTTTTGTCGGGATGATTAGGTGGACGTGGCCTCGGGCAGTGGAGCGCCCATAACCGGTATCTTCATCAAGAATGTCCTTCCTGAAAGTCCAGCCGGTCGAACTGGACAGTTACGGGTACGTCTGTCGTCTGTCACACTACACCCGCCTACACTCTATTGATTTTTTTTTTTTTTTTTTTTTATTGTTAAATCAATAGACTGGAGACCGGATTTTAGACGTGGACGGCGAAAACTTGCGTGAAGCCAGTCACGAAAGAGCCGTCGAAGTCATCCGCAAAGCTGGAAATCGTGTCACTTTCCTCGTTCAATCTCTCGTCGACTTCGTAAGTTTCCCTTTTTTTTTTTTATTATTATTGTTGTTGTTCCAAAAAAAAAATTTAAACGTTCCATATTTGAAAAAAAAAAAAAAAGGAACAAGAGCCGAATGGGCCGACTGGTTCTTTGGCACCATCGGTCAGCTCTCGCCACCAAACGGATGGAGCTGTTACGCCCGTGACGGATGCCGAGCACATGACACCGTTGCCATCGCTCCTCAATGGCGACGTGAGCCAAACGAACACGATCGAATTGCCCAAGGTGGCGCCGTACGGCCTCCAGCCCAGCGAGACACCTGTGCCCGAAGTCATCCAGGTACTTCAATTTTTAAAATTTCATATAGTTTGTTTTTTTTCAGCTTCAAACGATGACGTCATTCTTCCGTATGTTCGCAATAAAAAAAAAAAAAAAAAAAGACTGGCGTTGTAGAGAAACCGGTGGTCATTCGCCAAAAGACGGAAGACGATGAGGATGAAGAAGACGATGACGATAGCGGAGATCTCCAAGGACGGATGTTTACAGCAGCTGGAACGGAGGTTGGGGCTTTTCATTTTCAAACTTTGTTGTTATTCAGATTTTTTTTTTTTTTTTAATATGAACCATTTTCAAAAACATGTACGCAGATTGAACGGGCAAGTGCGGGCAACGCCAAACTGACGGCGGCCGAAAAAGCGTCTAATCCGGAGCAGCCGGACGAGTTTGGCTACACGCAAAGTAAGTCACGTCACGCTATTCTACACATGTCGTTTGCCTTTGTTTGGAGGGCGTGGTTAAAAAAAAAAAAAAAAAAAAAGGGGGGGGGGGGGGGGGAAAGGGAAGATGGCTTTTTAGGATGATACGAAGAAGGAAGGAAGATCAAAAGAGAGTGCGCATGCGTCGGCTTTTCAAACCGTTTGGGCCCCATAGAACACGTACAATCTTGACGTTCAATACCGGAACGGGGTAAAAGCCTGCTGGAACGAGGGGGGTGGGGGGGTTCGGCCAGCAGCTGTGTCTTATTCACACCGATTCTCTCTCTCTCTCTCTCTCTCTATCTCGTGTCTTTCGTGTTCAGCTGCTCATCCGTAGGGGGAGTCCAACCCAGTCAGTTGGTTGGACTCGATCCCGCCGTGCGGATGCCGAATCATCCTCCGCACATTGACATTACGTGAATCGTATCGCATTTTGTTTTGTTTTGTTTTGTTTTTTTCCTTCCCGTTTAATGCAATTGGGATGATTACAGTGCGAATCAGGTGATGTGCGTTTCAGTGACGTGTTTGTTGCAAATGAGTTGATTTGAATATTCCCGTCAGGGGCCGGCAGACCTTTTTTTGTTTGTTTGTTTGAAGCCAAAACAAGAAAACAAAAGAGCAGGTGCGATTTAATGAAATGAATTAAAGAAAATGCGCCAATGTTTGTGATTGGCATTGGAGGCCGTTCCAGCGTGTCTGTTGCGTGTTCAATCTCGTCATGGAAACTATTTTCGAAGCACCCGAACGTGACACAGGTACATTCGCTTTCAAATCACATCCTTCCTTCTTCATTTTTATACGTTCCAAAAATCTGAAGCCAATTGGTGGGGGGGGGGGGCGGGACTAACATCGTTACAAAGTGCCAATGCGGCTAGACGTGAAGATGCCCAACACGTTTCGAACAGATTGGCCAATGGTAGAAAACAAAAAGAGAGATATCTGTGATCGATATTGTCTCTCTCACATCCATTGGTATGCACCGACCTCACTGAGAGACCATCCTAAATGTTTGATTGCATTATCTCCGCTCAGCAATAAGAATTCAAAATTGTGCACGACTCCCTCTTTTTTTTGGAGGGGGGTTTGGCTGGTCTTCCGGGTCCCGATCGTAATCATCACCTCCGGTAGAAAAAAAAAAAAAAAAAAGCGGGGGGGGGGGGGGGGGGAGCTGTGTGTGTGTGTGTGTGTCTATGTTGCACATCCAATCTTGACACGGACCTTCCGTCTTGTACTCGATTGTCGCCAGTATTTTTTATTTTTATTCTTTTGAAGGGGAGTAGAAAAACGTGATGGCGTTTCGTGAACGATAGCTCCTCCCACTCACGCGATTTACACGTCCGGAAGAAGAGGAGGAGGAGGGAGGGTTGTCGTCATTGTAAAGCTTTGCTGCCCCCCCCCCCCCCCCCCCCCTTAAAAAAAAAACAACGGGCGTCCTCGCTTGTTTCTATTCGATAGAACGCTCTTGAACTTGTTTTTCAGACGTTGCCAAATTCTTATCCTCCATCGTGAAAAATAGTTTGCTTGTTTTGTTTTGTTTTCTATGAGAGTTGGGTGGAATAAGGGAGGGGAAAAAGGGGTGAGATGGCCATATTTTTTTTTTTTTTTTCCGCCGTGTTTTATGAAGGGCTTTCGGGCCGCCTCGTTATTCATTGGCGAGGAGCGCAAACGACGACGACAGCAAAAAAAAAAAAAAAAGAACGGCCGACCTCGTTGACTTTTCTCTTTCCTTTCCTACTTTTTTTTTTTTTTTTTTCATTTGATTTTGTTTATTTCCTTTTTATTTGAATTGTATTGATATGCACACACACACGCACAAAATACGATGGCAATGAAACGAAAAAACGTTCGGGAGGGGGGGGTTTCTCTTTTTTTTTTTTTTTTTTTTTATCATTCATTCTTGCCATCGCAACTCACGATGATTAGATTTCCCGTTCGCTGTTGCTGCGTGCGTTTGTACTGGTCCAATCGGCCGCCGTGAACTGGACCAAATTTCATTTTTCAAAAGAAAAAAACAAAACAAAAACAGTTTTAAAAAAAAAACAAAAATTTCTGCACAAAATTTTCTTTCAGTGCAAAATCACGTTTGATGTCATTTTCATGTCGGGATCATCATGTCCCTCAAAAAAAAAAAAAAAAAAAAAAAAAGACGCGTCGGGGCCGAGATGTGCCAGATATCAACACACGGACCGGAAATGTTTTTTCCATTTCGTTTGTTTTCCTTTCCCTTCTTTTCTTTTTTTTTTGCTTATTATTATTGGAATTTGAGAGACGGCAGTATATTGACTCTTGACAAAAAGGGATTTTTTTCAAAGCTATATAAAAGTTTTTCTTCTTCAAGGGGGCGGCGGGGGGGGGGCGTTTTTTTTTTTTGAGTTGAATCGAAAAAAAAAAGAACGAGAATTGCACGACGTTTGTTTGCTGATGCCCAATCCTACGCGAAAAGCCAACAGCAATAACAAGCGAGTCACAAACAAAAAAAAACTTGTGTGGTTGTCTACTTGACGTTCACTCCAAGAATCAAATCAAACTGAAATATAAAACGAAGGCACCGCCTTTTTTTTTTTTTTTTTTTTTTTCTGTCCTACGTTTTTTCGTTTTCCTGTTTGCGCTTGCAATCTTTTCGAAGCTTTAAAAAAAAAAAAAAATGAATGTCGCTTGTCGTACGGATCGATGTAGCGTTAAGTTCCGGGCTTCATTTAACTACTGGAAAAAAAAAATGTACCATGGCAGTTCCAGTTTTGTGTGTGTGCGTCCCTGGATGAAAGTATATCTAAAGCCTCTTCGTCGTACATATTGATGAAAAAAAAAAAAATGAAGAAGGAAGGGTATTCCTTTTGTGTGTGCACAGACAAGAACGAAGACACACACACACACACAAAATAATAATCATAAATCGATAATCGACAAGGGGTTCAATGATGTCTTCTTCTTCTTTGGCCGTCTTGCCAACTCGTTTCTTGATGTTATATCTTCCTTTTTCTTGACTGGGCAATTTGTCTCAGTCCAGTAACTACAACTGATCCTCACAAACACATCCGACATCTTTTTTTTTTTTTTCCTTTAAAAAAAAAAAAAAAAAAAAAAAAAAATGAAATGACTTGAGAATTTCTTTTAATTTAAGATTACATATTGCTCAATGGCCTGTAGAGTGCTTGCGACCAGCTGGGCCAAAAAAAAAAAAAAAAAAAAGAGAACGGCCCTCTCCTTCCATTTATTTGTACGCTGCAGGACCATTTTTTTTTTTTTTTTTTTGTGCATTGTGCATTGTTCTCTTGTTGTCGTGAGTTTCGTTTGATGTAACACTGATTTATTCTATCCATTTTCCTTTTTTCTTCTTTTCTTCTTTGAACAGAGAAAATCCATAAAAGATGGGGCGACCTGAAAGGCGACATTGTTCGCGTGGATCTGGACCGAGCGGGTCCCGGCGGGAGCAGTCTGTCGACGACGAGCCTTGGCCTGAGTCTTGCCGGACACAAGGACCGTGCCGTGATGGCCGTATTCATATGCGGCCTCAATCCGAGCGGCATCGCCTACAAGGACGGCCGTCTCCAGGTAGGGGACGAGCTGGTCGAAGTCAACGGCAACGTCATTCACGGCCGGTGTCATCTGAACGCCTCGGCCATCATCAAATCGATCGGCGGCGCCCGCGTCACCATTATTGCCTTGAGGAGAGAAGGCGCCCTACAAGAAGTGGCCGTCCCGCCAATCACTCGATTCCCCATCACTCTGGAAGAGCTGCCGCCCGAAGAGCGCTACTCTCGTTTCAAAAACTTGCGCATCATCACTCTCAAAAAGGTTCAACAAAAACATTTATTTTTTTTTTTTTTTGAACATTTTCAAACGTTCCATTCCCCGCTATTTTTTGTAGGGCTCGGCTGGACTGGGCATTATGATCATCGAAGGTCGGCACGCCGACGTTGGCAGCGGCATCTTCATTTCGGATATTCAGCGGGATAGCGTTGCGGAAGAAGTAAGTACCCACCTCTTTGTATTTTTATTTTTATTATTTTTTTTTTGAATTTTGCAAATGATTTCATTTCGATCGAATGAATTTTAAAAAAAAGGCCGGACTCGCTGTCGGTGATATGATCCTCTGCGTCAACAAGGACGAGCTGCTAGGCGCTGATTACGATACGGTACGTCTTTCACTGGCAAGAGATGACTATCGTTCCACATTATGTTTTTGGAACATTTGCTTTTTTTTTTGTTTTTGTTTTTTTTGTTTTGATTCGTGATTACATTGTCACGTAATTTGTTTTGTTTTGTCTGCAGGCGGCGTCGGTACTCAAGAAATCGGAGGGTATCCTGACCATCGTCGTATCCAATCCGAAATCCAGCGAACCGGCCAAAAAGGAAGATGCCAAGCCAAGTAAGTCCATTCCATTTCATTTCATTTCCTTTTTTTTTTTTTTTTTTTTTTTTTTCTTGCTGGAACAAACAAAAACAAATGTTTTCGAATGGGTGTGGTCCCGATTAACCATTATCCCCACTCTTCTATCGCATGCTAATGTTGTTTTTCATCGTGCACCATCTCTTTTTTCAAACCATCTGTCTCATCAAAACGAAACCGAACGATGCCCGTCTTCAACAAATTTGTGCACGAGCTCTATTTTTTTTTTTTTTTTTTCCGTGTGTACCGAGAATGCTGGGTCTGGTTGGGGGCCGTTCGTCGTTTTTCACTTCATTCTTTCAAAGCTCATCTGCATGTGAGTATTGCGAAATGTTTGGTTCCGGTTTTTAAATCTTTTTCGAATGCTTGCCTTGCTCTCCTTCTGCCTTGTTCGCATGATAACATTTTATTTCTTGGTTAATTCACATTTCTGTGATGGCTTCTCTCTCTTTTTTTTTTGGTGGGGTTCCTTAATTACTTTTCTTTTTTATTATCGTTATTCTTTCCCTCCCACTCGGTTTTTTTTTTGTTTTTCTTCTTCCTTCTTGCACTCTCGGTGGCCTTTTGCTTGATTTATTTATTTTTGTGGGGTGCTGGGAGAGAGGCTGTTTGTAATGAAAGATACAACTAGGGCGCACATCATGCGCATGTTGCTTACGATGCACTCTCCTCGTTAAGCATTCAACCGTAAAAATAATTTTTAAAAAAGGCCAGCGAGATCTCATGTAACGCCATCTACCCGCAGTTTTATTAACTAAATTAGATTTCGCCACTTGAAATGCGAAATGAATTTTGGATTAATTCATTTTTTTGTTTTAAATTTAAATTCCAAAAAAAAAAAAAAAAAAAAAAAAAAACAGAATTGCCGCCGAAACCGGCGATCGCACCGAAACCGTCGTCCGTCTCGGCCGGCCGTCTGTTGAATTCGAGTTCGGCGTTGCACAATGTGTCTTCGACGTCGTTGCCATCGACGGCCGTAACGATGGGCCTGGACGTGCATTTGGCGACGTCGGCCAGCCAATCGGCTCCGCAGTCGCCATTGAACGCCTCGGGCGTTTCGTCTGGCCGTCCCGTTTCCTCCTACACGCCCTCGCAGTCGCCCTCGCCTTCGATGGCGGCCATTTCGGCCACGTCGCTCGACGCGGCCGTCGTCAGCGATTCGCTGACGTCCACCGTGGCCACGGCCACGCCCGTCGATCCTCTCCCTTCCTTGTCCGCTTCCTCGTCCTCTTCCTCTTTCCTACCGTCCGCCTCGGCGGCCGCTCCGGCCGTCCCCTCCGCAAGGGCGGGCTCAGTGGCGGCCACTTCGGCCGGCTTTAAAAGCGGGCCGACGGCGGCCGCCGGTAGCACCGCAGGCGGCCCTGGCGGCCATCAGGGCAAAGCGGTGCTCAGGCAGCACGGCGGCCCGTCTTCGCATTCTAAAGGTTCTCTCGGTGGCAATTTAGCTAAAGCTCCCGACGAGCCGCTTCCCGATCCGGCCATTTGCGAGGTCAAGCCGGGCAAGGAGACGACCATCGAGGTCAACAAGGACAAACTGGGACTCGGACTGAGTATCGTCGGCGGATCAGACACGCTTTTGGTACGTGCCGGCTTTTTTTTTTTTTTTTTTTTTTCTTTACTTTTTCAATTGATTTTGGAACTCAAATTTGGACGAAATTAAAAAAAAAATAATAATAAAATAAAATGTTGACCTGGAACACGCCAGGGAGCCATTCTGATTCACGAAGTGTACCCGGACGGCGCGGCCGCTAGAGACAAGCGGCTCAAGCCCGGAGACCAAATCCTGGAGGTCAACGGCGAGAGCTTCCGTAACATCACCCACAGTCGGGCGTTGGCCGTTTTGAGGCAAACGCCGGCCAAAGTCCGGATGATGGTCTATCGCGACGAGACTTCCCTCAAAGACGACGACATGCTCGATATCATCGAAGTGGAACTGTTGAAGAAACCCGGCCGTGGTCTCGGTCTCAGCATCGTCGGCCGTCGCAACGGTCCCGGCGTCTACATTTCCGACGTGGTAATAACATTCGAAACCATTTTGAATGCTGGAAATGTAATTCGAAATCGGGGTGGCATTAGGTGAAAGGCGGAGCCGCAGAAGCTGATGGCCGGCTCATGCAAGGCGATCAGATCCTGACCGTCAATGGCAACGACTTGCGAACAGCGTCGCAGGTAAGACGGGCAAATTTTTCTTTCGATTGGGTCGTCTTCTTGTATTTGAAACGATTTTGAACGATTTGTTGCAGGAACAAGCGGCAGCCATCTTGAAGACGGCCATGGGCAAGATCGATCTGAAGGTGGGCCGTCTCAAAGCCGGAGCCGCCAGTCCTCGTTCAGCCACTTCCGCCGAATCGTAAGTTTCCACCCAATCATCCTTGGTATCTTTTTTTTTTTTTTTCCTCGTGTAATCTCGTTGCCCCTATCCCTTTTTTTTTTCCATCGATCGTTAACGAACTCGGTCCCCCTTCACACGAGCCGTTCGGCTGCGATAAGGGACGGGTTTGGTTGGGGGGGGGGGGGGACAAGGGAAGAAGAGTAACCAACAAATAACAAGCGATCCTAGATTGGATTTCTTGATTGATCCCATCAACGTGATTGTCTTATTTGATTGTTGTACTTATTTCATTCTCTTTGTTTTTCACTTTCATTCTTATCGCTGCTCATCTTTTCGTCCAGGATTCATAAATAAGTCTTCAACTCTCTCTCTCTCTCACGGCCAGGTAAAAAACAAAAAAAGAGTGACGTTAAATATCAGCGCATGGTTCGTGAAAAGTACAACGCTCGGCTTGTGTTCATTTATTGAATGTTGATTTGACTTGATTGTGTTTTAGCCCCAAACGTCATCCCCGTTGCACGAAAAAAAACAAAAAAACACACCCCAATTTAGCCGCTAATTAGTTACTTTACTCTCCTTTTGTTTCCAGCTGACGTTGCGCAATCGGGCAAAGAAAAAGGAGGACGTATTTTGTCCCTACACCTACGCACACAGAGATAGCGATCGAACGACGTTGTATTATGTCGCTTGTTAGCGTATCGATGCGATAAGAAAGAGCTTTTTGTTTAGTCGTTTGCGTGTGTGTGTGTGTGTGCCCGTCTGTTTGCCCTTTTTGGGGGCTAATTGCCAACGTTCCTCCTAATTGTTCGTTCTTCTTTTGTTTTTTTTCTTCGACAGAAGTCCCGCCCCGTCTCACCTGCTGCCGCCAGCGCCACCTATCCGCGAAGACAGTCTTCCCTTGATGTTGAACCATTCGGCCGCCTCGTCGGCCAACGACCCGCCGTTGGTACCTACCCCTACTACCCCTCCACCGCCGCCCTTACCTCCCGTGCCGGCGTTGCCCGCCGCCTCGCTGCACGCCGACACGGCCGTCGCTCCCATAGCGGCGGCTGTTTCGACGGCTGTGACGCCAACCTCGTCGACGTCAGCGCCCACCTACACTCGCATCGTTTTGGAGCGAGGAGCCGACGGACTGGGTTTCAGCATCGTCGGCGGACTCGGCAACCCACAGGGCGACCTCCCCATCTTCGTCAAGACGGTCTTTGAGCGAGGAGCGGCCGCCCAGTCGAAACTGCGGCCGGGCGACCAGATCCACGCTGTCGATTCGACGCTCCTTGAGGGCAAGACTCACCAAGAGGCTGTCGCTCTGCTCAAGAACGCCAAGGGAACTGTCACTCTGACCATCGTCTCTTGAATCCATTTTTTTTTTGTAATTTTTTTTTTTTTTTTTTTTTTTGTAATTGTAAAGATCCGCTTCGTGAATTCATTTGGAACCTACGCACCGTTTTGAATGGATGGTCTTGTTATTTTGAAAAAACTTCAGTCCCCGCTCAACGTCATATCAAACAAAGAAAGGGAAGAACAAAACATAAAACGAACCACTTTGAAGACAATGTTGAATACGGTTGATGAAGACCTTCCATGATCTAAATTTTTTTTTTCGTTCAAAATTCATTCGTGGGGCAACGTGGCACATTTTCTTTTTTTTTTTTTATTCCCATCGATTTATTTATTATTATTTTTTTTTGGATTTTGCGTTTTGACCTGCTGGATCAGAAGTGGATGAACGGCGTTGGCGGTTGTGTTTCTTTTGTTTCTCCATTTGCAATTTTTGTTTTGAGATACAATGTCGACGAGTGTTTTGCTCTGCCTCGTTCTTTTTCATTAAGAAAAAACGATACCCATTCGGAAAATGTGCATTTTCAACTGTCAGTTATGACGATGATTCATGACCTCTCCTATCTTCCCTCACTGTTTTTGTTTTTTTGTGGTCCATGTCACACGTGTTACTGCAACAATAAGTGCGTGAGTGTGTATGCGCGTGAGTTGGGCATCCCTCATTTCGATGATGACCGTTCTTTCCTTTTGCGTTTCTATCTCTTAATTGGGGACGTCTGGTCCATTCCTTTTGTCCATCTGATCGATTATCGTAGGTTGTTTTTGTCTTAGACTTGCGATGCATCCAGTCGATTCTAATTGAAACATTTGTCTTGTCATTGTTAGACGAAAACAAAAATATGTTGAAAGCGTCCCTTGAAAATGATAGAGAGAAAAAAAAAAAATACGAGAGCAAAAGAAAACTATGATCAAGTTTAAGGAAAACAAAATTTTGATTTGATATTTTGAAAATACGCGGAGAAATTCGACGAAAAAGCATTTGTCTATCATGGACAAATCTATGCAAAAGTGCCCCCCTCCCCTCTCCTTTTTCCTTATTATAATGATGTTCCCGTGTCTCTTTTTATTTTCCAAAAAAAAAAATTGTTTGTATTGCTCCTCATGATACCCGCACTCTCTACACTTTAGAAAGAAAAAAATTCAATTCTTCCTTGTCTGCCTGTTTCATTCCTTTCCCTGTTAACCATTTGTAAAAGAATCCTTGTTTGTATCTCTGGAAAAAAAAAAAAAATGTTTCTTGATCTGCCCTGCAGGTGAGTTCCCTCCCCGATCGGCAGGAAGATCATAAGAAGACAACAAAAAAAAAAGAATGATGTATGATCCAAAAGATTACGCTGCAAATTTCGTTTTCATGTGTGTATGCAGCTCGGCGAAATTTGGATGAATCGAACCATGACAAAAATGATTGCTTTAAACCACCATTTAATTTTCTTGATTATATATATACATATAGCAATTGCTCTCGTTATTTTGTCCTCGCAGTCTTTCCTCTCCTCCTTTTTTTTTTTTCCCTCTATCTCTCTATGAATTGACCTATTCATTTGATACCTTTACTCATTGACACTACCGTGCATCCTCACTGTAGCCTGTTAAAGAAATATATTTGCAATAACAAGACGCCTTTTATGGCACCCTTTTTTTTTTGTTACGTTTTCAAGTGGCTTGGAAAGAAGAAGAATTTATCCTTTTTTTTTTTTTTTTTTTTTTTTTTTTCATAATACAGGGAAGGACCCACTTCCGTCATCGGCCCAAGGAAATGCCGTGCCCATAGGGAAGGGCGTTGCGACTGAGTAGACCTTTGTCTAAATTCCCGAAAGGTTTTTATTGATTGGCTGTGAAGCTAAAAGAAAAAAAAAAAGCGAGAAAACAAGCATCTAATATGACAGTCCATCACGCTGAAGATGGATCGGATTACGGCCTATTTTGCGTCCATTCTCATCTCACACTGAGCAAGACACACAACCCCGAAAAAAATGCAGAGAAACGAAACAAATCTCGTGATGGAGAGAAGTCGAACGTCTGAATTATTCGGTTTCTATGTATTCCCCTTCCTACGAATCGATACATCCCCCCTTTGATCCACCAATTTCCGCGGTGAAAGAAGAGACTATCGTTTTTTATGAAGTGCCCGCAAAAGATCCGGCGAGATGAACAACCAGCCAATAGAGTGACCAATCACGACGACCCTTCGCTTTGCACCATCACGGAATAAATGGAACCGATCACGAGAGATGCCTGTTTGGTGAAATTCCCCTTTGATTAGATGGTCCCACAGATATTGCTTTACTTCCCATGCACCTAAAAAGAAAACAAAGGAAAGAAGAAATCCAATTGAAAGATTCCCAGGACGCCGTTAACGACTGTCAGGATTTTCATCTTCGTTTTTTTTTTTTTCTTTTGCGTTTAATCCTGGTGTTCGTTACTTGAAGCTTAAGGCCATTTAATTGGGTGCCCGAACGTAGATCAGCATGCCGAACGGGATTACGCGTGAAACAAGAAAACAAAGATGGGAAGAAACACAAAATCGAATGGATAAAATTGAATCGCACTCGTTAGACATCGTTCAATCTCGTATCTGAAAAAGAAAAGAGGAGTCATCAAGCGTCATAATAGACCAGCCTTTCATTTTGACTATTTTGACCCTATTCACCAGGTTTCCTTGTGCGTGCCTGTAACAATATCAATCTCTTTGAAATTGTGTCGACTTTCAAAAGGCACACCAACTCCACAATCATTTATTTGCCTTGAAAAGTCAAGTAGAAGAAATCGGCCGATCGTTAGGGGGTGGTGACTGTTGACGAGAAACGAACGCGTTTGATCTAGGCAAAAAATTCTATTCACGTCTTTTTACCATCATCGTATCATGCGTCACATCTCGACGTTTGTATGCGTCGTCGTGCCGTCGTCATGGCCAAACGATATTCCTCCTTTTTTTTTTTATTCCCCTGCCTTCTCAATCAAGATCTGCAATCACCTAATGATGAATTGAGTTTGGTCTGAAAACGAGTCAAATGTAAAAGAAAAAAAGGGTGATCAATACTCCCGTTGGAACTATCGAGGAAAAGAGCCACGAATGAGTAGAGGCTTGAGCAGGAAAAGAAAAAAAAATGGATGCGGATGTTTAGGAGAAAGCATTGAACGTACACACATCGTCGGATGGATCAAAAGGATCGATCCGGTCGACGTGGACCGCGTGTCTTTTGCCCTTTCTCATCACGACTGCATTAATGTAGGGCCTTTTCGTGCCGACGGGATATTTACTCGATATATAAACTGAAACGAGAAGAAGTAAAAACAAAATAAATTTACAAACATAACTAAAAAGAAAGACACTTCTCTGTGATTGAGTTGGATGTTGTGGTTCAACTTAAGTTTCTTCTTTGATGTGGTATCTTTTTTCTCAAACAAGAGCTGTGTGATGTGCCATCAATCAATGCACGTTTGGGGGGGGGAAATAATAGAACACGACACAATAGGAAATAAAAACAAGGATGAGGCAACCGGATCTTACTGTGCTGGCTCAGATGTTGACGCTGCAAGAGTGTTGTAATTCAATCGGACGTTTCGTTCGGTGGCACGCAACTCCCTCACGACCGCCCAGCTGCAAAAGTCTGCTACGTACGTGTTCTACTCTTTTCTAACGAAAAAAAAAAAAGGATAAACAAAAGAGCTGGGAAAAAAAAAAACGGTTTCGGGATCTTAATGGACTGCACGTCACGAACCTTACTCTCCATGGGCTTTAGATGTCACCTGATCATTTAAAATGCCTTTGCTCCAGAGAAGAATCATCTCTGCTTTACTGTAATTCTACTGCTCTTTGAAGAACAAGTGACAACATGATTTAGGTTGATGGATAAGCTCGCTTTACATTCTCAAAATTGCCATTTCTGTCAGCTTTAACCATCAATTCTGAGAAGAAGTGAAGGGGCAACCAGAAACAAAGAATTGTCTGGAATCCTTTTCGGTGAAATGGTACCATACGTTTTTCTTAGGGCTAAGCAGCTACCTGAAGTATTTTAATAAGAAGAACATTAGTTGTAGTTTTTGAGTACTTTTAATGGTTTTTAAATTTTTAAATAAAAATAAATTTTAACTTAAAATTCTAGACAAATAAAAATAGAATTTGAACTGGCAAAAGGACATAGAATGTTAACGATTTGATAGCATGTAGAATTCACGTCCAAAAACGTAACGTGTATGTAAATTTTTCTCCCTTTGTTATCTAATAGTCGATTAAAACTTTCAGAAGAATGAAAATCTAAAAAAAAAAGGGTTGCTATGGTACCCGACGCCTGGTGAAAATGCTGTGCGAAATGCGTTCGTTGCTATTGAAGTTAGGCACCGTTGCTATATGCAAATCGATCGTCAGCGGACAATTTTGAGAAGGAGCCAAAGGAATTCGAATGAATCCTTAAGTCAGGCAGCAATATACGGTTTTATATGTTTGACTTTTAGCAGTGTTTTCGGCCCCTAGTTAATATTAATGTTTTATCCTTCCCGAACCAGTTTGTTTGCCTTTGTTGTCCTCGTTGCTGGTCTATACTTCGTCGATCGTGTATGGACCTTTCCCCACTTTCCATGAGCTTTTTGAGACTGCTGTGACAAGAATTCACTCAAGTAATTTGTTTTATATTTCAGAACACAATGGAAGAAGACAAGTTTGCTATCAATGTGGAGTGGTATGATGAAATATCTTCACTTGTGCGTCCATTCATGCTGTTTTACTTCCCTTCCGACAGAACTGTTGAAATGGTAATTAACATCCGCTACAGTTCAAAATACCTAAATAATACTATGTCTTAATTAAAAGTATGACAGTAAACAGAAGAAAACCTTCTTGAAGAGATCGTTCTGCGAAACAGTTTCAGAAATGGATTTGTATATTGGAAACAAAGTTTCCGTGTTCGGAAGGGAATTGAAAGTTATTGAATACCTTGACGAAGCAACTCGAAATGAGTTGACACGGAAATCTGAAAGGTATGTTATCTGGAGTTGTCCATAATGTAGCGTAGAAAACTAATTTAAGATAAAATTCTTGTTAAACTGGTTACTTTCATTACTGTTTCCTAGGACTTACGCCATGCTCAAACCAGAAGTCATCCCAAAGATGGGAAATATTTTATCATTTATTGAAGGAAAGGGATTCAAGTTCAACAGAATGATGCTGACAAAAATCAGTGCCACAAGGGCAGCAGAATTCTACAAAGAACACCTTGGTCGTCCATTTTATGAGTAAGAATGAAATTCCTTTACATTTGGATTCAGCCAACTTAACCATTTTATTCTGTTTATCAAATCAGAAAACTTGTCAATTACATTTCTTCTGGCCCTGTGCTCGCCATGGAGCTTTTAGCACCATCAGCCGTAAGATATTGGCGAGTAAATTTGGGACCTACTGATCCTGCTGTGGCCCGCAGCGATGCCCCTAATACAGTGCGAGGCTTGTTTGGTACAGATACCACATATAATGCGGCCCATGGTTCAGATTCTCCAGAAGCTGCTGCCAGGGTAAGTTGCTCATCCTAAACCAGCCTGCTTTTAGTACCCATATCTAAAATTTTTCCAGGAACTTAATTTGATATTCAACAATCTGAGTAGCCACTACGAGCCTTCGTATATAAAAACTCTGTGCCTTGTAAAGCCCCACGTTCTTCAAGAAGGTATCAATATCCTGATCTGCTGTCAAAATGTCAATTTTACATGTTTGTTTATCGTTGGCTTATAGGGAAACTAGGTGCTCTCATTACTGCCATCCAAGAAAATAACTTCAGAATATCTAGTCTAAAGCTACAGAGAATGCCCTTAGCTGATGCTGATCAGTTCTTTCTGGCTTACAAAGGAGTTTGGGATGATTATCCGGTATCTTACATCAGAGGAATTTCACTGTTTCTTCCGTAATCTTACCTTTTCTTTTAATACTTTCAGGCGCAAATCAAACATTACAGTTCAGGTCCATCTGTGGCATTGAGTATTGACTCCGACGTGAATACTTTTCGAGAGTTTGTTGGTTCATTTGATCCGGTATGTTCAGAACAAGCAATTTTCAAATTTGCTTTTTCATTCAGTTTATCTCTCTCTTTAGAATACTGCAGGAAAATTGCAGCCTTCATCTTTGCGTGCACGTTTTGGCTATGACACGATTCACAACGCCATTCATTGCACTGATCTCCCTGACGATGGAGTTCGAGAGGTAATGATACTTTCAGGACAGTGTATGATCTTTAAAAAAATGTCTGCTATTTCAACTTCAAACAGGTTGAGTTCTTTTTCAAGGATGGGGGCAGTTTCCAGTAGAAGAAAACCCGAAAATACATTTTTAAAAAAAGAAGAAAATAAAAAACCAGCATCATAAATGGGTTGACCACAGCAGACCTTACTCGTGAAGGGTAACGAGGAAATGATTCTATGGCTCTTGAACATCTACGTGGGTATTGGATTCATCCTATAAAAAAAGGGGGACATAAAAATACAGCTTCGGTGAAAAAAACGCCAATATTCAATTTCTTTTTTTGCGGCATTGTTTAGGCTGTTGGCGTGCATTGTGTTTTACGAAGCGGCCATCGAGAAATAGAAAAGTGCATGATCAGGGATTATTTGGAGATGTTAAGAAACAAGAAAAAGTAGGACGTCAAAGCCCCGCGACCGTTTTATTAGTGATTTTGCTGGTGCGCCCATCACCCTCACACAGCCTACCGGACCAGCGACAAAAGGGAACCTCTTCGATCTCGCATCATGGGCCATAAATATTTGTAAGCAGCAAACCCCAAACCAGTGAAGAGCAGTGTCAAAAAGATGGTCACTGTAGGGTAAGAATAGATTACTGTAATTTCTGTTATTCTGATATAGCAATGGGGCGTTTGCAACTTACGAAATACGGTGCCCGTCACATTAGTGCTCGGACAATCCTTTGCAGGATCAGTTTTAATGAATTTGATCCTCCCTTCATTCCCGTAAGTCAAAGGTGTGAAAAGTTTGATGTACCCCTTGAGAACGGTTTCGTCACGGACACCTTATGTTGCAATTGAAATCTTAGGGCCTTCCTCTTTTAAATTAGGTAATAATTATTTTAAAAAGCGTGAAACTAACCAGTATTGTTTTTCGGGACGGTTTCCATGAAGGCGTAACGACTGCCTCCGTTGGCAATGAACGAAGGCATACCAATTTGGTACAAGACATCGAGTCGTATTGGGTCCATCCCTCCGTAGATGTTGTACGTGTTACGGATATAGATGTTTGCCACACGCGAACCACCTGGCTTCGACAAATCATATTCGACTCGCAAACCTGAAAATTTTAAAACCACATTATAGTTCCCGCTGGTGTTACGTTCATCTTTAAAGAACAATACCTGAAACGTGAAGAAATTCGCCACGATTGGGCGATGTGGTATCGTTGTAGTACCTGACGGATTCCTCGAACAAATTTTTAACTTGAAGACCGTACATCCAAGTCCTTACGATGACATTGGCGTAAGGGAACATGGTCAAAATATCGCCGAAAGTGATAGGACCTGAAAAGCAATGGTAGCCATTGTACTTTGTATCCGGACATTTCCGAAGGCTGTTTACCTGCCCCGAGGTCGAGATCGGTGTCGGATAGGGCTCCTCCGTGCCAAACAGTTGCTGCAACTGTGTTGGACCATTCATTGCTACTAGTTGTGTACTTTTCCAAGAACCACCGAGCCGCATCGGCCATTAGGGCTGCACCCGTACATTCCTCGTACCAGCAAATTTTGCGATCGCTAATAATTGGAATTTTGCTGTAACCGATCGTTTCGTTCGATTGGGTCAAGACTTGGCGTTCCCATTCATCGACTTTTCCTTGCAGTTGGGGATCTGTGCGATTTTTTTTAAATGATCAGTTTCAATGGAAATGTGAATGGAAAATTAGTCAAGCGAACCTTGCGCCACACTAGGATCCAAAAGGATGGGATTTGTAGTCGAATAATCGATAATTCTTCCTTCATCGTGAAGATTCATTTCGATTTTCCCCAGGTATTTTCCATACCGAGATGTTTGGACGAAAAGTCTCTTTATACTTTGGCTGGAATCCACGATCGGGTAAGGTCCTGCAATCTTCTCGTTTAATGGGCCGACATTAGCACCTGCCAAGTCATAAAATTTCCAGTTATTAACAATTGAAATGCTTGGATTAAAAAAAAAAAAAATACAGGACGATCGTGTGTACCGTTGTAGAGGAAAGTATTGCTGCCACCATTGACGAACAAGTCGACATTGTAGAGCTTGCTCATCCATTCGACGCCTGAAAACCCAGCACTGCCCAGTGCGATGATGAAAAAAGCACCTTGAGCAAGTAATGCTGTGACTTCATTCTCAATGGCCACCTGTGGATCTGTAAAGATGAGCTTCCCCGTATCAGCTAAATACTACAAATAGAAATATGTCAGATTCGATTGGTTGGTTGCCATTAATTATCGTTTTGTCTTAGGAAGCAAGAAAAGGCCAACTTACGTCCGCGTCTTGGCCAATGTAACCGATGATGCCGATTTTCCTGCCGGAAATGTTTATAACCATTGATTTCTTGAAAAGATCTTTCATCGTCGGTTCATTGCTAACATCCATATTGGCACACAGTACCGTAACGTTAGCATTTTTAAGTGCCTTCAAGTATTCCACAGTTGCAGGAACACCTTCTTCGAAATCTCGGTAACCCAATGCCTTAGTTTGTGTTAAAAATTAAAAAAAAAGATAATGACACCATGGTGAAAAATGTTGCAATTGACCATTAAGCGGGAAAGAGGGCTTTAAGGAAAAGCTAACTATCTTTGTTGATTATTTTTTGTTTTGTTTAAACAAACAGAAGGAGAGCTGTTACGAAAGGTACTGATATATCGGCACAGCTCTGTTTAAGATAACATCGCTATTTGAAAATGCAAAAGATAAGAAGAGCTTGTAACAATACCACTGCGTTGTAGCCGAGCATCTTGATAGATTCGACAGCCGGGCCGGCCCCCAGGATTGGATACCAAATGTAACCTCCCAACATTCCACCAGCGTTCAAATGTAAGAAAACTTTGCCTTTCGATTCGCTTTCATTCTTCAGCTCTAATGCTTTGGTCAGATGACGAGACACCCCACCGTAGCATGTTTGGAATTCTTTCGAATTGCCTGTATACCAAAAATACTCTTTAATATTTGAAAATTGCATTGACTGGGTGTCTGTTCCCTTAACAGATAATCGAGAACATATCGAATTAAAGCAGTAAATAGTTGTGGATGAAAAAGCCATGACACCACAAGACGTTAAGCATGCAATTTTTCTTACCTGCATATTATTACTTAGTTTCCTTTACTCACTTGGCTTTAAGGTTGTAGTGCTAATAGTGCTAGTTGTTAATGTCTCGTTTTCATGTGGAGAAGTAGAGTTGGATTTATCCTTAAAATTTGGGACAGTCGAGGTCAATGTTTCTGGGGAATCTGTAGTTGTTGAATTGAATGAATCGGCAAAATACGGGATTTCAGGACTAACTGTCTGTTGAATTGTGTTCCAGGATTGATTGGTTGGGCCAACTGCCAAGTTTGTTTGACGGTGTTTACGGATATTTGTGCGAGATGATGTCGTTGGACTTGACGTCAAAGCTGTGCCTGTGGAAGACATTTTGAAAGCTAGCAACAGACTAGGACAAGGGATATGGACGAATAACAAGGTACACGTACTTTGATCAAGGATCAACGGGACCATAAACGCAATAGACTGTTATAATCAACAAAGCAGCGAATAATGGTAAGAGTAATAGACGTACGTGAAATTGATCTTTTTTTGACAGATCCTTCAATCTCTGGTGAATCTCGTGATGATGATGTTTCTGGTGATGTTTCTGATGATGTTTCTGGTGATGTTTCTGATGATGTTTCTGGTGATGTTTCTGGTGATTGTGCTGTTGTCGTTGGGGTTGTCGTTGGTGTTGTAGTCGTCGTTGGTGTTGTAGTCGTCGTTGGTGTTGTAGTCGTCGTTGGTGTTGTAGTCGTCGTTGGTGTTGTAGTCGTTGTTGTAGTCGTAGTCGTTGTGGTTATTATGGTTGTCGCTGGTGTTGTTGTTGGAGTTACAGTAGTTGATGGGGTTGTCGGTTGTGTCGTAAGTGGTGGCAGATCCACATAACATGGACTGTTGTCACCTTGAATTTCGTCTAATTGATACCACAAATCATTGGAGTGCGTCACAACTAAAGTCCAGTCCGCCGTACTACGTAACGGTGCCTGCAGCATCATGAAGGCTAAAGTGATGCTCCACCATTGCGCCATTTTTAGCCACTAATCCTTGTTCTGTTCGAATAACACACACATTAAAAGATTTTAATTCGCAGTGCTACTTTTCCTTTTACCAAGAAATGGTTTGACACAAACATCCTTGGATTAAAACAATGTAACTAATTTACGTACCTCTAACAGTAGTAGATTGTTTAGCCTAATTTTACTTCGGGTAAAGAATTTAATTCGCCTCGTACCGGGACTTTGCAACGCTTCTGAAATGACTTGGTTCAACCGGTGTCGTTGATCGACTGTTACCTGAGCGTTTTCAGTAGACTGTTGCAACGATGTGATAGGCGAGCTGACGGCTCAGTTCGCCCTTTGCCTGGTGACACATATCGTGGTGCATATGTTATCTGTACACACACGTCTGTTCTATCAATTTGTATTTGATACAATTGTATGTATTTTTCTCTCTCTTTCACACTAACTTTTATTTTCCTTCTTATACCCATCTTTCCCCCTATCAATTTCACACTAGCTATTGATGCGTATTTTAAACTATGTGTGCGTGACTGTTGGTTATATGCATGGAAAAATGCATTGAAGTAATTCATTGTTTATTCCCTTGAGCAACTTTGTTTCGTTCGGTTGCAGTAAAAAGAATGTTCTGAGTTTGAAAAAAAAAATTATTATCAATTGAATGTATTCAGTGTAAAGGCCCACTTGTTTGTTTCTTTAGGGAATAGGAGTAACTTCTACAGCGATCGATTCGATACCGCATTCGTCCACACCTAAGGAATCAACAGATTAATGTAAATTATCTTAGGTAATATACAATATTTCTGATTCAATAACGTACCACGACGGATGCGGAAAAATCCATTCTCACCCCATTTCGTACCCCAACTGTTTTTGACAATCCAATAGTCCTCTTCGGTTTGTGCATCGGTGCCGTATCCGACCAGAAGAACGGCGTGATTGGTTAGCTGCACGAATGTGAGGAACGCAATAGGTAAGCATTATATAATCTAACTTTTATAGAATAGTTTATTACCTCAAACGGGTCGTATTTGTTAACTTGATTGAAGAGTTCCCCTGTGCGATGATAAACTCCGCCGGCATAATGCATAAAGTCAGGATAAACCTCGAAGGAAACCGACAATGGACCCGATTCAACGAGCGATATTTTCATCAGCTCTTCGTTGCAAGCGCCATAATAGCCACCAACGTAACGATATTTAGCCACGTACGTGCGTCCACATTTCTTAGCGGCACTGCATGTAGAATCGCGACCGGTGTAGGGATAGCATTCTTCAGCAACAACGCCATGATCTTGAGCGTATTTTCCAGCAACCAAATAAGGAAAACCACCCTCGCAACCTTGACTGTAGGCCGAGCAGCTGACAATGTCTTGTGGAGAGAGGTTCACCTGAAGTTGATTCTTTGTGGCAACTCGCAGACGTGACTCAAGCATGCCCATAGACGAGAAAGCATAACAACTTCCACAACTTCCTTGGTTCCTAAGTTTGTTATAAGTCTGACAGCTCCTGTAAAATTCCCAGTTTATCATATGATCGATCTTACTTGACAGCAGGGACGTAGTTCACTCCACTGACATTACGCCAGTCCCATTCGTCTGGGAGGAATTCCGCTTGGCGGCGCACAAGTGGAGAAGCCGGTGCAACTGGTGGGCGGGAATGGATTTTGGACTTGATTCCTCCACGCATTTTCAGCAGGTTTTCATGACTCATCTGCGAAAATTATCGTGCCAATTATCTTATCATTTTGTCCGATTAGCATGGGGTCAACTTACGCCCTCCATCCATGAATACGCCTTAGCTGTCCAAGAATTCTGTTTCTTGTTGATACTATTGATCATTTCAGTGTTGCTGACATAAATTCCATTCTATAAGATAAAACAATTTTTTTACATTAGCACAGAGCTCTTGTTGCAAAATATGCAATAGACATACCAGATTTTTGGTGAAGCTCTGGGAATGAATTTTTGGTGCTCTTTGTGCCATATGCTTGCCTTGAAAGCAGGCCCAATTGTGAGTCATAGTATCATGTGACCATCCAGCTAATGTTTTATCGCAAAAGCTTAACACTTCAGAACCGTTTTGGGCATAACTTGAGAATGCAAAGTAAATACGCTGATTAACTGTTATTTCAAAGCCCTGGTTATAGATCAAGGTCCAATGGCCCCTGTTCCCATATTGGTCAACAGCTACATTTGGCTTCAGTAACTGTAACTGCACTTTATTGACAGCATTTTCCTCTAAACAAAAAGAATGGTGTTATTTCCTTCGAATTTAATCACATAGGAGTTTACAACTATGAGATACAGTAAAGATTGCATGTCAATCTACTTGCATTATGCTTATTATCAATAATATGCAATAATTTTACAGTCAAGGTCAAATTTGAGAGATGACAACCCCTCCTCAAACATAGGTAACGGCATCCTTTTATTATGAAGTAATTTCAATACTTACTGTTATTTAAACAGTCCAACGTATGGTCACCGTTCCTTGGCGTTTCGTACAAAACCCAGCTTCCCACAATGTCTTCAAAGGTGCAGTTTGCTGGGGTATCAGATCGTACTAATTGCGTAAGAAGGCCAAAAACGAAGGCGAAAAAAACTGCCCTCATAGGCAATACATCACGAAGTTCTGCCATCGTAGCTTTGAACTCTATGAAGGCCAGAATTACTATGTTGAAAATAAAAAAAGGAAGCTCTGAAGCTAACTCGCATAAAGCTAGGGGGAGGGATTTCAAGAATCATAACAATCAAAACAAAACAAAAACGGCTGTAGATTTTACAAATAAATCTTTCTGTTAAGCCATATTCCTGTCGTCTGCTAGCATAACCAATCTTACTAGAATGATTTTAATAAAAGTTTTACTGGTTGGCCATTTCGTGCTAGGTAAGGTTAAGTTGCTCACAAGTTAAATGAATCACTATTATTTTATTACTGTACGGGCAGAGCTATTAGTCCCGAGTTCGTTATCTGAACAAGTCCAAAATAGTTCCGAATCTTCCAGTTTCCATGACAGTGTTTCACAGCCAAGAGAGGAAACTTCAGATGATAACTTAATAAAATCGCCACTTCTTAACAACCCCGTTGATGGTTCATCAAATGGAAATGATTCTATTACCAACGATACAGTGATATCTAATGCCACTCAAATAAAAAAATTCTCCTGTCTTCTTGATGAAACACAGGAAAATAATCCAACATTTCAGGTTACCATTTTCGAAGCATTATCAATCCAAAAATAATTGTCTCAATTATTTAAATAGATAGTGAATGGTACTACCCTGTTATCTGTACTAAAGCAAAATCAAAATGTTACATCTCGGACTCAACCAGCGACATGCCACGTTGTTGTTTTTTTCACTTCATGGTGCCCTTTCAGTGTACAGGCTGCGCCACACTTAAATGCCCTACCAAGAGGATTTCCAATGATGTCTTTTTATGCTATTGATGCCTATTCTCATAACAGGTTGGTGCCAAACTCTGTGCATTCTTTATCCTTCTATATGAGAAATATTTTTAGAGAAAAAAAATCTAATGTAATATTTGTATCTATATAGCTTAAGCACAATGCAAGGAGTAATGGCAATCCCAAGTTTGTTCTTGTTTCACAATGGCAAAGCAGCAGCAAGGTATAATGAAACAGAATACAAAGTGGATTTGTTTGCCAGTTTCATTACTCGTTATACAGGTAGGCAATTTTCATTTTCCGTTCTGTAAACAAAGTAACGCATAAAAACATAATAAAAATAAATACTTGATAACTTTTTTTTTTTTAATTTCAGGTATACAGCCAATAGGCGTTCTAAATCGCACTACCGCTGATTATCAAGGTCCTTTGCCTACCAGTGTAATAGAGCAGACGGACCAATGGCTCATCCTTGCCTGGGTTGTGCTTTTCCTCTCGTTGGTTTATTGGTTCACTAGATCTAACCTCTTCTGGACATTAATGGAAAACATCCGAAATACATGGAGAGAAGCAGAAGCACAACATCAACATGTTGATTAGCCCCATTTTCAGAAAGATCTCGGTGAGCCATAAACCATTTCTGTTTGTTTCATTTTTTCTTGCATTTTTTTATTCTGTCCATATAATATAGATTCATAATGTAGAGGAATCACCAATAACATGCGATCGGAAAGAAAAATTTCCCTTTGCTTCTGGGCAGTGACGGATTTATACAAAGTGGCTAGCAGAGAAGTGTATTTTCAATGCTGCACTAATTCTGAAAATGTAAAAAGAAAACGGTGAAATATTTTAAAATTGCATAATTATTCAGTTCGAACAATTTTTGCCTCATTACTTCCTATTTGTGGCGTGTCTGAAAATTTGCAATGTCCACGTTTTTTTTTTTTTTTTTTTTTTTTTCGCTTTAGGGAAACGGTAGTCGTTTGTAGATGAGTTCTTGTATGGGGACTTAATTCTATATTTAAACGCAGGTAAAGAAAGGCGTTCAGTTCAGTACACTAGATACACTAGATAACAAGGCTTTTCCGAACTAGGCAAACGCGACACCTGAGAGTGGAGGGAATAGCATAGCTTGAGCTTCAACTGAAACAAAGGAAACAAAAACAGAATCGAATTCAACACAACGCCATTTGATCTACTATTTCATAGGCAGCTCTGCTCCCTGGTCTACCATTTAGTTCGGTAACGTGACATAGATAGGCCTACTCATCATATGATAGCTTTTTAGCTTGTTTATAGCTATGTTTTTTTTTGTTGTTTAACGGTCGTACGTCGAATGTACTTTTGTACAGTCAAAGATCAAGTTCTGTTAAGATAGAGATGTGCATTACTTCTTAGTTCCCTTTATGCAATCAAAATTAGAAAAGCACGCGAATTGTGGCATGAAATACATTTACAAATTTTAAATCAAGAGGTATTTTACACATACGGCCTTCTTTTTTTATGATTATGGGCCACGTTACCCGTGGCGTTCGTAGCGGGATTTTTTGGAACCATCATAAAGGGTAAGATATGGGCTTATTTTTTTAAGATTATGGGCCACGTTACTTGTGGCGTTCATAGCGGGATCTTTTAGAAACATCCCGGTGTAGAAATAAACGGCCTATTTTTTTTTTCACGAGTATGGGCCATATTACCCGTGGCGTTCGTAGCGGGAGTTTTTGAAACCCCGTCTCTAGAAGTCTCTTGGACCCCCTTGTCTCTAGAAAGTAACAAAGTAGACATAACGTAGGTTTTTCTGACATAACGTAGGCTTTTATCATACAGTCATAACCGATTGATGTTAAAAATGCAAACGATAAATTACAGAAACGCTTTATGGAACAATCATTGAATTCGATTCACCTTTTTTCTCAACAATGCAGTTCAGTAACAAAATACTTTTGTATCGATTGTAATTTTGTAATTGATTTTCAAAAAAGTTTGAAGAAGTATGGCATCGTTGTTTGACAAGTTCAAATGTTTTTGACATTTTGCGACGACGAAAAAAACGAATTGTTTTTCAGTAATCGAAAAGCCGGGTCGACACAATGTTTCGTTATTTTCAAACTCTTTTTAATACAGGTCAGGTCAACAGGTGAGGTTGAGGTGTGCCGAACAAGTCCCATATTAACTTTTAACATTATTAATACATCCCCCATATTTGGGTGGTTTGCAAACTTATGTTAATTATTGTTGTTATTTCAGATTTTGTTTCTTGCGTCATAGACCATCCCTACACATCTGTTTTCATTGTTGAATTTGAGTGAAGTTTTAAAATACTGTTGTATTCCGTGCTTGGATTGCATTATGAATGGTATATAATGCCAGCTATGATAAATGGCTTCTTGTTTGGGCATATTAAACTACAAAATGAACTGGATTTAAATGATTCCCTTTTTTGTAGTAATAGGTGTTGGCTGCTGTGACTTTACTCCTTTCTTACACAGTGCTTGATAAAATGGACTGATACTTTATGGAGGAGCAGCCTGGTGCCATTTTGTATAATATTAGCTGAGCTTACTACACTAAAGGTGCTATATGCATTACCAATATTCCCATCATATTATAATTTTGGGTTTTTTCAAACAACGAATATTTCATACACATCTATTTTCCTTGTAGAATTTTTAAATAAGCACTAAAAAAATTTCATTTCAGGTCATACCATTCTGGAATGACTTGCAGGGAGATTCACAATAAATATGGAACGAGTCTTCTTCTGTTCGTGTTCTGAAGAGCTGCAGCCTATCTTAGCGTGAGGCAAATATTGTAGTTTTCAAGTGAAAAGAAAAAAAAATTTACTGTTAATTTACCAAGTGATTTGTGCATTAACTTTTGTTCAGTTGCAGGTCAAGCAGTTTTACGCTTTACCCATTTATTTTATTTTTTTTCTTTCCTTTTTTTCTTTTCATTACTGCCACCCGCGAAAGATGTCGTAGCAAATTTGCAATAGACTAAATTCATTAATTATTTTTTTAATTCAGTAATTAATTCATTTGTAATTTAATTTAATTTTTTAGGAAGTGCTAATTTATACAAACTCATTATTCTTAACGCCCAATTAAAGTCTTATTTGTCAAAGAAAATATTTGCTTTAGTCTTGTAGTGGGCTAGTCGCTAGGTGGCCCAGGTGCTGTGCTGAGCTGAGCTGAGCTGCTGATGGCCACGTTTAACATGGCGTCGTAGCGGCTGGTTATATCACAGCAGCCGAACGTGGCAGACCTTTTTTGTAGGTGAAATTCAAGAGAAAAACTGCAAATGCTCGGCGCCATCTTGTACGAACGATGTGGTCTGGCGAACAGCTTGCCAAGGTGACCATGCAGTACCTTTGAATGTATTTAAGGTATACCATTTACTTGCTTTGTAAAAGCTAGGTTTTTAACTTGTGCATCATAACGATTTTAAATAGGGTAAGTTGCAAGTCGGTAGATTTGCTCCGCAGTTTACCGGATACCAGCACGCTGCTTCGCGAGAACTACTCTACGTTGTTCTGGGGGACTTAGACGAACATCTGAATCCGATTTTGAAGAAGTCTTGCATCGATGGACACTGACAAAATATAGGTGAAATAGCTAACTTTTTTTATTAGCAAGATTCATTTGTGTTCCAACTCATTTTATTGTACAGGAAGCTGCACATGAATGTTGGGTATTTTATCATAAGTAGAATACAGAAAAATTCTGCAGTAGTAGGTCTCTTTAGTTGGGTATTGAAATTGGCTTTAGTGTGTCTGGGGTCAGATGAGGTCTGAGTTGCATTTGATTCTACTCGTTATCTATCACTGCCAATGCCAGTCGAAAAGGAAGTACCAGTTGACCTGTATCTGGCTTACATGGAACTTTTAGCAGAAAATTTTCTGCTTTGAAGGGATTCGAAGAGTTTGCAAAATATTATGTCTCTAGGATTCCACAGTTTTATGTAATTCAATTGAAAAGAAATTTATACTGATTCTTGTTTTATTTTTCTAAAGGCAGATTCGTAATTATAAAGAATTAGGAAAGAAAATTGACGGAGGCTCAGTGCCAAAAAAAAATTATGGTAGTTGGAATGATGACCGAAGCTCCTCGGATTCGTTTATTTCACGCGTTATGGTATTTAAAGAAAATAAATGTGTATCTGGGCCCCTTTGTTTCTGTGACCCGATTTCCTCTTCACTTGTGATAATTCTGCAGGGGGTCATGCAGATGCTGTAATCAGCAGAGAAGGTTGGAAGTGCGCTGCCCGGGAAGCAAATTTGGGGTAAAAGAAAAAAACCTATTCCAACTAGTAAGCGATTTCCAAATTCAACCAACAAAAAGGTACACAGGGAGATTTGCTTAACGATTACGTTTCTTTAATTGATTTTTAAATTAGGAAAAGGTAGAAGGAAAAAATTCGTTCTCAGGTAGTTTTTTAGTTAAAATCCTTTTTGTGCAAACTCATTTTTGAAATTGTTTACTTCAAGTTCGAATGGTTCCGTTCACATTTGTTGTTCATGTGAGATGTTATATTTACCAGTTACTGCATTATATTTACCACTATTGCAAGTCTGTTTAGGAATTACTGTTTTGTTTATCTGGAATGTTGTGTGGGAGTCCATCAGGAATTGCTGATCTGCAGTAAATTTGTCAGGTATATGTTAACTTTCATCAGCAAAATGTTCTGCACTACTTGTGCTTGGTTTTCTTGGTATAGGCTAGGTGATGAAGATTAATGAATCAGAAAATGTTTTGCATGGGTGGTGAATGTTCTGACAGTTTTAACAGTTGTGATGTGGTGTTTTCACTTCCACACATCATGGTACTTTTATCTATCAGTTGAATTATATGGTTAATTTTCTGTTCATGTAACCTCATTTCCTCTTGACTCATCTAGTAGAAGTTGGTGACCTGATACAATGAACATGGAAAAATCACCTGTGCACACGTTGACGATGATACCTGTACCGAAGTGCTGGAAACTAAAATTAATTTTCTTTATAATTTGGTTTCAGGCTATCTTTATAATTTTTTAATAGTTTTGCGTTTATTGATGAGTCCGCAAGCTCTTAGCTGATTTCCTCCTTTGGATACCGCCTGTCGACGATTTGACAGCCTCACACAATTAAAGAACGTATGCCAAAAAGGAATAGATCCAATCTAATGTATGCGATGTATACTAATTACACCATTCAAAATATTCCAGGCCAAAGTGAGCTCTTCCGAGCAGAAAAGTGACGGCGTATCCATTTAATTGAAAATAGGCACAAGATAACGCACAATTGGCGTCCTTGTCTCAATGGAGAAATTTTTCCATGGAACTTATTACCGAAAAACCATTGCAGCTGTTCAAAAAAAAAAAGAAAATTGTATTATCATACAGATGTTGACTAGCTAACAATCTAGAGATACGTCAACGTGCGAAATTTCAAGATGTGTGTGAAGCGCACTCAACATCCTTGTTGAACTGTGAACCCAAATCATGTATTTTCCTAGAAATATCTAGGTTTTTGGATAAATAAATAAAAGCCGGTGAAAAGATCAGGCTCAAAAACATGTTAAATCGCTATATTTAAAAAATGCCGTTCGTCGTATTGGTCGCTGCATTTGTTAAAATAAAATTGAAATGGTAGTAGCCAAATATAGGACTGAGTGGGGAAGCGGGATTCACGCTCTAAAAGTATGTTTAAAGATTTCATATCAGTACAGTTCCCGTCCAAAAAAAAGCAAGATTTTCAATTTTTCTGAATTTTTCGATTGTTAATTGGAAAACAAGATGACGCTGCTGAGCCACTATTTACTTGCTGACTATGTGGGAGCGGTGAAAGCTGTATTCAAAAGTTTCTGTTAAATATGTCATATTCCAATGGAAAACTTAAGAAAATCTAATGGTGCTTCTGTACGGTTTCATCCCTGAGTGTGTTTTGGAAGTGAAGCCCACAGAATGCTTGGTGTTTATGTTACGTGTCTTTTAATCACCTATGTCAGCTGTCAAACAAAAAACTATTAGCAACCTACTACGTTGCATTCATCAAACTATACTAGTGCTCATTGAAAGGTATAAGACTAATGTTTTGTTATCAGAATCTCATTGACGGATTTTGCTTTTAATGTTTAGCTCATGTAACTTCATTTGTAAAGAATACTTCCCGTTGAGGAATGTCACCAAAGATGCAAATCCTATTGGTAGGAATACCATAATATCATTCTTCTACTCTTAAACCAGTCATGGTCTCCTGTCAATCATGATATGAGTGGTGCACCATATCCATCTTTGTTGCAGTGTCAACTGTAATGACAGTAATTTTGGCAGTTGTAATCTCTACTTAGTCTACCAACGGACACAGACATGTACCTCAACACAATTTCTATTGGTATTTTAAATTTTTCTTATGCATCATATAGTTTGCTTTTTTATTTAAATTGACCATTCAACCATAGAATTGCCAACTCTTAGCCGTCTGCTGCCTATTTGCTGGCCCTACAGTCTTTCTAGCCATCGGACAGCAGAAGTAAGTCAAATTGCTTTCAACGTTTGATTACAACAACAATCTTATATTTCACCACTAACTAGTTCTTTTTCTTTACTTTTACGATTTAGAATAAAGCCTTCTTTGTCTTCGCCACGCCCGTCGTCACCTGGCCGGTCATCCCGTCTTCGCTTCGCCCGTCGTCCCGACTTCGCATCGCCCGTCGTCCCGACTTCGCATCGCCCGACGTCCCGACTTCGCATCGCCCGTCGTCCCGTCTTCGCATCGCCCGTCGTCCCGTCTACGCATCGCCCGTCGTCCCGACTTCGCCTCGCCAGTCGCCCCGTCTTCGCCTCGCCCGTCGCCCCTTCTTCGCCTCGTGCTCGTCCCGTCTTCGCCTCACCCGTCGTCCCGACTTCGCCTCGCCCATCGCCCCGTCTTCGCCGCGTGGCCACGCCGTCTTCGCCTCCCCTATCGCCCCTTCGTCACCTCGTGGTCGCCTCGTCTTCGTGGTATGGTTGTGTTTTATTTTATGTTGTATTATGTCTTGCAAATTAACCCGTTGGCTGCCACCCACCCACTTTTATCCCCTTTTTTTTGTAGCTTGACAGGGACGGGCCGCGCTGTTCTGCTCCATGGTCTATCTGCCATAGGGTGGAGCAGCGCCACTGCCCAAGATTGGCCGAATGGCCCCAAAGGCAATGCACCACAGGGAATCCCTTGATCGAGACGGCGATGTAGACCTAGGATGTGCATTTCCGTAAAGGTCTCATCGCCGTCTCAGCCCGGCCCACCCGGCCCCCTTGGTCGCTATCCCTTTGATAGCGACAGTAGCTATTGTAGATAGGTGGCGTGGCAGCCAACGGGTTAGTTTTAAGTGTATTTGTGTATGTATTGTATGTTGTGTACTGTATTTTGAATTGTATGTAAAAGTGGTGGATATGTGGGTGGAAGGAGGGACAATAAAAACGATTTTACACTATTTACTTCTGTATTTATTATTCAGCTATACCTATTAGACATACTATACTAGACTGGGATTTGAAACTCAGACTTCTTACATCACATGCCAGTATGCTACAGTTATGCCATGGCTGTACTTATTCATAGTCTCTAAGATTGTGATACATATGTAGATATGCCATTCACATTAGCTTATTATTGAATGCATATTAGTTGTTCATAAGTTCATGGTTGGAATTAAGGTAAAGCGTGTGGCGGTCACGGTAGAATGCTAGGGTTCGATCCCCATGTCAGCTAGTGAATAGCTAAATAATAAATACTGCAGAGCAACACTACGATAGTACAAAATACAACACAATTTTTTTTATTTTAAGAATTTGTATTGTCTAAACTCTGTACAGTTCAAAGACTTGCAACTTTGAAAGGGCAAAACAGACGCTTTCAAAATTGCTGCCAACCAAGGTAGGGGGAGACACTACCTCAGTTGACTCACCGGGGAGATTACCCGGTGCGTGGCTAAGAGAAGCCGGAAGAAGAGCGAAGGTTGCGGACAAGCTTTTACGTGAGCGATTAACTGTTAATTCGGATTTTTGAGTAGCCTCACAGCCCTCCAATGATATCATCGGACCATGAGGACCCCCACGTCCCCTTTCCAGACAGCGCACTCACAACCGTTACTGCTGATCACAGTAGGGGCATGACCCCCTACGGGCTTATTAAAAATCAAGGGGAAACGGGGCCACAGAAAAGAAGGGAGCCCAGATATGCACTTCAATTTATATAATTTGTAGTACTTTGTTTTCGGGGCGCAGCAACGACTGAAGGTAATGGGCAGGAAGCATTTTTCAAAAATTCCTTCGGGCTTCCAACCGTTATCATTATGAAATTTGGTTCGAATAGATACCTCTTTTGATTCGGTATGGTTCTTAACCTATTTAAAGAAAACGAAACATGAAGCAATTTTTAAACGTTTGCCTATCAATATTTATTCAATAAGGATCGATGCAATCCTTCTTTACCTCTTGTTTTGGCGAACTACTGGAATTAACTGTATTCAGCTAATGGTTTGAAAGACATAGTGCTTGCTTGGATGGTAAGTTGACGGGCAGCGAAGAAACTAATCATTAAGCGACTACCTATTTTCTAATACCTATGCAAATAACACAATAAATGGCATTTAGTTAGTTATAATCATGGGTTTCCAGTCACAAAAAAAGAGACAGACTTTTAGGCTGAGACGGTTCAAAACGTTCCAACTTCTTTCAGGACCCCTGCATCAGAATGGCAGTGTGAGGAGATCAGAAGTCGCGAATTGAGATAGCCAATTTCGGAAATATACTTGATCTCTTTCATACTAGGCATGTAATCTAAATTTGCTGTACAATGAAACATAGCATTAAAACAATTTCGTAAAAAAAAAATTACAAAATTGCATTTTGTTACACCTATTTGGCTTTGTAAAGTGATACTAACTTACAACATAGTCTGTGAAGTTGGTCACAGGGCATGACAAGCAATACATCTTCTATATAAACTGAAGCAGTCTGATTCAAGAATGCTTCCATTGTCCAAACATACTGCATAGTGACTGATGGAACAGCAGAAATTAAGGATGTTAATTAACTGATTTTCCAGAAATAAGTACTTTTGACGTTTGGAATTCTGGCAAATTAACCTATTCATTAAGAATTTTGAATACCAACTGTTTTTGCTGTTCATAATTTTCAAAATGTTGAGCTCGTACTTAGGGCCACCATAGCACAGGATTTTTTCCAGTTTTGCAAACATACCATCACATCATCTACAAGGAACAAGAGAGGTTAAAAGTTTCCTTTCTTTAAAAATCTATTTATTTCATAACATACCGTGGTGAGCTCTTCTTTTGTAATGGGCAGCCCTCTCTGAGTACTTGCATAAGTAATGCTTCAATACTTGGAACAGCTGAAACAAGCGGTTGTGATAAAAAAAAAGTATCAGCACCACTGGCAAGAATGTAAACATGAAGACTTGTTATGGACAATATCTACAATTGGTACAAATGACAGATGGGGTGAAACTACAATATGATGAACTAAACTGAGCCTTCCTCACTAATGTGTCAATCTATAAAAGGATTTAAATCTTTATTAATGAGACATGCAGGATACTGTATAAAATTATAGTAAAGATCGTACCAAATGCTGAGTTACTAGAAATTTTGCCTGGAAAATCTCCAACTGATATGTGAAACATAAGTCAGCTGTTCTGCATTTGCAAATCCAGTGTTCACGTAACCATATTATCCAATCCATGTCTCCCATGTCTTGGTGTCACGTGGAAAATCGTAAAAATTGTTTTAAAAAAAGAGTATATTTTTTTTCGATATTAAGTTTTATTAATATCTAAACAACGAAAGTCATATGCATACTCACAGATCTATCATTTTTCAATCCAAAGAAGTCTTATTTTTTTCTGAAGCCAAACTTTTTTATGAAGAAATGAAGAGTTTCTACTGGCATTGCTCATTTTCGCTGAAGGAAATCCTTGCAAACACACCATAGTAGGAGCAGCGCAACGCAGCAGAAATATTAGGTCAATGTATGTAGAGAATTAATTAGAAATCTGACCGTTAGATGGCGAAAGCAGTAAAACAGAAAAAAGGCTTATATTGTTTTTTTTGGGGTAAAACGGATTGCCATACCTATCTAGTAAAGTTAAAATATGGCAATCCGTTTTACATAAAAAAAAAAAAAAAAATGGCGGAAAAAAAAAAAAAAAAAACGCACTTTTTTCTCTTTTTTCTACCCGTAGCCATCTATCAGTCGGTTTCGTTATTACAGGCATGTAAGCAATTTCAGTTAATTGTATCCCATTAGCAGTTAATTGAGTAGCGTGGCTGGAGAACAACGCGTGGCTGGAGGAACAATTGAAAAATGGATAAGATAATAAAACAAAAAAATGGTAAGTATAAACATTATTATATTGGTTTTCAATTATTAATTATTGTTTATTAGATCAAATTATGAAGCTGCAGGCCCAATTATTGGAACAACACAAAAAAATAAATAACAGCAAAGCTTAGGATGGTAAGGCCTAATATGTAATGATTCTATTTATTTGCTTTTATTCATTTGTGTTTTGTAGCTCAAATTTTGAGTCTACATGCTCAGTTATTGGAAAATAAAAAAATTAGAATGGGACACTTTCCAAACAGTGAAGGAGGTTTTTCCAAACTCATCCCTAACTGAATGTGAGCATGAGTTGGCGTTAGGCGAACACAGTCAGGTACCTAAACTTTTCAAATAAGAATTCAAAATAAGTATAGAATTTTAACAAACAATTATTTATTGTTAAGTTATTCAGTCTACCACCTGACAGTGTGTTAAAGTTAAATTCTGTTAGTGCTGCACTAAAAGAATTGTTAGTAATAAGTCCATGCAGCGAAGGAAGTGAACAATTGTGGGACCTTATTTGGGCTGAAAATGGGTGTGGTACGGAAACCCAGAAATAGCACGTGTTCAACATAAAACATGAATTAGGTACTTTTCAGTTTTTTGTCTATCGAAAAAGTATTTTTAATGCTATTATTTTGCATTCACAGAATTTTAGTGGGGGATCAAGTCAAGTCTGGAAGTGTTACAGGATGGAAGAGTGAGCCTACAGTTGAAAAACACTGAAAGTGCATTACCCTTAAGGTATGAGGTAAAGTAATAGAGTATGCACATTGTCTAATGAGAAGTACCATCTTGTGTGAATGAATCCTGTATAACAGCAATCTTTTATAGTTCTGTCACACCTAGAAGCCTCAAATAATTCTGCTTCTCTTGCTAAAGAACAACTTGTCCTTTACGTTCAGAGTGTTGGTGAAGCTGGGTACTTAAATGGTCCTAAAGATGTCATTGGCATTGCAGCGATGAACATCATACATGGGCTTTTTAGGTATGAAAGGAATTTTCTTGAAAATTTTTTGAATTTATGACAAAGCATTTCTCCTGCTTTTTGCCAACCATGTCTAATCTAAAAAAAAATTTATCCAATAGGAAAGGATTTTCATGTACTGGGAACACAACTATCAACAATGCAACATTCTACAGGTGCTAGTTTATCATTCAAGAGCCTTATACAATGAAGTTAATCTGCAATTTGTATGTCCTTTCCCAAGCTTCCACCAGAAGTTGAATCTATGAGTCATGTAAGTTCCATGATCAACAATTGATGTGTTTAACGGTGTTTTTTTTCTTTTCTCAATATAGGTTAATAGTAACATTGGATCTGAAAAGATTCTTGGTTGGGGCAAGACACTGAATAAATTGTATTGATTGGATGGATGACATGACATTGCTATACTTAATTCGGATTCCCCAGACGGTATTTGATATTAAAAAAATTGAAGTGCATATCTGGGCTCCCTTCTTTTCTGAAGCCCCGTTTCCCCTTGACTCATAATAAGCCCGTAGGGGGTCATGCCCCTACTGTACGGTATATATAAAAACAACATATACCGAGGTTTGGAGGGCTCTGGCCGGAAAGGGGACGTGGGGTGCCGCTTCGTCCGATGATGTGTTCACGGAGGGTGACGTGGCTGCCCACAAATCCGAACTAAAGGTTAATCGCTCCTGTAAAAATGTTCCAAATCTTCAGCTCTTCTTCCGGCTTCTCTTAGCCATCCCATCTCTTAGCCATTCTCTTAGATTTTCCAGGCAAAATTTCTAGTAACTCAGCATTTGGTACGATCTTTACTATAATTTTATACAGTATCCTGCATGTCTCATTAATAAAGATTTAAATCCTTTTATAGATTGACACATTAGTGAGGAAGGCTCAGTTTAGTTCATCATATTGTAGTTTCACCCCATCTGTCATTTGTACCAATTGTAGATATTGTCCATAACAAGTCTTCATGTTTACATTCTTGCCAGTGGTGCTGATACTTTTTTTTTATCACAACCGCTTGTTTCAGCTGTTCCAAGTATTGAAGCATTACTTATGCAAGTACTTAGAGAGGGCTGCCCATTACAAAAGAAGAACACATCACGGTATGTTATGAAATGAATAGATTTTTAAAGAAAGAAAACTTTTAACCTCTCCTGTTCCTCATAGATGCTGTGATGGTATGTTTGCAAAACTGGAAAAAATTCTGTGCTATGGTGGCCTTAAGTACGTGCTCAACAATTTGAAAAATGTGAACATCAAAAACAGTTGGTCAGAATTTCAAACGTCAAAAGTACTTATTTCTGGAAAATCAGTTAATCTACATGCTGATTTTCTGCTGTTCCATCAGTCACTATGCAGTGTGTTTGGACAACCTAAGCATTCTTGAATCGGACTGCTTCAGTTTACATCGAAGTTGTATTGCTTGTCATGCCCGGTGACCAACTTCACAGGACTATGTTGTAAGTTAGTATCACTTTACAAAGCCAAATAGGTGTAACAAAGTGCAACTCTGTAAATTTTTTATTCGGAATTATTTTATTGCTTTGTTTTTTGTTGTACATTGTACAGCAAATTTAGATTACATGCCTAGTATGAAAGAGATCAAGTATATTTCCGAAATTGGCTATCTCAATTCGCGACTTCCGAACTCATCCTCAGTCTATCATTCTGATGCAGGGGTCCTGAAAGAAGTTGGAACGTTTTGAACCGTCTCAGCCAATAAGTCTGTCTCTTTTTTTGTGACTGGAAACCCATGATTATAACTAATTAGAATGCCATTTATTGTGTTATTTGCATAGGTATTAGAAAATAGGTAGTCGCTTAATGATTACTTTCTTCGCTGCCCGTCAACTTACCATCCAAGCAAGCACTATGTCTGTCAAACCATTAGCTGAATACGGTTAATACCAGTAGTTCGCCAAAACAAGAGGTAAAGAAGGATTGCACCGATCCTTATTGTATATATATTGATAGGCAAACGTTTAAAAATTGCTTCATGTTTCGTTTTCTTTAAATAGGTTAAGAATCGTACTGAATCAAAAGAGGTATTTATTCGAACCAAATTTCATAATGATAACGGTTGGAAGCCCGAAGGAATTTTTGAAAAATGCTTCCTGCCCATTACCTTCAGTCGTTGCTGCGCCCCGAAAACAAAGTATTAACAGTTATATAAATTGAAGTGCATATCTGGGCTCCCTTCTTTTCTGTGGCCCCGTTTCCCCTTGATTTTTAATAAGCCCGTAGGGGGTCATGCCCCTACTGTGATCAGCAGTAACGGTTGTGAGTGCGCTGTCTGGAAAGGGGACGTGGGGGTCCTCATGGTCCGATGATATCATTGGAGGGCTGTGAGGCTACTCAAAAATCCGAATTAACAGTTAATCGCTCACGTAAAAGCTTGTCCGCAACCTTCGCTCTTCTTCCGGCTTCTCTTAGCCACGCACCGGGTAATCTCCCCGGTGAGTCAACTGAGGTAGTGTCTCCCCCTACCTTGGTTGACAGCAACTTTGAAATCGGCTATTTTGCCATTTCAAAGTTACTAGTCTTTAAATTGTGCAGAATATTGTCAATACAAATTCTTTAAAAAAAAATTTGCTTTTATTATCTTTTTTACTGTCGTACTGTTGCTCTGCACTGTTCACTAATGTGAACATTGCCTTATTTATGTCCCAACGTCATTTTATGGACGTCTACGTTATATTTTCAATTTATGCTGTTCCAAATCTTCCCAGTATTTCGTCGTTAGATGATTTCATTGTTTATGGACAATGTACTTTAATCTCACTTCATAGAGATTCTACAACTTTAAGTGCTTTTATGATATTGAATAGCATTCATGCATTGTATATCAATATTTGACATTTTGAGTTATATGTATTTATTTCATTTCATTTTGACTCTTTAGAGGGTTGAACTCTCGATTTATGACGTGCGACGCCGATGCTCAACCATAGAGCCATGAGACTTATAAATTTGTTAACTATTTTTCCATGTCTTTTGAAGGAAACCTATTTGCACTTGTAATAATATTGTTGCGCCTCCCAACGCAATTTAATATTTCCGTCTCGTAATGTCACCTAGAAATACAATAGAGTGATTAATTTTTTGGACAAAGAAATATTGTCTACAGTGGGAAACGTAACTCAATCCGCTGGCACATAGGATCCATACGTGACTCGAACTCTTGACTTTCGATTCCCGTAGTCAAACGCTCTACCACAGAGCTATTAGTATTACGTAATTTCCCGTAGCGTGCTAATACGATACAGCGTAACGTAAAATAAGAAACAGTCGGGCTTATTTTTAAATCTGACTGTACATCAGATGGCGGTGCATGATAAGGTTATAATAATAGTATATGGTATATCTTCATGCTATGATCTATATTTACCAGGTACACCTTCCCATTAGCGTGATACATAATGCTAGTAGTCTCTGTTAACGAAGTAGTGTCAAAGTATATCAATTCGCGCGATCAACCAACAGTAAAATAACAAAACAAGAACGAAAGAAGCCACTAAACCATTTCACATATGATTAAAATGCTTAAAATGTTTGGCATATTAATGTTCATTTTTTAGTTTTTGCGAAGTTGGAAAAAAAAATTACCGGAAGTGACCGGAAGTAGACTATATCTCCAGAAATACTGGGCCCACAACAAAACGAATATGGTTTTCGTGATCCTCGTGAAATTTAAGGTGTGTCTGACCTATTTTGACCTGTTTTTGGCGAAAAGTCCAATTTGGCCAAAATCGCGATTTTTCCTGAACTATAGTTCAGGGAAATTTGCGATTTTTGACGATTTTCGGGTATTTCCTACTGACACATGGATTCGACCCCAAATTTCACGAGGATTACGAAAATGTGGTTCTTTTTTCATTCAAACCAACAGATAGTGAGTTATTAGGCATTTTCAAACCGGAAGTTGTACTGAAAGTTAAAATTTCGAAAATTTAAAAAATAAACTATGTTCTCCTTGACAAGTTACAAAAGATGTGCGTAGTTTCAAACGTAAACTATAGTAAATGACCATAACATGGCCTTTCAAAGTTCTTAAAGTTCAGTTTTCAGGTACGACCTGTATACCACTTCAAATCACTACTACACACATAATAATCGAAGTAGAATGCCAGAACAAATAATAATAATAAGGCTGTGTGGTGTATGTGTACACAAACACACACAAACAACAAAAAACAAACAGAAATAACGATACCGTTCAGACGAGGGAAACTCAAATACACGTTGTCAACCTAAAAACCAAGTAAACAATGTGAATCACATGACAACAAAAAATAACAATAGTTCCATTTCACACGCTAGAGGCTGATGAATCTGCAGCGCCATCTAGTGGAAATACTGTTTGGCCAGGTTTTAAAATAAGCCCGACAAAATAAGCATCGCACTAGCGCTGTAGCGTACTGGCGCGCTAGCATTGCGTCAAATACTCGGTGTATTTCAAAAACAATTAACGTAATGAAAAAAAAAATAGCAATTTTTCCCGGAATTAGCATTCAATTTTGAGTATACCCTGTGATTTTTAAACAATTCCAATGAGTGACAGTTTTTTCGGAAAATTTTTTAAAGCCCGACCGAGAAATGTCGGGCTTATTTAAAAAAAAAAAAAATAAGTATGTTTATTGCTACACCGGCATGGTTCCAAAAAGATCCCGCTATGAACGCCACAGGTAACGTGGCCCATAATCGTAAAAAAAGAAGCCAGTATGTCTAAAATATCTCTTGATTTAAAATTTGTAACTATTTTTCATGCCAGAATTCGCGTGTTTTTCTAATTTTGGTTGGATAAAGGGAACTAAAAATAGTAGCTGGCTAAGCAAAAAATCATGCAAGGTGAGTGGGTCAACTCGTCGAAAAGGATCGGGCTAAACGTAATACCGTGCGGGATTTCCCAATTCATATTAATGTTGGAGTGGTTGATCGTTAAGACTTTGGTATGAAACAAACGTCTGTACTGGGCAGCTATGCGCACAAACGTTACGAAACCCAAACCAACGTCAGACTCTAAACTCATTTGAATCTAGCAAACTAGATTTCAAATAATGACGGTGGCAAATTGTCGTTTCTGCAGTGTGTGGTGGCCCTGAGAAGGGCCGTTTATCAACAACACAAGTAAAGGAGGAATTAAGCCTTGGCGGGCTTGTCGGTCTTCTTGGGCAACAAGACGGCCTGGATGTTGGGCAGAACACCACCTTGAGCGATGTATGGTAACTCCGGAGAGAAGTTTGTTCAACTCTTCGTCGTTACAGATGGCCAATTGCAAGTGACGGGGGATGCTACGGGTCTTCTTGTAGTCACGAGAGGCGTTACCGGCCAACTCAAGTACCTCAGCTGCCAAGTACTCCATGACAGCAGCCAAATATACAGGGGCACCGGCACCAACACGCTCAGCGTACGATCCTTTACGGAGCATACGATGGATACGACCGACGGGGAACTGGAGTCCGGCCCTGCTTGAACGGGTCTTTGACTTTCCCTTTACTTTACCACCTTTGCCGCGACCAGACATGACAAGTATGTTCGTTAGATCAGCTAGTTCCTACACAGAGGAAATTGTTAATAATAGTAGGCTTGAAACTGCTTTTATATACCCAGTTGGACGGTAAATGGAAAAAGGCACTAAATCTTTTTAGCCAATGGCCAAACTTCTTCTTCAAAATTCCTACTTGTTTGGCATAGAATATGCTACAACGCCTTCTGTTTCCAATGAAAAGCTCCCCATTGGGTCTTAACTACTGAAACATCTGCTTTAATCTGCTACCCTCACTGGTCCTAGCTACAGGAAATTGGCTACCTTCAGGTAGACGGCTGTTTGACTTCTGATACAAATACAACCAAAAGACTTACGGTTATTACTACAATTTTACAAGTACGAGGATTGACACCAATTTACATTAAGTAGTAAGGAAAATGCCCCCCAAGGTTAGTGGAAAAGCTGCGAAAAAGGCTGGCAAAGCTCAGAAGAACATTGTTAAAGGAGATAAGAAGAAGAAGCGCAAGAGGAAGGAGAGCTACGCCATTTACATCTACAAAGTGTTGAAGCAGGTCCACCCCGACACTGGCATCTCCTCCAAAGCCATGACGATCATGAACAGCTTCGTCAACGACATTTTCGAGCGCATCGCCGGAGAATCTTCTCGTCTCGCTAACTACAACAAAAGGTCTACAATCACGAGCCGCGAAATTCAAACGGCAGTCCGTTTGCTATTGCCGGGAGAGTTAGCCAAACACGCCGTGTCCGAAGGCACCAAAGCTGTGACCAAATATACTAGTACCAAGTAGATCATTTCTCCTGGCTATTTTGGTACCAAACGGCCCTTTGCAGGGCCACCAACTTGTTAAAGAGCTGGAATATGCTACGCTTCTCTTTAAAGCCTTCTAGTTTTTTTTTTGCTATGGTTGTGGTGTGACCATTTCTATACGGCTGGAAGGCGTTTTATTGGCAGATTTGACAAATCGTTTTAATAGACGATAATGTTACTAGGAATTAAAAAATAGAATACAAAAATGGGTTCCTATTGACTTATATCGTTAATGTTTACCTAGTTTACATGTATGTACTGTCGGCCTTGTCCTTATAAAGAAGGGTAGAATTTCAAGTTCATGTTTGCATCCTCCCAAGCAAAGCCCGACAAATTAGGACGTCAGGTCAGGTGGAGGAATCGTCAGCGAACATATTTTTGCGTTTTATTCCTCAGAATTTATTGCGAAATGACTACCCAATGCAAGAACTTTCAAGGGCAGCGATACCCAGGAAAATTCCGAAATGGAGGGAAGGTGCGGAACAAAAAAATGAATGTTAACAACCACTGTTACGTAAATGGTCCAACGCATAATTAATAAAAATGCTAGATAAACAACTGCAATTTAAATTCATTGTCTAATATTCTTCAAACATTGTTTCATTCGTATTCTTTAAACATTCTCGAGGCGTAGGTGGTACCCCTACCCATACACTCTTGCTCTTTACTTCACGGTGATTAAAGTTTGAAAGCAGTCAGAAATTTTCTTCTTTGCGAAATGGTGGCCCTGAAAAGGGCCGATGAGTCCAGAAGCGGTAAAACAGTTTGAAATTTAACCGCCGAAACCGTAGAGAGTGCGGCCCTGGCGTTTCAGAGCGTAGACGACATCCATGGCGGTGACCGTCTTTCTCTTGGCGTGTTCCGTGTAGGTGACGGCATCACGGATGACGTTCTCAAGGAACACCTTCAGAACACCACGAGTTTCCTCGTAGATCAAACCAGAGATACGCTTGACACCACCACGGCGAGCAAGACGACGGATGGCGGGCTTCGTGATGCCCTGGATGTTGTCACGCAAAACTTTACGATGACGCTTGGCGCCTCCCTTGCCGAGTCCTTTACCTCCTTTACCGCGACCAGTCATGGTGAGAATGTTTTAGAGTCTTAAAAAGTACTGAATGATAACTTTTTGATCTGGCTTCTGCCTTATAAACCTACTAGCCCCACTCTCATTGGCCAGCACCTGCTTTGCCCTACGGACTCTACCCCCACCTCATATGTACCGAGAGGCTTTGTGTTGCTGTACCCTATTGGTTTTTAAATCTGACCAATGGCGTGAAAGGACCAAGGTTTTAGGCACCAACTCATCCTATATAAGTTCAACATCCTCTCTGAGTTTTGAATTCCTAACAACTATTCTCCACTATGGCTCGTACTAAGCAGACCATTCGCAAATCCACCCGGTGGCAAGGCACTCCCGTAAACAGTTGGCCACCAAGGCTGCTCGTAAGAGTGCCCCGGCCAGCACTGGTGGTGTCAAGAAACCCCATCGATACCGCCCGTACCGTCGCTCTTCGTGAGATCCGTCGCTACCAGAAATCGATTGAACTTTTGATGATTAAGTTGCCGTTCCAGCGCTTAGTACGTGAAATTGCACAAGACTTCAAAACGGATTTGCGTTTTCAAAGCTCAGCAGTCATGGCTTTACAAGAGGCAAGCGAGGCATACCTAGTAGGTCTTTTCGAAGACACCAACTTGTGCGCCATCCACGCCAAGCGAGTCACCATCATGCCTAAGGACATCCAACTTGCCCGCCGTATCCGTGGTGAACGTGCATAGGTGACATCTGTAATGCGCTAGACAAAACGGCCCTTTTCAGGGCCATCATAATTTTGTGAAAAGCCAACGCAAACGCCAATATTTTGCTGCTTACGACATACTTTTAATTTACAGTCCAGAACATTCAAATGACTAAGGAGCCAAGTTTCATTTAAACTTTGTATAAATATCCAAAAAGAGATCAGGTGTATGGCTATTGTAACAATCCATTGCTGTGGACTTTATCATTGTCGTCTACAAATGTAACTGAATGTGTTTACGTCACAATGTCAATGACGAAGGCAAAGCTAGTAGTCTTGCAAAATCACAGCGCCTACTGTTCGTCGATTCAACTTTTCACAAATGGCTACTGATAGTCATCAAATATTTTCAGAAGTAAGACTTACCAATTTGTTGTTTGATGTGCACACAGCAACCCGTTGATCATGAAGAGTGATCTCGTTGGTCTTTTCACAAACATCCCCATTTTATTTTCGCACAATGGTATAGAATCACCTCTATGCAAGGACTCGTAGACAGAGTCTACCTAACATCTAGCACAACCACAATTTAGGCTACACCTTACAGAAGCTACAAATCTCAACTTGGGTTGCAGAGTTGCCAATAGATACCTTTACAGATCAACCACTGAATGTTTTATTTGCATTTTGACATTTCAAACCCTCAAAACAACCAGTGGACTCTTGATTGTTGCTGTCGTCTTCTTTTAAAATTTTTTCAGATGCGATTGAACAACACATACATAATAATAAACCACAACTGTAAGAAAGCTATGTTATAATCGGGTCACTTGTGAAACTTATCGGGTTTTTATCGTTAGTTATGGAACCTCTGATATTGCAACACTACTAACCACGATAGTTGAACACGCTCCTCAATTGGCGACAGTCAAAAAGTGCTGGCTACTTTCATCTGCTATTCCTGCTAGCGGTCAGTCCGTCACTTGTATGTCACTATCACACTGGTATATCACGTCGCAATAGTCGCTGTTTTTTTGTTTTTTTCGGCTGCAATTTCGCGATGTACTCACACAACGCCATCTATACAAGCGTCGGTAACAACCGCCTCATATACTACGTTTTTGGTTTGCTTCTCGCTAGATGGCAGGCGATTCGATTCAAAACAAACCATCGGCAATAACACTCACGTAAAAAAAAAGTGGGTATAAAGTTGCACACGGTCGCTAATTGATTGACTTGCTTTCTGGCTTCTGCCCCCACGAGTTTATTTATTCATTTATTCCTTTTTTGTTCTTTGTCGAGATGGCGACGTCACATGCCACGAAGCCTGCATTATTGAATGGATTCCTTTCCATGTAGATGTGTGCAACCTTTCAAGTCACCACGCCATCAACTTGGACCCGCATCGAACGAGAATTATGACAGACTGGGTAGAAGGGCAGAGACACAACCACAATCAAAGTTTCAGGCCAAGAGACCCCACCGCTATTGATGAAAAATTGTTCGTGCTCTTTTCTCACGACCGTTAAACAACAACAACAAAAAAACAAAAACAAACCCAAACAACAAAAACAAACAAATCTATAAACAAGCTATACAGCTATAATATAAGCACCGATGAGCTAGATGCAGTCATCGACCTGTAATACGATCGGGAAATTAGAAAGACAAAAGAAACGGGCCTCGCTCCAGGCGGCGGATAAACGAAGCTGTCAACCGTTGAACGTGACCGACCCATACTACTTAAGCCCCAGCACAGTATATATTTATATGTATAAATGTACTGCCATTGTGCCAGCGGACAGCAGAAAGGCAACGATAACAACAGCGAAAAAAAACAATAACAAATAATTTCAAGAAAATGAATCAAGCGAGGTGCTGCGCACTGTTCGTCGTGATCCCGAAAAGAAAAAAAAAAAAAATGAAGCCATAAATCGCTGGCGGCCACAGCAACGAAGGAAGACGAGAGCTAAACTAAGGAAAGGGGAAAAAAAAAAAAAATAAAATAAAATAAAAAGGGAACGAAAAGAGTGTGTGTGTGTGTGTTAAAGTGCTTGGTTAGCTGAAGGTTAAATGGCTCGGCTAATGGAATGGCTGGCACAACGTCAACACGGCTCTATGGGTTCTCCCCCCCCCCCCCCCCCTTGTTCTCTCTACATTCTTCCTACACCCAAAAAGCTCCCGGCTCGTCCTTTTTTTTTTTTTTTTTTGTCCATGGGACGTAATCATTTCTTATGCCTTACGTTAGACCCTTTTGTTTTTCATCTGGTTCGTTTTTTTTTGTACCCCTATAAAAACTAGTAGATTATTACAAACTATTCCATTTGGGTTCAATCGCCCGAAACGACCGGTCCTTTCAAATCCTCGCTATAACTGAATTTTTTTAGACGACTTCATTTCTTTTTTTCTTTTTTTTTTTTTTTTTCTCTAACTATTTATGACATTGGGCTGCAAAGTCTTACAAGCGCTATTTGTCTCCCTATCTCTCTCTTCCCTTCCTGGGTCTATGGAACTATGAATAAGGTGGGAGGGCATACAACGAAGGGGCTATAAATATACATATAGATTTCAACCGCCGGGCCACCTCTGTTTGACTTCCCCCCCCTTCTCCAAAAGTCTTGTTCCCGGACATTTTTTTTCTTTTTGTTTTCTTTTCTTCTTCTTCTTCTTCTTTTATATGCAAAGGAGTTTACATAAGGAATATGGCACCATCGGTGCACCGGCCTCCACACCCAAAAGTGCAATTAACCTTTTTTTTTTTTTTTTTTTTTTTGTAATCCCATAAGGGCCCAATTTTCTTCTTTCCCTCTCCAAATATTTGACAAAATCCTAAAGAATTGAAATATTTACACAGGCAGTTTGATGTTCGCGTATTTCAATTTTAAAATGCATTTCTTTTTTTTTTTTTTTTTTTTTAGATCCTCAAAATGATGGGTGTGGTTATGCAATCATTGCCAAAAGCTACAGCCCGCAGTTAATTCATCCTATTTTAGGGCTCCGTTCATGGCCGAGATACATCCAACAAAAAAGATGTTGACTGTCAACGAGCTTGCGCATGTACCTCATCGAATTTCTATGTTACACATATGCAGAATAGAGTAGAGAGAGGGGGGGGGGATCTCTATTTCATTCTCCCTTTTTGCCGTACACTCTGTCTACATGACATTGTCAGTCGTTTTTGAATAGATCGATGGGTGGAGTCGTTCTACGGTAGTGGCTCTCTCTGTTTCTCTCTCCAAAAAAGGACGTCAAAAGGAAAAAAAGGAATGATTTTTATTATTAGATTTAAGCTATATGTATATATATATATATATATACTTATTTTATAAGCATACACATATGTATATATGTGTGTGTGGAGGTGGAGAGAGAGGGAGAGAGAGAGAGAGAGAGAGGTCCGCTAGAAGAAACACATGATAATACTGGATCCAATTAGTTTGGCTGAACATGCCAGTCACATGACCTGCCTCCCTTTCCCCCCATTGCGCAGTACACACACACACACACACTGTATAACGCAGGGACGGGATAACACGGGCGAAATAGGAATCAAAATAAGAGAACACGAAAAAAGAGAAGAGAGAAAAGAATGAAAGAGTATATGGAATATATCAAGAGCAAAGAGAGAGAGAGAGAGAGAGAGAGGCGGGTTCCATCAATACCCCGAGCTGCAGCAGCAGCAGCCAAAAAAAAAAATAAAAATAAAATAAAATCCGCACGCGGGACTAAATGTACAGAGGCCGCGAACGTGCTGCTCTCGCTGTATGTTGCACACACACACACACACACGAAAAGCCAAGTTGAGTAGGGCGTGGATATGGATGACCTCTTTGTCGACCCCATCACTAAATAGAGTGGATCGATGATGACGGCACAGTGTATATACATCAGATAGACTAGATATAGGATAGAGATAGATCTGCTCCATTATATCCCTCGCCCTTCTTTTCTCTGACTTGGCTAGCACATTCACAAGAGCAACTTCCCCCCTCCTGTTCCACTATCTCCGTGTGTGTGTGTGTGTGTGTGTGTCTCTCTCTACCCTTTTGTCATGTGTGCGTGTATAGAAACGGTTCGGATATATTACACATTGTCTACCATTTTTTTTTTTTTTCTTCATCTTTTCTTCTCTCGGTTTAAGTGGTTTAAAGATTTCTCAGCGAATTGTCGTGTGTGTGTGTGTGTGTGTGTTTTTTTCACCCTGGAAAATGATGTGGGCCCATATTGGATGCATACGATTCGGGATGCTCTATTCAAATGTGGCCCTCGTCGAGTGTCTGTCCGTGCTTTCGGCTGCCGAGTCTCGTACAACGCACATTTATTATGGCGTATCGTATGCATAAAGCTGGCCATCTCTCATCTCCGATAAATCAATGAGCTGTCGCCAATCGAACAAAATCAAAAAAAAAAAAAAAAAAAAAAAAAAGGAAGAATAACCTTCTTAAGGACGTCATTTCGAGCTAAAAGCAATTGGCTTAGCAGCCAGTGCGCATGTTCGCTGGCAAGGTCGTCTATTATACAGAGAGAACAGACATAATCAGAAAAAAAAAAAAAAAAAAAAAGCTCATTGTATCGACGAGTTAATGCGAATGGATGTCGATAGTTTTGAGGGCGATACGTTTTCACTACGCGTTAGGATTCTAATTTTTTGTTTTGTTGTTTTTAGGAGGATTGCGATAGGCGATTAAGAGAGAGAAAGGCATTGCGCTCGCAGTCTGCAATTCATTGGAATCGATGACGCTGTTTAGACCGCATCGTCAATTTCGGAAAATTCGGAGAAACAAAAGAAATAAATAAAAACTAGTTTCGACACGACCACTGAACTGAATTGGCAATAGAAACAAAACGTAAACGCTTTCTCTGTCCCTTCCCCCTCCCCCCCCCCGTCTCCTTCCCGCACACAAGAAATGAGGGGTGTAGGCGTTTAAAAGGGTAAGGCAAGACGTTTGTAGAATAAGCCAGAATTGCACCCGCAAAAAAATACGGTGAGTGTAGTAACATCCGGTTGCATCACAAACGCGTGTCGATCCAAGAATAACGAAAAAAATAAAATAAAAAAAAAATTTCTAAAAGAAATAATAAAAAAAAAAACCCGCTTCACTCCATTTTGATTACATGGCCAGCGTTGCGATATATACACACACACACACACACACACACACAGAGAAAAACCCGGATGTTACTCACGCACCATATCTATAGCGAATGATACCCTATTGTGTATATAAACACACCAACCTCTCGAAACACGATTGATGACCTGATTTTTCTCGTACGTCATTTGCATGTGTTTTACATACATCTCTCCCCTCCTTCAAAACTCGAATCTACTGCCACGATAACACTTTGAATCCCGCACTACAAATTAGTACGCACATAGTATTAAACGAAGAAAAAGGGTGAAAGGTCAATCCCGAATTTAAGAAAAACTAGAACAGCACGAAATAAAAAAAAAAAAAAAAAAAAAAAAAAAAGGCTTTTCTTTTTGCCGAATAACTTGTATGTGTGTGTGTGTGTGTGTGTAAAGCTCAATAATATACAGTAGGAGAGAGAGAGAGAGAGCGAGCGCGCGCACGCACACATAGAGCCAGAGCTGCAAGGAGCAGCGGCTATTTAGAAATGATAGCGGCGCAGATGGCTCGGTGCCCTGCTATTCATCTATCATTACGTCAGTGAGTTGTTTTTGGATGGAAACGCTCTAGAGCAGCAGCTTCTTCTCCTCGGTTCGCCCTTTTTTTTTTTTTTTTTTTTTTTCTTTCTTTTTGCCCTTTTGTGCTTAGCTTTTACAGATAGCAAAAAAAAAAAAAAAAAAAAAAATGTGTAACTCTTTTCGGCTATTGCAAATGACTTATAAAAAAAAACAAAAAAAAACAATCGAAATATAAATGAACTATTAAAAAATAATAATAATAAGTAAACAAACAAGGGACAAAACAATCGGCTGACATTTTTCAAATCGCAAATGTGTCAACATCTTTTTTTTTTTTTTTTTTCCCCCGGTGTGCACGACATTTAACGCGAACGGGGGGGAGGAGTGTAGTCGCTCAACGGGAAGACGGACAAGAGTTCCCTAGTGTTAGGATTTTTTTTTTTCTTCTTAAAAAGAACAAACAAACAAAAAATAAATTGGCTCAGTCGATAGAGAGCCCCCAAACCATTGAAAAACAGCGGCCATGCATCCTTATACAAGGCACACAAGCATAGTAAAAATATATCTATATTAATATAAGTACGTACATAGATATTATGATTTCCCAGCTCCCCTTTTGTGTGTGTGTGTGTGTGGAGTTCTCTTATACGAGTCACACGCAGACTGGCAAGGATACGAATGGGTCTGGCTTCTTTTGTTTCAATCACGAACTCTACGCGCACACAATGTAAGACCCTTCTTGTGCTTACAACAACAAAAGCAGGGAGCTAGAAGAACAAGTCTTCTTCTTTTCAAAAAAAAACAAAAAAAAACACACACAAACGTTTTTGTGTCATCGTCACATGATGAAGGTAAAGAAAAAGAAAAAAAAACGGGAGGAAATAATCATCGTGATAATAATGTGCCCGATGAAACTAGAGTATGGGGGGTGGGGGGTTGGGTTGGGTGGGAAAAAGGAGGGGGATCGGGACAACCATCTACTGAATAAAAAAAAAAAAAAAAAGGTTTCGAGTGCGCCCCTGGTGAACTGTCTCGGAGAGAAGGGTGGGGAGGATTGCCATGCCGGTTTGGAGATAGGAAATAAAGGGCGGAGCTTGTGACTTCTCTTCCGTTTTCTCTTCCTCGGCTATGGGGGATTGATATATCTATATTACGCAGCATTGATATCGATGGGATATGTAATGTAACGTAAATGTAATAATATATATAGAGAAAAAGGGAAAAAAAAAAAAAAAGGGGGAGGCGATGGATACACACACACACACACAGGGTACACCGAAAACACACAAAAAAAAGGGGGGGAATGGATCATATCCCGCGCCCAGTCACGAAAAATAAAAGAGGGAAGTTCTTCTTCTTTTTCTCTTTCATGTTGCTCTTTTTTTTCTCTCTCTCTCTCTCTCTCTCTTTCTCTCTCAATCCCGATCGAATCAGCTTTTTTTTTTTTTGCCTTCCCTATTTTCTGCTGCTGTTTCTTATATGACAGTCTAAAAAACAGAATCAACGTGTCAGCCGCCATCGGCCCTTTTTTTTTCTTCTTCTATAAGACAGAAAATAAAACAGAGGCAAAAAAAAAAAAAAAAAAAAGGAAAACCTCCATTGCTGTGTCTATTCCCCGTTTCCATGACACTCGAGATGAGGAAGAAAACAAAAGAGGTGATCCATCTCACCGGAGACTATTACAAAAGATTGTAACAATAATGAAACTATATCCCATTCCTCTTTTTTTTTTTTTTTTTTTTTTTTTCCTTGCCCTCAAAAAAAAAAAAAAAAAAAAAGAAATAAATAAGAAAAAAAAAAAACTAATTCCCCCTTAACCCCCCCCCCCCCCCAAAAAAAAAAAAAGCTAACTCGTTTTTTTTTTTTCATTCAAAAAAAAAAAAAAAAAAAAAAAAAAAACAAGAAGAAAAGAAAAAGAAATTGGGGATATGTAAAAATGTTACTCTTGTTTTGGCTACTAATCGGGAGTCTCTCTTAACAAGGATATAAGAGAGCTAACAGAGAGCGCGAGAGAACTCGGTGCGCACCATTGCCAAGTTGCCTAATGGGGCCATGAAAAAAAAAAAAAAAAGCTTCTCTCTCTCTCTCTCTCTCTTTCTCTGTGTGTGTGTGTGTGTGTGTGTGTGTGTGTCTGCGTCCGCGACTTCTCCTCGTTGACTCGTCGCTTTTATAGACCCGCTCATACGCCAGTTGTATCGCCATCAGTCGCGGCAGAGTCACGCGCCCGCTCGCATCTCACGCGCGCAAAAAAAAAAACAAAAAACAATCGCCCGTTTTTGATTTTGCTTTTCTTCTTTCGTCATCGAAGAAAAGAAAAATCGCAAACAAAAACAGTGTGGTCCCAATTCATCCTTCCTACTTGTGCAAAAAAAAAAAAAAAAAAAAAAAATTCAAAATTAACGTTCTGAAAATTTTTGGTTGGCGGAACAAAAATTCAAAAAAAAAAAAAAACTGTGCGGATCAAACTACTGCGCTGGTGTGTTTGGTTTCATCATCTGCGGGCAAACAAACGCGTGTACAATTTCTCGTAATCGTGACTCGGCAGGAAATTCCCCATTTCTATTCATTCGTGGTGAAATAACAAAAGAGTTCCGCGCTCGTCCTAAAACCCGCAAATTAGCCAGTGAAATTCTCCTTCCTCCGCCACCCCCCGTTCGATCGTGAATAAATCGGGGAAAAAAAAAAAAGAGAGTGCCAGTTTGTGTGTGTGTGTGTGTATTCCGTGTGTGCGAATTGTTTAAGAAAAAAAAAAAAAAAAAAAAAAAAAAGATCTGCGCCGAGACGGCTGACCGCCGCCGTCTCCAGTGACATCATCATCCAATTACACAACCAAAAAAAAACCATTGAAAATCCCCCCCCCCCACCTCCCGCTTCCCTCTCTGCCTTCCTTGCCCAAAGTCTCTTACCTTAACCAAAAGGAAACAAGAAAAGGTGAGTCAACCTGACGTGTTTTGGCAGTTTGTATGTGTGTGTGTGTGTGTGGGTTTTTAGAACCTCCCCCCCCCTTTCTCTGAATAAGATCCTTGCAAATCGCTTGCGCAATCGATTTCCCATTACAAATCGGAAATGTTTTAAACGATCGTTCGCCAAACGGGAGTATAATGGCGATCGAGTCGTTAACGTTATTAATCCAAAAATTAAATCGAACGCCGCCCAGAGGCTGTTTAAAAAAAAAAACAACAAGGAAATGCGTTCGTTCCGAATTAATTAACATAAATAAAAAAAAAGCGGGACTGGACATTAGAAAATAAATAGGAATGGAAGAGGGTAGAAAAAGATTGTGTTGTACAAGTTCTTCTTCTTCTATTTCGAAAGCACTATTATGGCTGTGTTTATACCCCCTGCAGCTGTTTCTATAAACTTGACACGAAGTCTTGATTCTCTCCTTTATAGTTCACGGATTTCGTTCTCATAAAAAACAAAAAAAAAAAAAAAAAAAAAAGAAAAACCCCAACTTGTGCTACTACTCCTATAACAACAACAAGAAACTATTGCTTTATAGGATAGCTCTCTTCTCGGCCATCATCATCTCGTTTGTCTGCATTCCAATCTCGTTTTTTTAACCTCCTCGTTTTTGGGAATGAGAAGAAAAAAAAAGAAAAGAAAACGGTCGAAATCTTTGTTCATTTCGTGCGCAGCCAGTTCATTTGCGTATTAGTGAAAAATAAGGCAGAGAATCAAGTCGTCAGCTACCGGATCATTTTTTTTTTTCTTTTTAAAGGAAAAAAAAAAAAAAATGAATTTGTTCGAGTCGAAATAGATTGGAAAAAATTCACGCAGTCAACCATAAAATTTCGAAACGGAAAAAGATTCTTTTTTTTTTTTTTTTTTTCTTTCTTGATTTGTTGAAGGTCAGTTAGAGAAGAAGAAGAAAAAAAAAAGAGAAAAAGAAAAAGAGGAACGGGTTGAGATGCGTGATCGTATAATACGCGTAACCAGGAAAAGAATAATTTTTTTTTTCTTTTTGGTTGATATTTATACAAGAGACAGACGTCGTCTTGTGGGTGTTGGAAATTATTTATTCATAACGCGATCGTCGAGTTTATTTTTGCCCGTCAGAGAGCGCGCGCCAGCCATCATCAGATTCGATCGTTCCGAAATACAAAGCAGAAAACAGTTGCCTAACAACGACGACAAAAAAATAGATTTTTAAAACTATACCGCACGCTCATCCTAACGATGAATCAAACGCATTTAAAATTATGCGGCATTGATTTAAAAAAAAAAAAATACAAAAAAAAAGCCACTGGTTAGAATTACTTCTTTTTTTTTTTTTTTAATTAAAAAAAAAAAAAAAAAAAATTCCTTTTGATTGTACGCATCGGATTTGGTTTTTGACGACCAACTTTTTGTATCTCACCCGCCCACCTAAAAAAAAAAATTCCCCAAAAAAGGATCGAAAACGCGCGGCCCTCATCTTTTTTTTTTTTTTCTTTTCGCCCCACCACCACCACTCGTCCCACTTGCAAGACCCCCTAAAGAACTCGTGAATATTACCATCATGAACGCTCTATCATTTCATCCGTTTTCGTATTCATTTTGTGTGTGTGTGTGTGTGTGTGTCCCGCACGCACGAAAATCAGCTGGCGATCCGGTCACGAAAGAAAAGGGGAATTTGACATTTTTTTTTTTTTTTTTTTTTCTTTTTGGCTAAGAAGCAAAAAAAAAAAAAAAAAAAAAAAAAAAGGGACCAATTCTCAAACTGTTATTTTTAATTGGACGGCAGGGAATGACGAACGTGAAATTCGAAACGTTCTTTTTCTTTCCCCTTCGCTTGGCTGTGTGTGTGTGTGCGTGTCTGTGTGTGTGTGTGTGTCTGTGTGTGCGTTACGTAAAACCCACACAGACATGCCACAAAAGCCACAGCCAAAAACTGAAAAAACGTATCCCACTTTGAGTGTGCGTGCGTGTTCAAGCAACGACCCAAAGTTTTTCTTTGAAAACAAAAAATGACATTTCATCGATTAGAAAACTTCCATTTTCCTACCGAATTTTCGGCTCTTAATTACGTACGAAAGATTCGATCTTTCCGAAAAAAAAAAAAGGGGGCGATACGATTGAAAATATTCCATTTTCTTTTCTTAAAAAAAAAAAAATTCCCCCATTCATTCCAAGAAAACGCACTTTCAATATCCCCCCCCCTTTCTTTCTCCGAAGTCTAAATTAGACCTCCTTAATTTCAATCAAAAAACACTGATTAATCGAAATCCCCCCCCCTTCCCGCAACGTCATTATCCTAAGTAATTAACAACACTGACATGCACCACTTCATTTAAAAAAAAAATAAATAAATAAATATTTCCAATCAACAAATCAAAAACAATGTCCTTTTCCAACATGATTTAGTTTCGCTTCGCTAACTGTCTCTAGAAAAAAAAAAAAAAAAAAAAAAAATAGCGTACCGTATGACGTACCGTATATGATCAATAGCAGCAAAAAGGGGCGCGCGCATACACAGTTCGTAATCAGCCAAATGGGCGAGATAGCGCTACATCATTGTTGGCCTTTCTCTCTCTCTTATTCTTATTTCAAAACCGTTTCTTTTCTTTTTTTTTTTTTTGAATATTCCTATGACGATCTAACCCCTCCCACTTTGACGTGCACCGGGCAATGAGCTTCCCTATGAGCAATGGTTATTTGATAGTCACATAGGGGAAATCTCTAAACACACACACACACAAAACCAAAAAACGTTAACCCACATGTTTTTTTGTGTGTGTGTGTGTGTGTGTGTCTATCTCTGATTCGTCTGTCAAATGGGAAACCGATCATGTCGCGACGATGTGAAGCTTCTAAATTGTAGTGAAGGAGGGGGGGAGTGGGGGAATAGAAAGGGGTTATGTGTCTGATGATTTGTGATGACTCAACTCTTCGTGTACGAAACCCGCAAAAAACAAAAAACGAGTGGGGAAAGAAAGAAAACAAAAAAAAAAAACTTAATCAACGACAAAAAGGGCAGAGCCAACGGGTTTTCGTTTGGTGGTTGCTGTACTGACCTTATTTGGTGTATAACTTTGATGAGATAACGCAAACGGCGGGGAGGAAGGGTAGACGGAGCTGCTATTGCACCGCACCATCCGGCTGTGTGTGTGTGTGTGTGTGCGCGTCGCCCACATCTCGGTTCGAACGCGAGTCGTCAACCAAATATGAAACGGATGCGTCACTTTGTATGCACCCAATAGAGGCCACACTTCTTTCTTGTCCCGTTCTATCCAATCAAAATCAAAAATCAATTAAAAATTAGAAAATGATTGCCATATGATGAATAAAAATATTTTTCATTGTTTTTTTTTTTTTTTTTTTTTTTCTCTCAAAAAAAAACAAAAACAGAAAGAAATAAAATTCGAGTGTCTCACCTGTTCACAACGAAAAGCCGCAAAACGTTTTTTTTTTTTTTTTTTCGAAGAATCCAAAAACAAAAGAAACTCGGCGGCGTTGTTCGACTGGCGCAGTGTGTGTGTGTGTGTGTGTTTTCCAATTCTCACATGGCCGGTGTTCCGTTGCCGTTGACGAGCAATGACGACGTGGTGTCGGCCGGACCGAGCTTCTTCTGCTTTAAATCTTCGTTCGTCGTCGTGCGTGTCGTCTGCCGGCTCGGTGGCCGCCCTTCCGTCCAGCATTGCCAACAGTAAGCGCAATCATCATCATCATCATCATCGTCATCACCATCACGTTCGCTACTCGCATCCCGCTCGCCGGCCAAGTGATTCATCGGCGTGCAGCAGCGATCGCCTGCAGACAGCGGCCGCGTCGCGTCATTCCATCGCCGACATCCTCGGCTGGAAAAGCCATCCGGCCGATCATCACACGGCCTCCAACGCCATTGGCTCCGGCATTTGCAAAATCGAGCGCGCCGACGGCCACCCGTTCGAGCCGTTCGTCTTAGGTGAGCGACGTCGTTACGACGAAGGCGCTAGCCGAGAGGAGGGGGAGGAGGAAGAAGAGGACGAAGAAGACGACGGAATGGCTTCCGAGTGCGTGGATGTGGCCGATATGGTGATCAGTGACGAGCCGTTGGATTTGAGCCTGGACAAGAGCAAGTGTCGGCGTGAAAGGGAGCGAGAGAGTTCCGGCACGCCCATCAAACGCGCCAAAGTGGTCGTCGACGCTATCGAGCCGGCCAGCGATGGCGGGACGGACGAGGGAGATATGGACGTCGGGCCGTGGGGTAGTGTCCAGCCGCATTTGCAAATGGCCGCCAATTTCTCGACTGTGCTCCAGTACTATTTGACGGCGGCCCGTCTATGGCAAACGAGTGAAGTGATCCGATGTCAGGAATCGCAGCAGAGGGCCGGCGGCGAGACCGACAGCGAGGCCAACGACGACGGTCACGCGTCCGACACCAACACGGCCGCTGCGGCGGCCGTCGTAGCGGCCGCCGTGGCCGCCGCCGGAAGCGATCCAGCCGGCATCGTCTTCCCCGTCCAGTCACAGCAGCAGCAGCAAGTCCAGTCGAACAACAGCGGCGGTGGCGGCGGCGGCGGCGGCAACAAGCGCAGGAAGAACAAGGACGGCCATCACCACCAGAACATGGTGACCGTGGCCGACCTGGTCCATTCCGGCGGCGGTGGCGATCCGGCCAACGGGCAATCGAGGCCGCGCAAAACCCGCACCACCTTCACCGGCAAACAGCTCTTCGAACTGGAACGGATTTTCGAACAGAAAAAGTACCTGTCGTCCAACGAGCGCCAGGAAGTTGCCCGTCTGCTCAACGTCACTGGCTCTCAGGTACATTGCCCATTTTTCATTTTCCAAAATCTGCGTGGGGTGCGTCTTGTGCAAAAATTTTTTTAAAAATACCAAATTTTGGCTGCGGGTTAGATCAAAATTTGGTTCCAAAATCGGCGCACCAAATGGAAGAAGCAGGATCCCAACACGGCGGCCGAGCTGGCCCAGCTCAAGTCGGCCAGCCGTAGTTCTCAACAGGGCACCTCAACATCGTCGTCGTCGGCGGCCGCCGCCGCCGCTGCCAAAGGTAAAAACGGCGACGATCAGCCGGCATCGGCCAACGCAAACGACGATATCGCCAGCGCTGGCGAGAACGACGACATCAATAGCGACGACGCTTCATCCCCACCGGCGCCACGATCGCCTTCTTCCGTCTAAACAAAATTTTAAAAAAAAAAAACAAAAAAAACAAGTGAATTATTTAAGTAAACAAAATAAACATACAACAACAAAACATCTCAAGCAAAACAATCTAAAAAAAAAACAAGAAAAGAAAAATGCATTAGAGAGGAGTTCTAAATTTTTTTTAGGTTTAAATTTCCTTTTGTTTTCCCCGCCAAATTTTGAACCAAGTGTATGAGGAAATAAAACTTTGAATTAGAAAAAAAAAAAAAAAACTTTTTTTTTTTTTTTTTTTTTAGAGCCCCGTTTTCGATGTTGTAACATTTGAATTGAAAAGGAATGAAAAAAAAAAAAAAAAAAAAAAAAGGACAAACATTTTGATTGCGATGTTTTCTGTTTGATGTGTATACGGGTCTTACTCGTTGTGTACCTGACGACATCAACGAGTTTACCCTGCGTGTGACGTGTACAAAACAAGTGAAGGAAGACAAAACTCTTTTTTTTTTTTTTTTTTTCTTATTTCGTGTTCACATCTCAACCTGCAGTCCGTTTTTTTTTCTTCTTTTAATGTCCCCCCCCCCCCCCTTTAGCAGTTGCCTCTTTCTCGAGTGTGTTTCGTGTCCATTTCGAAGAGAAACGACGACAGTGACAAGTGCCTTGTGATAATAACTGATGTGTGCGTGTGTTAGTTCGACATCTTCTTTTTTCTTTTCGTTTTGTTTCCTGTCCCTCCGCCATTGGGTTGCGTGGCAAGTTTGTTTTCTCTTTTTTTTTTTTTTTTTTCAAACTGAAAACGATTTCCTTTTGGTTTCAACAAAAGACACACTTACGTCAACACCATTCATCGTGCGAAGACATGGAAAAAGAACAAGGACGGACGAAAGGGAAAATGTTTTGTTTACCTGTGTGCGACGCGTACCACTTGCAATGATGTCTCATTTTTCCTTATGTTACGTCTCTTCTATTTATCTGTTCACAGAGGAAGAAACAAAAAAAAAAAAAAAAATGACGTTAGAATAGAATTAGCAAGGAAATTGAAACACCTCTGATTTTTTTTTTTTGTTTCCCTCCTCTCCCCCAATTAAAACAAATTGTATTTATTTATTACCGTATGTTTCTTTTTTCCTGAGGGGGGTTCTTCTGTTTGTTTTGTATTGTTTTGTTTTTTTTTCCGTTATGAACGAAGTATCCTGGAAGTAAAACCGGATCAACATTCTTTTTCGAAGAACTAGGAAAAAAGAAAAAAAAAAAAAGAAAGAAAACTGTCAAAGTGTCACACAGATTCCCTCCCTCCAGGCCCTCCCGCTGATCTCTCTTATCTTCCTCTCTCCATTCGATGCCCCCCCCCTCTTCTCGGTGTGCTGCATCTCTTTAGTTTTTTTTTTCACGAAAGTTTTATTATAGATACACGGCGGATGTAACACACACACACACACACAGATACACTCACAACGTCCAACACGGTGGCACAGGATGGAAGTAATTATAGCCTCACCTCGGATATTATTTTGATCGATTCGGCCGTAGCTGCTGAGAAAAAAAAAATAAAAGCAAGAATTAGAATAAAATAAAAATAAAACTTATATTAGAAAAAAAAAAAAAAAGAAAAGAAAGGGGAAAAAAAAAAAAAAAGAAACGGGCGGGCCCCGTGTGTGGATCGCTATTTTGGAACTTTTCCGGCTGTTCTTTTTCATTTTCAGTTTTTGTCGCTCCTGGGTCGTCGGTTGCTATTTGCTTGTTTGGTACACCGGTTACTATAGCTTATCCCTTGTCCGTTTCCAGCGGCGACGTCGCTTCAAGCGTTTCTGGCAATTTGACTTGACGGGATAGTGGCAAGCAGCAGCAGCAGCAGCAGCATAGCAACTTGGCTCGATTTTCATCCACTTTTTTTTTTCTTTTCCTCCTCCCTCCTCGTCTTGCAACCGAAGCAGCAGTAATATTAGTGACCGTTTCGACTCATACCGGGCGTTGTTGGTGGGCTCATCGTCACCATCCGAGAAGAGGAGAAGAGAAGACTGGGCTGCTGCTGCTGGGCCTCGTCTCTCTGCGGCTGGTTGCCGCTAGAAAAAGAGACGGCGTTCCTCTTTAAAAGATCAATCCGGCTCAGAATCTCGCCGTCGTCGGGTCCTTGAAATGTTGCCAAGAGCAGCGACGAAGAGTCTCCTTCCCCTCGGTCAACGTCTATAAAAACCAGAAGACGACATACACACACACCCAAAAAAAGAAAAGAAAAAAAAAGAAAAGGGAAAGAAAAAGGAATAATCCAACCTTAATTGAATCGTTTTCAAATCGACAAATACCTCCACGTTTTTCTGGGCGAATCATCTGCTGGGACTTGTTCATCTTATGCAGGTCTCCTTCATCATTGCTCCTCCCCATTTTGACCTGTTCACAGTTAGGCAAGATATAACAATACACATAACATGTAGACACACACACACACACACACGACAACAACAAAAAAAAACATTTAAAAACAGGGATACATAACTCTAGTTGAATTGGTGATGGTTGATGAAATCCTGCTGGTATGCAGATGTTCAATGCTTTGTGTGTGTGTGTGTGAGTGCAAGTTTGGAGATGTTTGAATAAAATGCCAAATGCTATTACCATATCAGGATCGTGAGTGATTGCCTGATGCAGCCAATCAAGTCGACACATCCAAAGAGAAGATCCAGATTTCAGCTTCTCAAAGTGGTGAAGGCAGTCACCTAGAGATGATTTACACTTCCTTCTGTCCCACTCCATTTCATCAAGTGCAGCTGACATTGAGGTCACTAGCTGGTTCATCGTCTGTATTTCATCAGCCTCCAGCCACTCTGCAGCACCTTATCACATTGATCAATATAATTCAAGGAAAATAATAAGTGACAAAAAAGCAAAGAAAAAATTTGGAACACAAAATACACAAATGTAGTTATTAAGAGTTTCATGGGTATTCTCATCACCACATGGGCGGAAATAACGTATACTAATCAGGTCAGCCATGAGGGCGGAAATGGGCGAACTTTTACCAGCCAACATGGACGATGAAGTTGGCAGCAGCTGGTGCTGGTTATCGAGTTTCTCAAGTTCTCCATGCTCGTCCTCTGCGTTTGCATTATTGAAGAGACTTTCTATGGTTCCATCCAGCATGTGGTCCCAATTTCCATTATCTGATTCTGTTCCATACATGGTCGATCGTTTCTGGCTATATAAACCCGATTAATATATGTATATATCAAGTTCAACACCCAGTTCTCTCCAGACAACAAAAAAAACAACCGACCGTTCAACTTCAAAATGTCCTTCGGTCAATAGCACTAGCTGGGAGACATTGCCAAACTCGTTTATTTTGTCTGCTAAACAGTTCAAATAACCCTTTTATTGTTTTATTAGTTTTTAAACAAACGGGTTCTCCTTTTCCTTTAAAGACTGCACAGAAAAACAACATTCCATTTAAAATTTGTTGATAATCAAAATCACGAGATGGTTTTGCTGATAAAAACAATTTATTTGCGCGTCTGTCAGGAGCTAAATAGAGGTAAAAATTGTCGGACGAAGAGGTTATTTCCTTATATATAAAGATGTGGCAACAGTAGCCTATATGGATAATAAAGCAGTCAATCATTACGACATGCAATGCAATTTTCAAAATAAAAAGATCGATAAAATGAGATTATTGACTTTCACACATAAAAAAAAAAACTACTTTAAAAAATGAACAGTCATAGAGAATAGGGTGGAGGTGGGTCCCCGTGAACCACCAATGGAGGAGATTCAACTGTGTCGACGAGCATAAGGCGGCTGTCGCGCAATCGGGAAGACCGCGAGCGTCGGTGTCGAGATCGTGATCTGCGTCGTTCTGGTCCACCCATTCTTTTGAACAAGGCGCTCGCTGTGGCCAATAAAGCTGTTGCACCTGTAGAACGAGAAAATTTAACAACTGACCTCATCAATTATTTTTTGATGCAAAATAACCTGCAGATGAGAGGGTGAAAAAGCCATAATCGAAGGACACTTCTAGAAAATAAGAATGGCGATTTTCCTTTTCCAGAAGAACAGTTATGTAGTATGCAAGACTGACTACTCCAGCACAAATTAAAACTGTACACACATATTTTTGAAAGTCAATCAAAGGGACATTAAAAAAAAAAATTAGTAATAATTAAATACCAATTGGAATGGTTAGGAGACCATTAGATCTCACTGTCAAAGAAAGACGGCTCTTAGTTCCCAAAACGTCCAACAGGAAACCAATGAAACACAAAATGATGGCAAATATCACCAACATCAGTATCACTTTAAACATGTTAACAATAGCTGGAGTGAGACACGCCATTGCTGAAACAAGGAAAAAATTTTACATAGAAACAGAGGTTTGAAAGGAAACTGAACCTTGTACTTACTCCCAGCGGCAGAGTGGTAGTAAAGCCTTACAGGTGTTACAATAATTGTAGAATTTCTAGAGTCCCCAGTCTCAAAATAGCCATAATCAAAGAATTGGTATCTAGAACATAATGAAATTTTAACACCAATAATTTAATAATTCAATTTGTTAAGTCTAACAGAGTAAGATGTTTAGGACATCCTCCGCCTGATCTGGAAGTGGACGTAGGTGTCCTGGTTGTGAGTGATAGCCATGATGGTTGGGCTAAAGATGTGCATAAAAGGGCAATCGTCATCATCTGGAAAAAGGCCGCCCCATAATTTCTATTATGGGGATTGTGAGAGGATGAAGAACCTCGGCTATTTCCACGACTGGAACTCGACGGGTTTTGGGACAACGGGAACATCGTTCGGCTAGTCGATCACTTCACGGCAAGAAGCATCACATTCAAATTGCTCCTCTGCTAAAACAGAACTGGCAATCAAATGAGTGGGACGGTAAAATATTCAGTTTCCTTATTGTGGCCTTGTTAGTTTACAGAGGGATTAAAGAAAGGCGTCGAAGTAACACTACTTTGACGTCCTACCTCCTTCTGCCCAACAATAATCCTAGCAGACGAAGGCCACCTTTACCAGCGCAGCAAGGCCAAATTTCTTACTACGAACAGAACAAATATTGTTGCTAGATGCTGAACAGAAAACAAGATTTTGTGCAACCTTGAGCTTGACTGAACGTTTCTTTTTGTTTTCACGGTTATCCTTTGTCTACGTTTTTTCCCGTAACAATACCTAAATCATGATTGGCTAATTTAGAAAACATGTTCCAAGACTTCTCCAAGTTTTATCAAGAATTCACATTGAAAATCCCCTTAGGTGATTATTTCGATACAATTTGGTTGTATCTAAGATTTTGAGAATCTTTCATTTTTTTTATTTAGATTTTCAAGCCAACGATAACGAAAAGTTGTCCCTTGTTTTTGGAAACTGAACTTCTGCACGATCCTAATGCGGAGTGTTCATTTCTTCACAATTTGAATTACCTTGAAACGAAAGAAAAAAAAAGTTAGAAACATATCAGCGAAAAAGAAAACAATATAAACGCACATCTTCATCGTGCACTATATGGTGTGCACCGACTCGTTGTGGATTAAACTTTGCGCTTGTTCCCTATGTTAAAGAAAAACACAGAAACAATAAATTAATACAAGTGGACTAACGCAATCTTAAAACCTTCGTAAATAACAGGAATCTGTTTACCCAAACTAGCGCGTATTTCAAAACTTGAGCCAAGGTGCGGTGAATCGAATGACACACATGTTCCACAGTAACGCCACGCCTTAGAATTAAGCAGTCGTTGAAATCTGGCGGCTGACCAGGTTTCTTCGTGTAAACTCGAATGAACGCCAAGTACTCCCAGAGCGTCTCCAGTAAGAAGTCGAGGTTCAGCTTCATGTTACAGCTGACTACGACTGAATGAGGTGACCGTGCAATCCTGTTGACTTCTTCCAAAGAAATCTGATCGATTTTGTTATAGACGTAAAGGCAAGACAGATAGATCCGATTGCCAGATATCACATCAATCAGATCGTCCGCCGAGCAATCTTCACGGAACAAGACCTTTACGTGATAGCGGCGTAAAAATTAATCAAAAAATAAAAAAAGTAAAATCAGGTTTTCCACTTTAAGAAAGATATACTTACTTCGGCATTGAAAATTTTATATTCATGCAAAATTAGTTGAACCAGTTTTTCATCCACTTTAGTCAACGGACAAACGGCATTAAAAGCGATACCTCCACCTTTTTTGTGCTGGAAAAAATTCAGTTTTCGCATTAGACATACAGTGAAAATTTACTCCACATTAAACAGTTTTTACCTTGAAATAGATGTTAGGTTTTTTTGTATTCAATCTGATACCTACACTTTCCAATTCTTTTTGAAGTAATGTTTTTTGCACGTCTCCTTTAGTAGCATCAAGCATCATCAATACTAAATCAGCTGTTCTCGCAACAGCAATAACCTACAAAATTTTTTTACAATAAGAACTGTAGAGGAATTTCAATTTAAGAACTTTAGGAATACCTGCTTTCCTCTGCCTTTTCCCTGTGAAGCTCCTTCAATGATACCAGGCAGATCCAATAATTGGATGTTGGCTCCTTTATACTCGATAACTCCAGGAATACAAGTTAATGTAGTAAACTCATAGGATGCTGCTTCACTTTGGGTCTTGGTTAACGTTGAAAGAAGGGTAGACTAGGAATAAAAGAAAAGATAAGAAAAAATTAATATTTCAAAGCAAATTCTTACTTTCTTGGTCCCACCTTGCCGACTGATGGGAATCCAATCAATGCCACTCTGGCATCTCCTGACTTGAGTACATCAAAACCCTCTCCTTTCTCTCCAGCCTTTTTTGATGGTTCCAAAAGTTGAGAGCGATATTTGGCTAATTTAGCCTTTAGCAAACCCAAATGGTATTCAGTAGCTACATTCGGCACACGGAGTTGTATTAATAAACAATACATTTGTGACGAATAAAATAAACTATAACAACCTTTGTTTTTCTGAGTGCGTGCGATCTCCTTCTCAATCTCGGAAATTTTTTCCAGAATTCCCATTTTCGTTCACAGAAATTTTGGAAAACAAAACACCGGAAAACCAAATATTAAATGTGACAGCAGACCACCTTAAGGGTCGTCAGCATGGAAGAAGCGGCGTTGTCATTCGGTTAAAACTAAATGGGGAAAACAAAGTGGCAAATAAGACATATTTACAAAAATGGCAATGGGTAAATGGCGCTAATATTTACGCGGGAAATTTCAGCCATAGGCGTAATATAAACAAGACTTCTGCTAGTAAGAGCAACAAAACAAACCAGCATGCGTTCAATATTTACTCTTTATTCTTCTGAAATATTTATTAATGTACACAACGTCCGGAATTTCACGTGCTTTGCACCTTTACATCGTAATTTTACTCTAAGATGCCCGTTTTTCAGTATGTAATGCCTAATCGACTCTAAATGTCTGCTTTAGTGTCTTTTTCATATGACTTCACAGGAAGGAAAGAAAAGTGATGTTTGTCATCTGAAAATGAATAGACTCCTTATGTAAGTTCATAAGATCTATATCACTACAGAAACTCTTGACAATCCTAAAAAATCCTCGAAAGCAGATGGAAATGACATATATTGTATTATCTACTTTTATATTCTATTTTCTACTCTTATCACATTTTCAGACATAGAGAACGAAAGAAGGAAGAAACAGATAATATGATTTAGGTATGTGCTGAATCATTCTTTCTCTGACGACGACGAAACGTTTAACGAAGTTCTTCATTTACAGCACGATGAAGCTTTACAAATACAGCTTGCTGCACATTTGCAGTTGGTTCCACATGTGCAATGTTCTACATCCATTCAAAAAAGCAATAAGTTTTTAATTATTACACAGCTTTTAATATCAAATTTCACCTGGGCTTAGGCATTTGCATGTTTCCCCTTGCGACGACGGCGTGGGACATTTGACGCAATTTGTTCCACACTTGCAGTTCTCCCCGCACGTACAACCACCTATGAAAAAGAATGAAACCTTTAGGACACACGAGTAGCTGCTAAATAATTGAAAACACGGAGAGCAGACAGAAACTCAAGAGCAGAAACAAAAAGATCGAAAGCACAGGTAAAAAATAATAATAAAGGAAATTTAATTTTAAAGCTAAATATAGTAATTTACCTTGGCAACGAGAGCACTCCTTAGGCATAATGTCTTTGGTCTTATCAGTTCGACACGAGCTGATCGAATAGATCTCATTCAGAGGTATCACAAACGACGTTAACAAGTGGCTTCTTCTAGAAATTGGAGTGCCGTGCTGATAAGTGCAACGTTGCTTTAGTCTTGCTCTTTGATACACGCCCGGCAGTCGACAAATCTCATGACGTCATGCCCTTCAGCTAGTTCCAATAGAGTACAGCTTTGGGCGCATACGACGTTGATCTTGTTTTATGGTGCGCAAGTACCAACCTGATACCCAAAAAAGAAACGAGATGTAGTCGTTGAGTCAGGTGCTAAATCATTCGATTCGTGGAATGGCTGGAAGAAGCCATATGTCGCTGCTGTTTCGGCAAAAATCAAAAGTGGTATCCTCAAGTGTCGAAAAAAATGAGAACGACTTTCCGGCTGCATCGTCTCCGGCCAAGGTACTTCATCCTCTTTTGAAAACGCCGGAAAGCTACTCGGACATATCCTTTGCGGTCGCCCGTCCCAGTTATACCAAATTATCGGAAGGATTGCGAAAAAAGACACCTGCGGCCATCGTTTGCCGTGCTTTCTGCGGCGGCAGTAAATGCCGATATGACACGTATGATCGGTGGTCCGCGGAAGATATGGCCGTCGATGGAATTTTTTCCCATTGGTACGTATATCCTGTTCGATGAGGATGTTCCACTAACTGCAAAATCGATTACTCGTATGAACGTGTGCCACAAGTATGAAAACAGAAAGTTACACTTTGGGAAATGTGTTTCTATTCCCACAGCTCCATTATTTTATGGTTGATCCTGTAAAGTAAAAGCGGATTAAAATACGTGGTTGGTCCATTGACGTGTAACCGCTGGGGGAGGAATCGATTGACCACGGCAACGCGATCAGTTGCCACCAACAATACCAGCACGCACGTGGAATAGACAACTACTGGATATCTTTTAAATATTCACGAAAGGGGAGACGTGTTGTAGTGAGGTGGTTTGAAAAGGGGGGGGGGAGAATAGTACGAAACAAAGCGTACACGAAAAACAATCAAATATTGACTGAATCGATTGCTGACGAGTCGAATAACAATTCGCCATGATGTTCATCGAATCTTCCATTTTAATCTTTTCCATGTAAGGGTGACTGATAAGATCTTGGCGATGGCACGTCCGAACTCGAACCTTATTGAGAAAAAAGACATCGTCGGCCAGTTCATTCGGTACAAAATGTCATGTCCAGTTACGTCGTTACATTTTTTTTTTCGCCTTTAAGTAGTGATTCTTTGATTAGATTGGGAATCAAGACGATCATCAATCTGCAAACCGCAGGCGAGCACGCACATTGTGGCCCACCACTTACACCATCCGGCTTCTCCTACCTGCCAGAAATCTTCATGGATAAAGACAGTACGACAATGTTTTGACAATATTTTTAAACTTACATAATGTTTGCGTGATTGTACGTTGAACAACACATGCAATAGTATACTACTACAACTTTGGATGGAAGGATTATGACCACGGTTCGCTGGAGGGCTTACTGGACGCCGTGAAGGTGTTGTCTTTCGCCGTAAACCAAGGAAAAGCAGCTGTTCATTGTCACGCAGGTGATGCCTTTTTTAAAAATAAAAATTAATTCTTTTTTCATTGTGGATAAGAATGCAGGATTGGGTCGAACTGGTGTGTTGCTCTGCTGCTATCTAATCTACACTCTTCGATGGCGATCCGTTGAAGCCATACGATACGTACGACAGAAGAGACCCAATGCTGTCCAAACATCCAGCCAAATGATGGTGATGAATTCCTAGCTTTAAATGTTTGGAATGGGCATTTTTCATTCATATTTTTTTTTCCTCTTCTTCAAATCTGTGTGTTCAAGCAGATGATTCAGGAATTTGAACAGTTCCTCATAAACTGCTCCAGCGTGTTTAGCCTCAGGTATTCTATTCTATTATTGACGTCATTTTGTTGAAAAAAAGAAACTTTCACAAATATTTAGCAAAGCTGATGCTAAGACTACGAGTGCCAAACAACCCTTCACTCTTTTGCAACACTTGGATGATCAGAAGGAGGTCCTCCACGGCTACGAAGCGAGAGCTTTGCGTTACATTCCAAAGGTAAGTTATCGATCTGGCGAGATAAAGTAACCGACATCAACTTACCTTCATCGTCGTAGGTTATATACGTGATATGCGAGCGGTTGTTGTTCCTTTGCCGGGTCGATCCGTTTCCTACGCTCAACTATTGGTTAGACGAAAGTCGACCGCCTTTTAGCCGCTCGTTCTTTTGTTTCGTTGACAATCCGAAACAACTGACGTACCAAGCGTCTGGACATGAACGTAAAAACAAGTCATTAAAGTTGTCCCTTACCTTGTAATGTATTGCCAGTTCTTGGAAAACTAAAAAGGATGGGGAACTGTGGAGAATTTGAGATTAGCCGAAGAACCAAATGGATCGGATAGTATCCTGTCGACCGGACAAGGAAGTTTTGGCTCCGCTTTCAACTGTGATAATACCCAGGCAAAGAATTCAAAAAGTTCCAATTCTAATCCGGTCTCCTAAATTCTGATCTTACATTGGGGAACAAAAAAAAAAAAATAGGTTATTTTTGAAGAAGTAATTAACAGCCTATTGGCTAACCCGCCAGCAGATTTGTTGGCCCATCCAACAGTTCGAGACTATTGTCTGACATTGGACGGAGGCCAATCTGGCTGGAAATGTTTGTCATCCGAGAAAGAGCCTAAAGTCTTGGCCAGGCTACTTTGGCATTGGCTCCTGCACCTGAAACAACCTATTTTCACCAACGAGGAATTGAGTAATGTAGTAGTCTACGCCGACAAGCCAGCCATCTGCCTATCTCGTTTCCATCTTGTAAAATTTTCATTACTCACCAAGTCGTTTAAAAAAACATCATTGCAACATAATACTCATGACCTGTTTTTTTCACTAGGCTACTCGCTACACCGTTGAATATTTGTTACGTTTCACGCAGCGATTATGTCCAACATCGACTAATGCTCGGCTCGATCTGACTCGTCGTCTGGCCAGCGTTCTGACGCAACAGGCTGTTGAGATCCGTGGAATTTATTTTCCGAATGACGGCCGGAAGAGATTGGGCCAAGGAACGTTGACCCAGCTGCTGCATTTCCTCACATCAGCAATAGACTTATTCGCTGAAGCTGCCACGATATCAGATGATTCAGCTAGTGCAGTTCAAGAGTGATGGTTTGTATTATTTCTCCAGAATCAAACTGTCAATTAAAATAATAAAAAAAAAGGTAATACGTAAACAGACAGCATTAGTGGAGTACTACCAAATACAGCAGTTGTCTGCTAGAGGTCGGGTGATAAACATCATTGATCGGCCGGCGGCACGAAATATTGCCATGTCTTAATAATAAACTAAATATGATGCAATCGCTATTATGATTCCTAGATTTGTGGTAGGAGGAGGTTTGTTACTGGGTACCGTCCACACGAATCTACTCGCCTCTTTCCTAACTTTTAAAAATCTAAATTCTGTACTTTACAAAGGAAAACGGATTTCAACTAGAAATTCGGAGAAAGAAAAGGAACGTCACCTACGTAAAGTTTTTTGGGGGGTTTTTGTGGGTTTTTTTCAATAAAAGAATTGGGATTGTCGGTCGACACATTCGCCCAGCATAGAACATATTCGTTTGGGTCCCACCATCGAATGAGAGAAGAGTATTCGGTTTCAGACAGGGACTAAAAGAATACTAAAGCAACGCTGATGTCTACCCTTTCGCCGTAACATCGAAAATGAAAACGCAAAAAATTATGGAGACAAATTGGAGAAGATTAGCCCTAGAGACCTAACGACGCAAGCTCATTCAATCCGTCTGATACCGGTGACTTTCAACTGAGGTTGCCAGTATGTGCGAACTCTCTTCGTCTGACGGGTACTGGACGGTTAGAATGGGCGTCAGAGGAGAGTTAAGCGTTGAAGGTGTAAACGGTAGCGATGAGGCTGACGTGACCGTATATGACCCATCTTCGGGGTAAGCTACTTCTGCAAATTCGGCAAATGTGAAGGCAGAAGGCGGGCCGCCATTAACTTCATTGTCCAAATGAACCATGGAATGGGTATCTTTCAGTCCGTGAACACCACGGAGGCAGCAAGGACACTCGGCAATTTGCGATTTCATCGAGTTCCCAATTTTCTGAAAGTTCCATAATTTAATAAATAGGGAATGATTAATGTTTTTTTTTTTTACCCGCGTCTCTATACCTGAAAGATAGATTTTCCATTAGCTTGCGAAATGGCAACAATGCCAAAAAGCGGAACAGGTACGAGGATAAAAGCCAAGACGGACCAGCCTAGGATAGCCGTCCATTCGGGAAAGACGTATGTACCGTGATGGTAGACTAGCCCTTTAAGGTCACATAAATGGAAAATGCACACCCCCTAAAAGGGTAACATTTTTCAATTACTAGATGCAAAAAATAATTATCATAATATTCGCTTCACCAGAATAGTTAAGGGCGTTAAAGCCAACCAGCAAATGATCAAGAGTGGAGATGGACTGTGGGCTGTCATTTCTCTTATGTTACGAGCCAAACGGCTGGCGCCGTAAAGGACGCCGGTTGCAAACGCCACAACCAGTGCTAGCAAAATAACAGCCACGGTTGCTACATAATAATCTGTCAGGTGCATCAGATAGATTCCGCCCTGTAAGCAAAAAAAAAAAACAAAGCAATTTCGAATAATCGTCAGACAAATCCGAGACGTTTTGCTTAAGAGAGAAACGCACCTGCGTGATGTAAGGAAGGGCTCCGACGAAGCACGCCATGCACATGCCAACCACAACGAGGTCAGGCATCAAAACCGCTTTCTTGTTACAAAATTGCTTGGTGAAGCGGTGTAATGTCAAAAGAACTACTTCCACTGTGGCGAACTATTGCGAAACCATGTTATAAAAATTAGAAAACATAGTAATTGGTATTCCAAATGAGTATTGTAGTACCTGGGTATCCAATCCGAGGAAAATAAACATGACAAACAGAAAGACGCTCCAAAATTGGGGGAATGGCATTTGTGATACCACAGTTGAATACATCACCAGCGATAAGCTCAAACCTGTGAAGAAAAAACATAACAATAAAAAAAACTTGATTTCGACACTAAAGCGACCTTGCTGCGTTGAATCGCATCAGCCCACATAAAGGGCATTTCGATTGAGATGCTGCCAGGAATGCATTATCGTTAATTTAAACATTACCCAAGATTTAAAGGATCGTTACCGTCAGTGGCGGCCTCATCGATCGGCATGTTGTACACAAGGGCGGTGTGACCAAGGGCGGCAAAAACGATGATGCCGGCTATTAACGACGTTAATGAGTTCAGAACGCTCAGGCATAGGGCGTCGCGAATCAAGGGATTGTGGAAGCGGTTATAACTGGCGAAAGCCATTAAGCATCCATAAGCGATGCCCATCGACATGAAAGCCTGTGCAAGAGCGTTTACCCAAACCTAGTCAATGTGACGGTACACAGTTTAAAAACACCGGGTTGGATTTCAAAACGATTACGAAACAGGGTTTTTTACCTCCGAGCTGAGCAGGATTGACCAATCTGGATGAAAGAAGTAACGCAATCCATCGTCAGCTCCATCCAAAGTTAATGCTCTGCCAGTCAGTGCCAATAACAAAAAGTATGGGAGGGTGGCCGTGACGTAAACCGCTTTACCTGCATAATTGTAACCGAAAAGCTCGTTAGACAAAAGAAGGTTAAACAACGACCTCTGCCATAATACCTGACCAACGGACACTTTTACGAATTGTTACGAAAAGTAAGACCCATGCGACCAGCAAGCAGATTGCCAACTCCAGATGGACCTCACCCATATCGGTCACCTTGTCCGTCATTTGCAGAATTCTACGGCTGCAATGTAAAGAAACGGATTGTATACTAAGACCACAATGTTTCTTATTTAAGCTGCTTACTCGAAGAATTCTTGGCCGGGAGTCCTCATGAGAGTTGAACTGTTGACAAACTCCATGGCTATAAGCCGTTGGACTCCAGTGACGTTTTCGTTCGAACGGGCAGAAACAGACAGTGAACCTGCTTTTTTTTGTCAAAACAATAACAACGGAAAGGCTGTAATAGCTTTACGCTTTGTAACTGGGTTTTACACAACGATCGTCGATGAGGCGGCATGACGCACCTTGGCGACAGAATTCCGTGTTCCAAGTGTTGTTGCAATGGGTCCATGGAAGCTGTGAAGTGAAAGACGAGCCAAGGTAGAGCATGGCCCATGACATCACCACACTGTAGTATGAGCTAAGCAGCATGCTAAAGAGTACCATGCCGATTCCAACACCTGTAAAACCCGAAATCCATTGCCATCCAATAAACAAAAATTAAGAAAAACGTGTATAACGACATTAATATTCTTTAAAAGACCTGAGAAAAGTGGGCAAATGTTTCTCATAGCTTCGACGGGGCCCTCCCGCGTATACTGGCCGACCGCCAACTCTAATATCTGCATTGGGATTCCACACAGGAAGACCTGATTGAATCCAATCCATCATCAATTAGTCTTCAAAACGACAATAACGAAGGATAAAATAAATTGAAGATAATGAGTTCAGAATACCATGATGCAGTAAGGAATGAGAAACGCTCCTGAAAGATAATGTGAAACATGTTAGTCAATATTCAACACGCGATCGATTACTACGTTTGAAATACAAATTACCTCCTCCGCTTTTGAAGGCGGTATAAGGGAACCGCCAAATATTGCTAAGGCCGGCTGAAAAACCAACACAGGCCAGCAGAAATTCCACCTTAGAGCCCCATGTCTGGCCAGTGTAGCGATCCGTTCGTAAACTATGGCGACGTCTTCTGACTCGTAATTTATTCTTGTTTTTCCTCGTGTCGGAATAAGATTCATCACTGCTTGATCCGTCTTCCACTGGCCCATCCAGCATCCCACTCATGTTCTTTCTGTTGATTTAAAAAACGTCGGTAGATGACTATGAAATTTCTAATAATTCCACACCATCAAGCGGAAAATATACAAAATCAGCCAATCGGAATATACTCAGAAAACCAATGAACTCGGATATTAGCAATGGCGTAGATCAGAAAAATTCAAAATAAAAATATTTTAAAATACCAATTCCATTGGCAGACAAAGCTCCCCAAAGGTTTAGCAATCTTGCCATTGTGAAAAGCCAAATTAAAAGCAATTCACGTTCAATCAGTTGTGGACGTCGACGGCCGCGAGCAGAATTTCCAATACAATGTCTTTCCTTCCCGACAAGAACCAAAGGAAGAAAGGAAAAAAAAATTGGCTTACGTAACAAGGACGTCCCTTATTGACAGTCTTTGAGATGTTCAGTCATACGACCTATAAATTTTTGATCAAACTTTCTCCTGGGGCCTAAATAGGGAAATCGGTTCTGTATATATCCCTCATTGAATGTTTCCTTCCTCTTGTTTTCCATGTAACATTCATTATCACGAACGGTGTTGAAGGACGTGCTCCAAGGTTGGCAAACTTGAACACCGTGACCGACATTTTCGAAGCGGCTTTCTACCGGAGCGACAACATGTCTTTTACATTGAGGAAACAAAATACAGAAACTCCTAAATTTGGCTTGACTTTCCATGTTATTCTTTCAGAACATGACAAATCGATCCAGCACAAGGACAGCTGACCAAAACTAACGGTAGTATCTGCTACTGAATAATTTGAAGGTCTCTAAGTGGAAATTCAACTAGAAAAAGGCTCGTTTTATCTCAAAATTCCTGTCACTGCCTCTACTTCCGGAATTTGATCAGTAAGCACGTATCACGTAAATATTCTGCTAACGAGCTTTGGAATATTCAGCTAGACGCCCCATAAACAGAGGTAGTTGGAATCATAGTGTTAACACAAGGGGTGATAAAAAAAAAACGCCAAGATTGCTTAAAGGACACTTACGTTATAGTTGGAAAGGTCCACGGTGTCTGGATAGTTTCGCCATTAGGACAAAGTAAAAGTGGAGATACCAAATCAGCGCCCGTAGTATGGACCCTACGTAGGTGGATTTTTCTGCCATTTGAAGAACCTAACCCGATAGAAGCCATCGACCGGACCGTCAACTGAGCTTGGGGATCAGAACCCCAATAATCTGAAAACGAAATTCACCAATAAATGAAGCATAATATGCTGGAAAACTATGAAAACATCAATTTACTGTAATGTCCATTGATGTCATCTGCAGACACATCGGCACCAGGGAAGGTAAAGGAGTTGGCTGAAAGATAATGGTGTTTGTTTTCTTCTTCTGGTCCATTATCTGCTTTACCAATACTGTCCTCTGGTACTGGTTGAACCACAAAGCGAACATTGCCAGGAAATTTCCCTTGTTGATTCTGACTGTTGATGAAACCAGCAGTTTGGCAAACACCTTCCAATGAAAGTAATGGCTTTGGGGGTTCTTTCGTATCAGCAATGGAGGAACTGCTAATAGAATTCTCAGCTTTTGCTGAATGATCTCCATCAAAGTGAACTGTAGTAGTTTGAGAAAAATTGTTCACGTTTGTTATACAATGAATCTTGGCGGGCTCCACCGCTGATGCGTCTTCGACCGACACCATCAAGAATTGAGAATGTCGGGTTTTATCGTCCCGGAAAGGTTTTATCAGACTGTGGCGACAGCCTTCACAACACTTGGCTAGAAAATAATGACAACACTTTTCCTGGTTTCTAAAAGGAAGCAAACAGAGTTTACTACAAGAAACTGGAACATACAAACTTAAAAGAAAGCTTTCTCGATAAAAAATGCAGTTAAGAGAGAACAATACTTTCTAGCCTAGCAACTCAAAGCGGGAGGCAACAAGTGGTTGTGAAACGAATCCCGCACAGCAACCCCATGAGGACAATTAAAGTTTTGGAAGAAAAATAGAAGCCACCACAGCCATCTGGTGGTATGCTAGCAAACAAAAACTGTAGAAACAACCTTCACAACTTATGTTCCTATGCTTTGTGGTTACGTTTCCGGTTATTGAACAGATCTCTAGTGTGGATTAAACAACCATGTAACGCTTTACGCACCACCCTTGTTCCTTGTTTAAAGTTTCACGCGTAAGTGCTTTCTATTAGCGAAAATTCTTTTCGCAAGGAAAATGACGCTATAACCGTTCACGGTGAACCCAATGGATTGCACGAATGCGGAACTAAATTCAACACAGAAACGAAAGACAATGTCGCAGCCTTTCTCTTTAGGATGAATATCTTGAATATCTTTGACAGGAAAAGGTTTCAAGCAAACCACGGCTTAAGGATAAATAACACTACCTAATTAAAGGCAACGAATTAAATGAATAACGAAGAAGACATTCAGAAATTGAGTGTGCAAAGCAGAACGTAAGAATTTGTCTACCTATGCTCACCTTATCTTACAAAGGTTAGTCTTAATTATGTAGATAGAGATTAATCCTTTCTGATCGTATTAGTGGCCCTGAAAAGGGCCGTTTGGTTGGAGTGAAAACGAAAGAATTTTAAGCCTTGGCGGGCTTATCGGTTTTCTTGGGTAAGAGAACAGCCTGGATATTGGGCAAGACACCTCCTTGAGCGATGGTAACTCCGGAGAGAAGTTTGTTCAACTCTTCGTCGTTACGGATGGCCAACTGCAAGTGACGGGGGATGATACGGGTCTTCTTGTTGTCACGAGCGGCGTTACCGGCCAACTCGAGGACTTCAGCGGCCAAGTACTCCATGACGGCGGCCAAGTACACGGGGGCACCGGCACCGACACGCTCAGCGTACGATCCTTTACGGAGCATACGATGGATACGACCGACGGGGAACTGGAGTCCGGCCCTGCTCGAACGGGTCTTTGACTTTCCCTTGACTTTACCACCTTTACCGCGACCAGACATGATAAGCTTGATGGGTAGCTGAAGAAATTACAGAGTTCGAGAAACCGAAAGATATATTTGTTGTATCGACAACCGCAGATTATATACCCTAGTAGATGGGATGCAAAACTCGACCTAAACTTTGGTAGCCAATAGTAGTGCAGATAGATTTTCCCGCCACTGCTATCTTTGTACCAACATTGTAAGCATTTCATTGGTTGGTCGCCTAAGATACCCGCCGTATTGTTTGTCTGGAACATATGCCCCTTTCTTCTTGACCATCAAACCATGGAATTGGCTACTATCAGGAGAAAAAGGGGTGCACATTTCATATATAAAATTTCTCCTGCAATTTGTGAAGTTATCAGTTGTTTCTGAGTAATCCCATTCGAGTATCAAAATGCCACCAAAGGTTAGCGGAAAGGCAGCGAAGAAGGCCGGTAAGGCCCAGAAGAACATCGCCAAGGGAGACAAGAAGAAGAAGCGCAAGAGGAAGGAGAGCTACGCCATTTACATCTACAAAGTGTTGAAGCAGGTCCACCCCGACACTGGCATCTCCTCCAAAGCCATGACGATCATGAACAGCTTCGTCAACGACATTTTCGAGCGCATCGCCGGAGAATCTTCCCGTTTGGCCCACTACAACAAGCGTTCGACCATCACAAGTCGCGAAATTCAGACAGCTGTTCGTCTTCTGTTGCCCGGAGAGTTGGCTAAGCACGCTGTGTCTGAAGGAACAAAGGCTGTGACCAAGTACACCAGCACTAAGTAAATGGTACCCATTTCCGTAAACCAATCGGCCCTTTTCAGGGCCACCAGAAATCAAAGAATGAGAAATGTTGCTTCTTTCTACTCCTTTCAATTCATTGCCTACTCGATAAGCTTTAGCTTCTACTGGCATACGATCAGCTGTTTAACAACAAATATTGGATATAATCAGATGGAAAGTTTATGCGTTTCTACCAATGGCAACTTAGTTACAGAGAAGTATTGCAATTTCACTTGGTCAGCGCAAGTGTTGAACAAGGAAATATGGATTCAACCGCCAAAAATGTTCATAAAAAAACAAACATACAAATATTCAACTGAATTCCAAACTGATAAAAATTGCATATTGGCATTAGTTTAACGCAACATTATTTCCATTCTGCTGCCCTTCGACTATTGGATTGTACTTCTAAAGAAAGTTCTCAGCTTCAAATCAACAGAAGCTAGCAAGAAAAATTTTCTATTTCGAGATTCCAGATGTATACAAATGTCAAACGATTGTAGAAACACTGTTACAATTTTGTTGTACAAAGAGGAAAATACGTTCCGTGATAATACTAAAGTTGGAACATAAGATCAGCTGCCAACGAGTTCAGTTTCTTTTAATTTTGGTGGCCCTGAAAAGGGCCGGTTATATTTTGATTAGACCGAATCAAACGAGATTTAACCGCCAAAACCGTACAGAGTGCGGCCCTGGCGTTTAAGTGCGTAGACGACATCCATGGCAGTGACCGTCTTTCTCTTGGCGTGTTCCGTGTAGGTGACGGCATCACGGATGACGTTCTCAAGGAAAACCTTTAGAACACCACGAGTTTCCTCGTAGATCAAACCAGAGATACGCTTGACACCACCGCGGCGAGCAAGACGACGGATGGCGGGCTTCGTGATTCCCTGGATGTTATCACGCAAAACTTTGCGATGACGTTTGGCGCCTCCCTTGCCGAGTCCTTTACCTCCTTTGCCGCGACCAGTCATGGTGAATTCGTAATAGCTTCGAGAAAATCGATGAAGTCCCTTTATATACCCAATAGTGTAATCCCATTGGCTAGAGCCATGGGTTCCTCAACGGACACACCACCTCAGATGAACAAAAAAGATGTGTTTTTGGCCCCGCCCACTTTCCAAATATTCTGACCAATAGAAGGAAGTTTTTTTGTTCACTGCCGTTCTGAGCACTATATAAGCCGGACATGCCACTTTGTTTCACTACATCAAATCTTCATTCAATCGCAATGGCTCGTACCAAGCAGACCGCTCGCAAATCCACCGGTGGCAAGGCGCCCCGTAAACAGTTGGCCACCAAGGCTGCTCGTAAGAGTGCCCCGGCTACTGGTGGTGTCAAGAAACCCCATCGTTACCGCCCCGGTACCGTCGCTCTTCGTGAGATCCGTCGCTACCAGAAATCGACTGAGCTTCTGATCCGCAAGTTGCCGTTCCAGCGCCTGGTCAGAGAAATCGCCCAGGATTTTAAAACCGCCTTGCGTTTTTCCAGAGCTCTGCCGTGATGGCGCTCCAAGAGGCTAGTGAGGCTTACTTAGTGGGTCTTTTCGAGGACACCAACTTGTGTGCCATCCATGCCAAGAGGGTTACTATCATGCCAAAGGATATTCAGTTGGCTCGTCGTATCCGAGGAGAACGTGCTTAAACCTACCACTTAATCCACAAACGGCTCTTTTCAGAGCCACAAATATTCTCACTGAAAAGTCGTTAACACTTCAGTTCTAAAACCTTTAGTACCACTTGCTTTTTCTTCGTCCCTCTAGGTGGACTTGCGCTGAGCTAACAACATGACGCTGAAACAAAAAAATATCAAAACAGATGGAACACTAGGGAAGCTTGGCAAAGGTAGTGTCTTTTGAAAAAAAAAAAAACGAAATTTAATTTCTGTTCAATAACGTTTGGGTTTTCAAAATAATGAAAAGTACTTGTCTAATATATTTCAGTAGAGACTCGATCGTTCAAAACCCATGCCCTTTTCTCGTTTCTTTTCCCTACATGTTGGCTACCTTCAGGCAACTAGGAAGTTTCGATGCATCAACAAAATCTTTGTGGTCAGAAGATATACAGTTCCGCAGAATTGGTGTTCTACAACCCAAAAATGTCTCGTTACGGATATTTCAGATAAGTTGACAAAGAAGCATTATAGGGTTGAACGCCAGAAAAAAAATGAACCACAAAATGAAAATAAATCATTATTTGCACAGATTTGCAGTTCTACCTCCACCCCCCGATGCCGGCATTCTACAAGACAACAGAACAGAAATAACTAGCACTTACCTCTGATTTCACAGATAATTGTCTTATTTCCGTGTTATCTTTTTAGTTGAAAAACTCGTGGAAGTAATTTAATTCCCACTATAACTGTCGAACATTAGACAAGCAAGAGCATTCTTTTTTCCTTCAAGTAAATGGTGGCCCTGAAAAGGGCCGATTGATTTAGGCTGACCTGCGAAATTTAACCACCAAAACCGTACAGAGTGCGACCCTGTCGTTTCAAAGCGTAAACAACATCCATTGCCGTAACTGTCTTCCTCTTGGCGTGTTCAGTGTAGGTAACCGCGTCACGAATGACGTTTTCAAGAAAAACTTTAAGAACTCCACGAGTCTCTTCATAAATGAGTCCAGAAATACGCTTGACACCTCCACGACGTGCAAGGCGGCGAATGGCCGGCTTTGTAATACCCTGAATGTTGTCACGCAAAACTTTGCGATGGCGTTTAGCACCACCTTTTCCAAGTCCTTTGCCTCCTTTGCCACGACCAGTCATTTTAGAACCTTTCCAGAGTACGAGATAATACTGAATGCTGCATGCAAGAAATTGTGCCCGTTATATACCCTATGGCTCAATCATCATTGGCTAGCCTTTGCTCTTTTCAAAGAACGCTTGATCAACTTGGTTTTGCAACGAGGCTTTCTGTTCTGTACCCTTCCCTCTCTCCCTTCCTCCTTTTTTCGACCAATGGTGTGCAAGAACTTGTACCTCCCTGTATCCCCGCGCCTATATAGTTCAAGAATTTTTCAAATGCAGGATATTTATATTTCCATTTTCCCAGCAGAGAATCATGGCTCGTACCAAGCAGACTGCTCGCAAATCCACTGGTGGCAAGGCGCCTCGTAAACAGCTGGCCACCAAGGCTGCTCGTAAGAGTGCCCCGGCTACTGGTGGTGTCAAGAAACCCCATCGTTACCGCCCCGGTACCGTCGCTCTTCGTGAGATCCGTCGTTACCAAAAGTCAACAGAACTCCTGATCCGCAAGTTGCCGTTCCAGCGCCTGGTCAGAGAAATTGCCCAAGATTTCAAGACCGACTTGCGTTTCCAGAGCTCAGCTGTCATGGCGCTCCAGGAGGCAAGTGAGGCCTATTTGGTAGGTTTATTCGAAGACACCAACTTGTGCGCCATCCACGCCAAACGAGTCACCATCATGCCCAAGGACATCCAGCTTGCCCGCCGTATCCGTGGTGAACGTGCTTAATTGCATCTGTAAACAGTCGATATCCAAACGGCCCTTTTCAGGGCCATCAAATATGAATTGAAACGTGAATCTCAACTTTTGCAACTATTTATAGACTTCGCATTCTGTGCAAGCAAGTCAGGATTTCACCAAAGAGTATTTGAAATGGAATTTCCTGTTACAACTGTGAGGCTAGTTGATCAGTCCGTAGGTCCTGAAATAAATTTATCTTTGTACTGTTTTTGTTCCATTCATTATTGGTGTCTGTAAGACCTACGACTTAACAGTGTTGAACTTGCCAGTGCCACATGAGTAGATCGTCGTCGACTATTTACAAGGCGCTATAGTTCTTACGAATTATCCAGATATGCTATTGTCTTCTGTGAAATCGAACTACTAGTAAGATAAATATACCGGTAATCGCGCTACAAATTCTATTGCGAGCACCTCATACACCCAGTTTTCCTATCGCTGAAAGACCGGATCAAGTATTGCAAAAGACGACCTTAACCATGCGATTGGGACATCGACATAGTTGAAATAATCCCTTAAAGGATATTTTTCGTTTCCTATAACTGTTGCAACTTTTTAGCAACTGCCTGCTAAAATTGCTATTCTAAAAAATAAACAAAAACAATTCCGGTTAAATTTTTAATTACATGTTTGTCCACAAACTCTAATGTTGTTGTTGTATATCATTGTTTCGGGAAGGTTCGTTGATAACGTTTAATTTATCATTCCTAGGAAATTCATGTACATGGTCGTTAACTGTCAAACACTTTGAGAAGATTTTTTCTTTTTTTTCCTTTTAGGTTCTTCACCAATTTGTTCCACAGATTCTTCTAACAGGAGATGGTGTGATTCACTTTCATAGTTCTTGGATTTTTTCTTTTTCTTGGGGGGTTCTTGACTGATTTCTTCTATGGGTTCAGACAATAAGTTTTCATCATTGCCATTTCGATATTTGTCGGCCTTCTTCTTTTGTCTTTTCTCAGCTTTATTATGAACAAGGTCTTTTTCATGAACTGATATCAGAGCATTTTCACATATATCTGATTCACCCACTTCACATTCTGTTTCTTTCCTTGATTTCTTCTTCTTCTTGAGTTTGGTTAATTTTTCACACAGATTTATATTCTCAACACAGGATACAAGTGTACCACATTCACTAGGTGTCTGGTTCACATTTTCATCCTTGCTGCATTTTGCTGATTTTTTTTTTTTCTTCTTTGTTTCTGGTTGGTGAGGTATCTTGTTGTCATTGGCATTCATACTTGCTAGCAATGCAGCTTCTTGCATAGCTATTCTTGCTAGTTTTCCCCTAGCTGTGAGCCCATGTCTGGCACCTCTATAGAAAAAATTAAATTAAATAGCATTAGAGGTTATGCGTATAAAAGCAACCATATTTGTCTTTAATTTTTACTTATGTGCAGTTAATCCATTGCAAAGCTTGAAAAGCTCCTCATCACTCAACTTAAGGGAGTAGTCAGTTTCCTCTTTCAGCTCGACACTGTTTTCCTTGGACTCTATTATACCATTGTGTAATGTTCCAGTTTTATGGAAGACTCCATATGCTAAATCAGCCTGATTTACGTTTGAACTTCCTTTTTTTGTTTTGATTTTTCCTACAGTCTTCGTCTTTTCAACAATAGCTCCTTGGTCATCTGTGACTTTGATATCAAATGCTTGAGCAGCTTTGTTGAATGCATGATCCCACCACTGAAAGTCATTATAAGTCTTGTGGCCAATTCCAGACAGGTCAAATTTGGCAGATGGCTTGATAGCTTCTGTAATCCCATTTTCATTCAGTCCCAGTCCACTGCCTTACAAAAATATAAATAGTGAGCACAACAAAATTCAAATGATTAATGTCGCTAATTATCTTTTTAATTATCTACTAGTACCTTCAGACCATCCAAGCTTTTCCAACATTTTTCTGGCATTTTGCATCCCCTTCGACTCCATGATGAACTAACTGTGAATTTAAAATACTAATTAAAGCACCGGTATTTTACAAAGAGACCTTTGCCAGTATTACAGTGAGCACGTTGTTCGACAAACAGCCCGTCATTCACGTGGATGCTGCCATTGCAGACAACTGCTAACTGTCATAGGTATTGATGGTTGCACTAGTACTATAATAATCTTTGAAGTATACTTGGAAATTGGAAAAGAATACAAAAGGTAGTAGAAAACTTTTATCAATTATAATTGCAACAATACCCGATAAATTTCGTTCATTCAACAATTTAAATGCTTTTAATAAATTCATTTTTATTTAGTACATGTTAAATTAAGTGGCTTCCTTCCCCTTTCGGTGTTAACTTTTTATATTTCATGAAGGCTAAGAATTGGGTAGGCACTTCAGCAAGAAGAGCCCTAGCTAGTTCACGAGAAGCCCAAACCGAGTCAGCCCCATTTGAGAAATCACGAAACGCAACAAACTGCACAATGTCACGGCTGGCAAATTTGCCATTTAAATTCAATCTGCGATTGTCGCCATCTAATTCCATCATCGACGAAAAATCTGCATTTCCGATTCCGACAATGATGATGGAGATCGGTAAGTGGGACGCAACGATGATGGCCTGTAAAATTTCAAGCACAGAAAATAATTGTCAATAATTATTTATGTTTCACAACATTTATAATTATTAATTCACTTTTCTACCTCCTTAGTATCATGCATATCAGAAATGGCTCCATCCGTCAGAATAAGAAGAATGAAATAATGATCCCCATTAGGGTACGTAGAGGCAAAGCGTGTGACGTGGTTGATTACCGGAGCAAAGTTTGTGGGTCCATGCAACTGAACAACTGGCAGACAATTTCTATAAGCCTCGATTACGCCTATGCCATATTCGTTTTAAACGTTGAAAAAATAATAATTAAATAAATACTTCGTAAAAAATTGAAATAGTAAAACGAATCTAACTAACCTTCAACGCCCGTGCAATATGGATTTGAAGACATGTTGACGAAAAATTCATGAGACAAGGAACCATTGGGCGGTACTTTTGCTCCAAAACCTAGTACCGGAAGCTGTTTATCACTGTCATAATCTTGGATGATCGAGACGACGGACTGTAGCGCTTGCTCGTACGGTGTAGGAGATGGTCCCATGTAATGTAAAGATCCCACAGTGTTTGGACTGCCATTTGAAGCTGAATATATGTTACGGTTGTTTTCTTGATTACATGTACTATGACGGTATGCAAATTTAGAGAGCGAGTTTACCTGTAAAATCAATTGAGATTGTACAGTTCAATTGAGTGCCTCCCATGACGTAGTCGAGAAAAGAGTACGTTCGTTTGGGGACAGCCTCTTTCACGTAAAGTTTTCCGGAGATTTTACCCTGCGTCAATCATACCTTGTCTCAATCAAACTGCAAAGTTTGAAGTTTTTGCAGTTTTACCTTATTCATAAGATTAAATGTCTGTGGAGCATTACAAATACCATTTCTGGTAACGTCGATTTCCCCAAGTAGTTTATGGTTTCCATTCTTGTTGTAATTCCAGGACCGAAGTAAAAGCTTGACATCTTGGCCATTTTTAGCGCACAGCGCTCGCATCGGTACAGTAAATTTCGGCCATTGCGGATTGCAATTGTTCTTAATGAACGTCGTGCGATGGATTAAGGTGTCTTCTCTGAAAATTTCTAAAAACGGGTCTGGTTTGCTGAATAAACCGCTTTTCTTGAATCCCTCAGCACTGAAAATGAATTCAACCTCTTCTTTACGTGAGTCGCCGACTTCTTCAGCACGAATGCACAACTGTCCCTTGCTCTTGAAACTGGGATGGCGAAGTGCTGTTATAAAATTTACAGAAGAGACAATCTGACCCAGTGAACATTCAGCCTCTCCTAGGAAATCATGATCATCCAACACAGGACTGGAACCATCCATGTCATAGATTTTAAATTTTAGCTTCTGTTGTTCTTCAAAGCGATAGCCGATAATAATCTTGGTAGCAAATTCTGGATTGCAGTTATTCTTTATGACTTCGGTTCTACCGTGTTCTTGCCATGTTGAGTTATTTTGGGGCTGGATGTAAACAAGACAAATGGGGTCTGACTTGGAGAGAACATCTTTGTTTAGCAAAGACCTACATGAACATAAAAGTATCAATAATAGCAGATTCAGGCAGCATAAAAATAACAGATATATTACTTAGCTGAGATGGTCAACTCGATTTCCACTACGAGATCCTGAGACGATGTATGGGCAAAGTTTGGCAGCATGTTTTTTACTCGACACACAAGTATCGATTTTTAGGCAGCAGTACTCGATACAGGTGGTTGACAAACCGTTGCACTAGCTTTTCGAAATTCTTAAACGGGGATTTACACTCTTCGTTTTTCTTCACAAGAATACACAGTGCACGAACAAATCAAAACCCCTGAAAAAAAAGAACTGAGGAACGTAGTTAACAGATTTTTCAGCCGTAACATTCGGTTTTGCACAGACAAGGTGCTTCGAACGAAAAATGTATTATAGCTGTATTTAATAGCGAATATGCAAGAAAAATAAACCAATTCACTTCAAGGCGTGAGCGCATGAACGAGAAATACAAAAGCACTAGCTTTTCACTGAACTGACGTCTAGCTAACGGAACAACGTACAAATCGACCTGTTCTACTTTCCCACACAAGGCCGATTATGTCTGTGACGTCATTGACTCTAAATGTGTTCCGACGCAAGTCGAGATGTGGTTCTTTTTGTCGGATTTCCTTTTTACGATGCGGCATTCGTTTCCGGGCTGTAGGGTAAAATTAAAGCTGAAATAGGATTTTTTAGTTTAATTCTAATTATACGCTTGACGGATTTTTTTGCTTTTTACGATTCAAGAAAGAATGAAACAAGAAAAAACAAACGTGCGCATTCCAATTATACAGAATAAGCCCATATTTGATTAGTAGTTCAGACTATTGTTACACGTACTTTGTTTAACTTATTAGAGCACTTTGTTTTAACTATTTCTAACGACTGGGAAAGACAATCTAATTTAGGGTTCTCAACCTAACAATCGATACCGCGACAGATGTTACAGCTGTGTCCCTATTCTCCGTTTAATGTCAGTTGCTAGCCATGATACATTACAAATGGGGGAGTTCAATTATGTCAAATTACAGATACGAGAAAGCCATGCGACTAAAGCCTATATTTCGTTACGCAGGTACCGTCATAAAATTGTAGTTTGTTATATGTATGTATTCGCATAATTGAATTCAACTGGATAAGTGCCGAGAGTGAAGAACCCCAACGAACCACGAAGAAGAAATGAAGCAAAAAAATAAATCCCGGGTAAGCTAAAAGTGTAACTTGCGGGTCTGTTATTGGAAGCTAATATTAGAATGGCGTTTTCGGTGTCAGTTTTTTTAGTTTCATGAAAGCGACTAGTTGGTTTGGAACTTCCGCAAGCAATGCGCTAGCTAACTCTACAGAGGCGCGGTTTGGATCTGCTTGATGTAAGAAATCGCGAAACGATACAAACTGAACTATGTCGCGAACGGCAGAATGCCCGTTAGCCGTTAAATGGCCGTTGTCGCTGTCAAGTTCTTTCATAGATGAAAAATCGGCAGGACCAATTCCAACGATTATGATAGACATAGGCAAATGTGATGCCGATATAATTGCCTTGGAAAATAAACTTACATTTTAGTAAAGGCGTCGGCTGGAGGTTACAGCTCAAAATCCCACTTACCTGCTTTGTCTCTGGAAAATCGCAGATCTCTCCATCAGTAAGAATGAGGAGAATGAAATACTGGTCGCCATTAGAGTGGGCTGCGGCAAAACGCGCGACGTGGTTAATCACCGGAGCAAAATTGGTTGGCCCGTACAGCTGAATCAAAGGCAAACATCGTCGATAAGCATCTATCACTCCTGAAAAAAATCATTATGAATTACGAAAATGTAAGAAAGGTAAAGTTGCTAATTTAGGGATCATACCACCGACTCCAAAGCAGTGTGGGTTTGCAGTCATATTGACAAAAAATTCATGAGATAAATTTCCGTTTGGAGGCACCTTGGCACCGAATCCCAAAACTGGAAAATGCTTATCACTATCATAGTCCTGAATGATTGTGACGACAGACAACAACGCTTGTTCATAGAGTGTGGGTGTCGGACCCATGTAATGCAGGGAGGTGGGCATGCTAGGAGTTCCATTCGAAGCTTTCGTCGCAATATAAGAAATGTAGAAACACCAATTAGTAACGGACAGGCAAGTAAACTATTGAACGGGATTACCAGTGAAATCGATGGCTATGGTGCAATTAATTTGGGTACCTCCAGTGACGTAATCCAAGAAAGAGTGGGTTTTCGTTACCTTAGACTCATGTAAAGACAGTTTTCCTACGCTTTTTCCCGTTTTCTGTCAAACAAAACAGTTGCTAATAATAATTTTTACAAACACATGATTATCCATTTACCTTATCGTTCAGAGAGAAAGTTTTGGGTGCACTTAGAATTTCTTGTGTAGTAACTTGAACTTCCCCCATTAGTTTGTGGCTTCCATCTCCGTTCCAATTCCAGCATTGAAGCAATAGGGAAACGCTATTTTCGTCTTTCGTACGTAGGAATCGCATAGGTAGAACGAACCTTGGCCATTCTGGGTTGCAGTTATCTTTAATGAATGGCGTGCGATGCACTAAAGTGCTCTCTTTGTAAATGGCTAAGAAAGGGTCAGGTTTGCTGAGGAGACCGCTCTTTTTGAAACCCTGTGCGCTAAACAATAATTCAACGTCTTCTTTGATTGACCCAATTTCTTCGGCTTTAATGCACAATTGGCCCGTGTTTTTGTTTTTCGAATGATTAAGTGCTGTAACAAAGTTTCGTGCAGAAACAATTTCACCAAGGGAGCACTCAGCTTCTCCCAAGAAATCATGCTTATCCAGGGCTGTGCTTTTACTATCAATATCATAAATTTTGAACTTCAGTTTCTGTAGTTCTTCAAAACGGTAGCCAATCACAATTTTGGTGGTGTACTCTGGATTCAGTGTGTTGCAGATTTGCTCTGTTCTGCCATGTTCTACCCAGGAATGATCCAAGTGACGAACATAAACCACACATATGGGGTCAGACTTAGAAAGGACATCTTTATTCACCAAATTCCTGTTGATTCAAATCATATTTTGGTATGGTGTAAGACAACAATCAGTAGTTCAATTATTTACTTGGCCGAAATTGTGAGCTCCACATCATTCTTCATATCCTGGCTAGCCGTCCCTGGGACAAAGTTCTGGTGAGCCATTTTGCTTCATAGGTCTGTGTTACACTATTAGGTAAAAACAATTAGGTAGAGTATAGTTAATGGGAACTGAAGTGCTTGTTATCTCTGCTAGCAAGCTGAGCTAGCTGGTTTGATAAGAATGTGAAGTGTATTGAACGAGAAAAAATATGATGACTCATCAAGTAACTTATATATCCTTTGCTTACTGATAATGTTGGTGGAATCTATTGCACCGAAATCTTTCGTTGCAATAAGAGCTTTTTTCACTATTGCACCGAAATTTTTCGTTGCACTAAGTGGCCTTATTCGCTATTGCAACGAAAGATTTCCTTGCACTTACAAGTTGTTTCTACATTCTACCCTATCATAACTAAAAATTAACACCTCTATTACTAAGAACTATATTAATTAATTGTTTACTTCTTAAAGTTATTAAATTTTAATAATAAAGACGTATTCGTATTGCTGTGTGTATTGCAATGTGTATTGTGTGTATTGCAATACGGACAATCGTTACAATACGTACACTCCACCGATAATGCTTGCCTAGGCAGTGTGCATAAGTGTAATCATTTTAGCAACCCTAAAGCTAATTTGGCATTTAATGCATTAAGTGGTGAGGTATTGTTACTACTTTTCAACTTTAAAGTAACCTATTGAATTATGAAACACGTACTTCGTTTTCAAGCCATTTCTGATAAAGTAGGCTACTACCTGTTTATCGTTGAAAGATTACTTCCCGCTCTCGTGATTTCCACATTTATTTATTTATTTGTCAATAGTTCGAAACGTCATCGTCAGATGGCTGCGATAATTTTTGTCGACGATGCCGATGTCGTCATTTTTAGAGGTTGTGCATTATGTTGTGCATTGTAATTTGTAAATACTTTAATTCAACGATCGCATCTACTGTAAATATTTAGGGATTTATAAAAATACTTGTGCCAAGTTTTAAATATTTTAACAGCGTTAAGAAATTTTTACTGCAACTGTTAAAGTGACAGCCTAATCTGCCAGCTGCCCTGAGGGCATAGCTAGTAACCATATTTTTGGTAAACCAGCTGTAACCAACCAGTGGTAACAACGGGACGTTCTAAGACTCGGATTTTGGTGCTTTCCAAGAAAAGTTTGGGGAAAACTAGTGTGAAAATGGCGACGAGAAGGTCTACCTCCTCGATAAACACCGCCATAGATTTACTTGCAGCCAGTCCTTGTGATCCCCTTCGTGAACTATTTGAAGCTTGTCGAAACGGCGAGGTTTCTAAAGTCAAAAAGTTGGTAACTACACAAAATGTTAACGCCCGTGATACAGCTGGAAGAAAGTCGTCTCCTCTCCACTTCGCCGCAGGTGAATTACTGTGGGATCTAACTTTCAACTCTCTATCTCTCAAGCTTTCATTTTCACAACCTGATCTGCCCCTAAATTTCTTGGTTTCATAGAATTGAGTTGTTAGTTTCTTTTAGTTTATACTGGTTTTTCATTCTATGCCTTATAACTTCCTTTTCACTTTTGAAGTGCTGTGTGATAGCATTGTTTGTTGTGACACGCAGCAGAACGCTATATTTGCTTTCACACAAAATTGATTTCGGTTTCATGGTTTCAATTTACAGGTTTTGGTAGAAGAGATGTGGTGGAACATTTAATTGCCACCGGAGCCAATGTACATGCCAGAGATGATGGAGGCTTGATTCCCCTTCACAATGCCTGCTCTTTTGGCCACGCTGAAGTTGTTCAACTTCTACTGAGTGCAGGCGCAGACCCAAACGCCAGAGACAATTGGAGTTACACACCCCTACACGAGGCTGCAATCAAGGGGAAAATTGATGTGTGCATTGTTCTTCTGCAGCACGGTGCTGATCACACTGTTCGCAATGCTGAAGGTAATGATAAAGAGCTTTTAAACACCTATCAGTTCGTGGGCTATCTTTATTTATATGTTTTGTTTGTTTGAATAGGAAAAATTCCACTTGATGTAGCTGATGCCACAACACGACCTGTATTAACTGGCGACTATCGCAAAGAGGAACTTTTAGAAGCAGCTCGCAGCGGAAACGAAGACAAAATCCTTTCACTCTTGACGCCTTTGAATGTTAACTGCCATGCCAGTGACGGTCGCAAATCCACTCCATTACACTTGGCCGCTGGTTATAACCGAACACAAATCGTTCAGCGGCTGTTGCAGCACGGTGCCGACGTCCAGGCCAAAGACAAGGGTGGTTTAGTTCCATTACACAACGCCTGTTCGTACGGGCATCACGAAGTGACGGAGCTACTCGTACGTGCCGGTGCCAACGTTAACGCCACGGATCTGTGGCAGTTCACCCCCCTGCACGAAGCGGCCTCAAAGGGCCGTCGTGAAGTTTGTTCATTGCTTCTGGCCCACGGTGCCGACCCGACGTTATTGAACTGCCACGCCAAATCCGCCCTGGACGTCGCTCCGTCTCGGGAACTGCAAGATCTGCTCTCTTACGAGTTCAAAGGGCATAGCTTATTGGAAGCGGCTCGCCAGGCAGATCCCACTCGCCTCAAGAAATTCCTTTCAGTGGATGTGATCGGCTTTAAGCACCCTTACACAGGAGACACTGCCCTGCATTGTGCCGTCGCAACCACCGGAGTCAAAAGGAAGCATGTCATAGAGATCCTGCTGAAGAAAGGAGCCGCTCCCAACGAGAAGAACAAAGAGCTCCACGCGCCGCTACACATAGCAGCTGACAAGGAACACCTGGACGTTTTGGAGGCTCTATTACGTCACGGGGCCAAAGTCAACGTGCTTGACGGCCTTGGTCAGACGGCCTTACATCGCTGTAGTCGAGAAGGTCAGGTAGCCGTGTGCCGACTGCTACTGTCTTACGGCGCCGATCCCACGGTCGTCTCTCTTCAGGGTTACACTGCCGCTCAGGTCGCCACCGAATCTGTACAGAAGCTGTTTGCCGAAGAGCCAACTTTCAATGTCGCTCCTCCACCTGCCGATCTCGAATACCAGTTGCTGGAAGCAGCCAAAGCGGGCGATTTGGACAATGTTCGGCGCATCTTGGGCGTCAATCCATCGCCGCAGCTAGTCAACTGCCGCGACCTAGATGGGCGCCATTCCACTCCGCTTCACTTCGCGGCCGGTTACAACCGCCTCGCGGTCGTCGAGTTTCTCCTCCAGCACGGAGCCGACGTCCAGGTGAGAGCGTAACATTGATTCCCATACGGCGTGAGGATATGTTTAATGTAATTACTTTGTTTTTGGTTTCTTATTTCAGGCCAAGGATAAAGGTGGTCTGGTTCCGCTTCACAATGCGTGCTCATACGGGCATTACGAAGTAACCGAGTTGTTGGTACGTGCGGGGGCCAGTGTCAACGTCTCTGATTTGTGGAAGTTTACCCCGTTACACGAAGCGGCCGCCAAGGGCAAATACGACATCGTCAAATTGTTATTGAAGCACGGCGCCGATGCGACCAAGAAAAACCGTGACGGTCACACGCCACTGGACCTTGTACGTGACGGCGATCAAGATATTGCCGACCTTCTACGTGGCGATGCGGCGTTGCTCGACGCGGCCAAGAAAGGTCACCTAGCCCGCGTTCATAAACTTGTCACGAGTCAAAACATCAACTGCCGCGACTCGCAGGGCCGCAATTCAACTCCGCTCCACCTGGCGGCCGGCTACAACAATCTGGACGTTGCTGAATACTTGCTGGAACACGGCGCCGACGTCAATGCCCAAGACAAAGGTGGACTCATTCCGCTACACAATGCCTCTTCCTACGGCCATTTGGACGTGGCCGCCCTTCTCATCCGTTTCAACACGGAAGTGAACGCGACGGATCGCTGGGGTTTCACGCCTCTACACGAAGCGGCGCAGAAGGGCCGGACGCAGCTCTGCGCCTTGCTCCTAGCTCATGGAGCCGACCCACACATGAAAAATCAGGAAGGACAAACGCCACTGGATTTATCGACGGCCGAGGACGTCAAGTGTTTATTGCAAGATGCTATGACCCAGCACCTTCCTCCCACAGCTAGCTCGTTGCCCGTTTCGCCCGTCTTCAATCCGTCACCTCGTGGATCGTCCATCGCCACCGGCTGCTCGTCTGGAAGCAGCGGCAACACTGCCACCACCTCTACCAGTCCGCCAACCAGTTCAGATACCCTAGTCCTGCCTTCCGGAAATGCGGTCGTTATAGCACCTCCGTGTCCGTCGCCTGGCCTAGCCCCTTTACCTCTGCTAATGTTGGGTCCGGATTCGCCCAGCTTGGCTGCCGCCTCATCTACCTCTGTGCCTGTTTCATCCAGCGGAGCTCAGATCGGCGATGGCTGCTCTGACAGTGACGTTCCCGAACAGCTTCAGTCCACAACGAGCACCGCGTCTGCCTCCACCATCGTCTCGTTCCTGTCCAGCCTTGGACTTGAACACTTGCGAGAAATTTTCGAACGCGAACAAGTGACGATCGATATTCTACTCGAAATGGGTCACGAGGAGCTCAAACAAATTGGAGTTCACGCCTACGGGCACAGACACAGACTCCTCAAAGGTATTTTTAAATTTTACTCGAGTGATTTGGATTGAATGATATTAAATCTGTTAAAAATCTTGAACGTTAGGTGTGGAAAAGTTCTACAGCCACTTGGCCGTTTCGGCCTCGAATCCCGGCAGCGGTTGGAATTCGGCTGGATTAGGACCGACACCTGGGAGCTCGTCCTCGTCGTCCCAGACGACGGGCACGATGCTGATTGATTTAAGCCCAGAAGATCAGGAATATCTAACGGTTGAGGAGGAACTTCAAAGCACCATACGCGAACACAAGGACAACGGCCATGCTGGCGGAGTTTTCTCTCGCTACAACGTTTTGAAGGTTTGAATTTAATTGTGCTATTCGTTGCAATTGAATCTTACAATTCTCATTTTGGATGTTGGTTTAGATCCAAAAAGTTCGCAATCGAAGATTGTGGGAACGATATTGCCACCGTCGTCGCGAGGTAGCTGATGAGAACGGTGGGCAAAGCAACGAACGACTTCTCTTCCACGGATCTCCATTTGTTCACGCTATCGTGCAAAAGGGATTCGACGAACGACACGCTTATATTGGAGGAATGTTTGGAGCAGGTCAGCTGAGTCTTAACCGTATTCCCCCTGGCCAGGTTTTGAATGTACCATTCGTTTTTTCTAGGTATCTATTTTGCTGAGAATTCGTCGAAAAGCAATCAGTACGTCTACGGAATCGGCGGTGGGACCGGGTGTCCGTCACACAAGGATCGGTCTTGCTATTCGTGTCATCGCCAGTTGCTCCTCTGCCGAGTTACCATTGGCAAATCCTTTTTGCAGTTTAGTGCCATGCGTATGGCTCACGCTCCTCCGGGTCATCATTCGATTGTCGGCCGGCCTAGCACTGGAGGCCTTACTTATCCGGAATACGTTGTTTATCGAGGCGAGCAGGTGATTTCCTACTTCCTGTTTGGTTATCACTGAGATTTTATAATCCGTGTTTTTCTTACACGATTTTGTAGGCTTATCCGGAATACTTAATATCATACCAGATAGTCCGTCCGCCGGAAGAGCTCACTGATAAAAATTAATTAACCCGAAAAGCTTTTGCTGACCGTTTCATTTAATTAATTATATTTTGCAAAATTTTTTTTCACACTTAATCTTTCCCCATTTTCAGAAAAGAAAACGTTCTATATCGACCAAAACTTTAGTGTACATTTATCGATCTTTTATTAAAACCGGGTTGGGAAAAAAAGAAAAAAAAATACTTTGCTGTGATATTGTGTAACAATGGCGACTTCATTTTTCCCTGCCGTTTTGCTTGTTTATGTGGGAAGGGCTCTTTCTGTAGACTTCTTCTGTTTTGGCTATATCCAATGCTTTTATTTTCACCCCACGCGTGTGAGTGCAACAAGCAAACAAAATAATATTTAGAAAAAAAATAACATTAGTAGCAAATGTGAAATTGAGCAAAGTTGAAAACAAAAAATGTAATAACCAAATTTTTGAAGCACCATTGTTTCTGTTTGACATTGCTGTTGTATTTGAATCTCTTTGATTGGAGTTTGAAGGGCGCGATATTGCTTGATGTATGTGTCGAACTTTGATCACATTTCTTTTATCTGTTCCACTCATTTTTCTTCCGTTTGACTGAAGTTTCTTTTCGCGCTATTGTTTTCCCATATATGTCTTTTTTTCTCACGATGTTTGCCTCTTGTGCGAGTGAAGCAAAGGTTTTTCTTTTTATTATTATTCATATTATTATTCGGTTGGGCTTCTAGGTTGGATCGATCAATAAACCCATGTGGAATCCTCTCTAGCTAACTTTGCTATTGCGCTAGTTTTCTTTTTTCTTCTTTTTTTTTTTCGTATCCAACGGGAATGAGAAGGTACAATACGAACGAAAAACCTTCATCCGCAGCGAAAACATTGGAAGGATGCTGACTGTTATTGATTGAAGTCCTGTCTGGAAGGATCGACGAAAAGAATGGTTGGACGGTGCTGCTCTCTGGCCAGTCACTAGGGGAAACAGATGAACCACCATCGAATCTCGCAGCAACGCAGACTCCGACATCCAGCTGCGCGATCAGTCGACGAGGACGTAAGCTCACCTTCTGTTACACTTGTACTTTACCATTAGTGTTTGCCATTAGTACAGTACGGTTGGTAGTTGAAGCGAATTGCGAAAACAAACGAAGAAAAATGCAATTCCATCGCCTTCTGCTTCGCTTTTTTGTGTGTTTCGCCTCTTTCCATCTTTCCGGTAAGATATCTCACAGCGATTTCATTTGGTTATCTTTAGATGAAATTTGTTTCTTGTGTTCAAAGTGGGGACTCTCGGCTTCGCCAACATGTACGCCAAACGTCTCTACGATGATTTGCTCAGTAATTACAACCGACTCATCAGACCAGTTAACAACAGTACGGACAAGCTGACAGTGTGGTTAAATCTTAAACTATCACAGCTGATTGAAGTGGTAATAACAATAACAAATTTGAATCCTTTGAATCATCAAATCTTGTCTTTTTGTAGAGTCTAAGAAATCAGGTCATGACCACTTCAATGTGGCTGGAACAGGTAAACGTAGAAAATGCTAAGAAAATCGATTAAAGTTACTCACTTTACATTGGATACGCGCAGAAATGGACAGACTATCGTCTGGTGTGGGATCCAGCCGACTACGAAGATGTGGAAATGCTGTACGTACCAGCTGAAAACATCTGGTTGCCCGACATTGTCTTGTACAACAAGTGAGTCGTTCACCTTTCCTGTCCTCACAACATATTGACGTTATCTCAAATTCTATAAACTAGTGCCGACGGTAACTACGAGGTTACCCTGCTGACCAAAGCAACTGTCCATCACACGGGCGTGGTCAATTGGAATCCGCCGGCCATCTACAAGTCCAGTTGCGAGATGGACGTCGAATGGTTCCCCTTCGACAAACAAAGTTGCCTCATGAAGTTCGGATCGTGGACCTACGACGGTCACGAGGTAATGTCCTGGATTCCTGTTTAAGAACTATCAATTAACCATTCTATATTTAGGTTGACCTGATGCACATGATGCAAGAAGGAGATAGTGGAATCGACGTCGTCTCGGCCAATATCGTTACTGGTATCAATTTAACAGAATTTTACCCATCAGTTGAATGGGACATTCTCGATGTTCCAGCCAGGAAGAATGAAGAAAGATATCCTTGCTGCGAAGAACCTTACCCAGGCAAGTAGTTCAAATGCCTGGAAACAGAAGAAACGTTTAATGATTGTAATTTTGTAATCACTATCATTTAGATATCACTTTCAACGTGACGATGCGTCGGAAAACGCTGTTTTACACCGTCAACCTGATCATTCCCTGCGTTGGCATTACGTTTTTGACGATTTTGGTGTTTTACCTGCCGTCGGATTCCGGTGAAAAAGTGACGCTCTGCATTTCCATCCTCGTGTCACTGACCGTGTTCTTCCTGCTACTGGCCGAGATCATCCCGCCGACTTCGCTGGCCGTCCCTTTACTTGGCAAATATCTACTCTTCACCATGATCCTGGTGACGGTTTCGATTATCGTCACCGTCTGCGTCCTCAACGTTCATTTCCGGTATGTTTTCACAACCCAAGTTGAAACATCAAAAGCTGTCTGCTATCGATTTTCTTTCTCTTTCCTGGGCGGGGTTTCCAGGTCGCCTGCTACGCATCACATGTCACCCTGGGTCAAGAAAGTATTTACAGTCATCATGCCACGACTGTTGCTCATGAGTCGACCCATTTACCTTTGCCAGGGAAGTTGTGGTGATGAAAGAAAGAAGAAGAATCAATTCTACAACGGTATCGACTTCGGCAGGTACACGTCAATTGGCTTATTTTCAATTGCTTCAATCGTTTAGTGTCGTCTGCTAAAAACAGGAACGATTCGACACCGTACATTTACGCTCATACTTATCGTAAGAATCCTTCATGCCCGTCGGAGATCCCTGGAGAAACTATTCCAACTAACGATATCACGGCAACGTTTGAACTTCGTTCCTCCACCTATGGCAGTTACGCTTCAAGCAATCAACCCAGGCAACCGATATATCACAGTAGGAATCGAGTTTTTTTTTTTCATTCTCTGCTTTAAAAACGTGAATTGGATTTCTGGTGTGTTGCAGATTTCGGGCCGTTAACTTACGGCGATGACGATCTACTGCCGCCGGATGTCAGCTGCGCTCTGCGGAGCATCCAGTTCATTGCCAAACACACGAAAGACACGGACAGGGAGATCGAAGTCATCGAGGACTGGAAATTCGTGGCCATGGTGCTGGACCGTTTCTTCCTGTGGATCTTCATCGTCGCCTGTTTCGTCGGCACGGCGGCCATCATTCTGGAGGCGCCGTCGCTCTACGACCAGACGGTTCCTTTGGATCAGCTCTCGCACGCTTACTTCCCCATAGCGCCGACGGCAACTAAATTGTCAATTTGAAAAAATGCAGCATACATTTTTATTCTTTCGATCTTCTTGCCAGGCAATCCAAAACTCAGTTGATCCAGCGTTTTCTTCTGTTATGTACACACCCCATTTTTACTTCGTATACATCGACTTTTTATTTCTTTTCGGTTGATCTTTTTGTTGTTCAATGGCGTTCTTTTTGTCCTTCAACGGTAAAAGACATCCAACCTTTCTGTTCGTTCCAGCCAATCGTTTCTTTTTCCTGGTAAAAAGAACAAATCCAATCTGCCGCCTCGGTTCTATTCACGATACATCCTTCCTTTTTATTATTTTTTTTTTCTTGAAATTTCTGTTTTTTCCCTCTTCTCGATTTTTTTGTTGTTTCTTAACTTTCTATTGTTGTTCAATCGCTTTTTTCGCCTGGAGAAATAATAAACAATACTGTGAGAAACAGACGGAGCGAGTCTGAAGAAAAAGAAAAACTTTGTCGTCGGGGTCCTGCTGCTAAGCATCCTGTCTATCTCCGCCCAGTTTCTGACGGTATTATCCTTCACGACTTATCTATGGTAAAAAAAAAAAACGAAACAAAAAATAAAAAACCTTTGCTGTTTATATTTTATGTATGAGGAGTCCACGGTGTACTATTTTTATACGTTGCGGGCATTAAACAAGTTATGCCGTCCCTTCATGCATAAAATATTGCCCAGCTCTGCGATAAAAACCTAAAAAAAAAAAGAAAAAAAGAAATCAAAAGAAACTAAAAATCGACAGCAGTTTTAAAGCTAAAGCCATCAAACTAAAGCACATTTACTTTCCTATGTATAGAACGTCTTGAAAGTCCGACTTTTCTTTTGGAAATAGAACGGCCAAAAAAAAAATATACTTTCGAGGATAAGCTCAAAAGGATCGAATAACAGCGTTCCAGTCACGAACCGTATTGCTCTAACCTTCGCGTAGTCTATACGAATTAAAATGAATGAGGAAAGGAACACTTTAGATACAGCAACATAAAAAAAACAAAAAAACAATACGAAAAGATCATGCCTCTTTGCGGCACGTACTGTTAAGACTCTTAAGACTTTTCGTGTGCTGCTCTGTGAGAAATGAACGACTCATCCATTACGGAATGCAAGAACAGAGTGTCAGTTTTGTTGTTTCCTTCGCCTTAAAAAAAAAGGTCTAGTTAAATATAATTAGAAGCATTACCTTTTTTGGGAGGGTGGGCTATTTGTTTTCATTTACACCGGTCAAACTTCCAAGCTTTTACTCGACCTGGCCATGATGAGGTTCTAAACTGAAAGTTAAATGTGTTACCCTTAATGCGTCTATATTGACAACATTGTACACCGAAGAAGAGCGTGACGTACCCCCCATAAAAAAAAAAACAGGAATTGAAAAGTGTACAGAAAGATTCATCCATGGTGAAAATCGTTTAGGAAACTATACAATCATGGTAATTGTATAACTATAAAAAAAAAACATACACGGTATGAAAGTTAGTTTTCGCTATGGATTTGGACACAAACACACACATGTAAATGTTTAAATGAAAAAACTAGCCTATGTGTGTGTGTGTGTGTAGGATAGCCTATTAAATGTATGTATATACATAATAGAAATAAGACTATAACTTTGAGTGATTATCGTAGTTTAAAACATTGAGATTTTTCTTTATACGAATGATTGAAATAAAAGACTTTGAAAAAAGAAATGTGCTAGCGCTGTCTTGATTGGATGATTGGTTGTTCCAGACAAAATAGCAAAAAAAAAAAAAAAAAAAAATGAAAGTAATTACCTAAGTTAAATTGAGAATTTCCAAGAACGACACACGAGAGAAAGACTATTCGAAAGTCGAGTCGCACATCAAAAGTTTGCCCTGTTCTTTTTTTTTCTTGGCCTGTTTTTGTTGAAGGTAGGAAGACTTTTCTGGTCACAAAAACAAAACTAAATTAGAAAACTAAAAAAAACAAAAAACAAAAAATAAAATATCCCAAAGTTACCAGTTGGGGATTATAACAGTAGGTTTGATGGCAACACATGAAAAGTGTTGGGACGCAATATATATTTATATTAAAGCTAATTAATTAAATGGTGAAACGAGAACGACTTGAAGATGGTTTTTGACTTTGATTGCGAGTCTTTCCTGCTAAAATATACGACATCGTCTGGGCGAGACGTGCTTTTTTTTGGCGTGAGGATGGAAGTCATTGTCGGCTAAGAGGCGGCCATTCAGAAATCTGGAATGCCGTAGAGCTGCTGGGCGACGAGCGAGTACTTGATGGCCATATCGCTCGAGTCATCGTAAAGTGCGGGAGCGGTGAGCAAGATGACGAAGGACCCGATGACCGAAGCGATCGTGTACATCCACAGAAAGAGCCGATCCAGCACCATGGCGATAAAGCCCCAATCTTTATCCTCCTGTTATTAAAAATATAATAATAAATAAATAAAAACATAACAAAAGGGATATTTAAGAGATCGGCCAGCAGCAGCACCGACCATACACAGCACATAATGAGATAACGTTCCAAGAAGCTTCATCTTTCCGTTTAATAATAGCCAGAGGTTATTAAGGAAGAGACACTTTTTGCGTACTGGGTTCCAGCCCAACAACAAACGAAAGGACATCAATGTTAATGCACGTCTTTTCTTTTTTTGTTGGAAGGATCAATTTTTTTTTTGATTAGAAAAATTTCTTTTTACCGCATCGTATTCGTCACGTCGTTTCATGTGATTGCGTATAAACTGGACGTCTCGAACAGCCTTTTGGAGCTCTAGCGGATAGCGTTTGCGACGTCCTAATTGTCCCATGTCACGCAAGTTGGCAGGAACGGGCGGTGGTGGAGGAGGCGGAGGGGGAGGCGATGGTGGCGGCGGAAGATTGTTGAAGTTGATGATTTCGCAAAGCAATTGCGAACCGTAGTTGACTCGCCTTGACCACCTCCTGCCATCCTTTGAATTTAATCGCCTATTGGCGATGTACTGCAATTCAATCAAAACGTAAATCTAACGTCCATCAGCATTTTTCAACATCATTTGTTGTTATCGATACATTTTAGAATAGGATATCGATCAACAGTTTGGACAAATGATGGCCATAAAAGTTAGCGCAAGTTCGGGTGCAGACATGTGGAACAATGAAAGCTCATAGCGCAAAACAAGTTGCTTCACACTTTTCATGTTACATTGAAGCAAACGATGATAACTAGCCAATTTGCGAATATGACAGCGTAGTCAGCAGACCAGCATAGAACCGATGACGACTTTTGTTGTAAATCAAAGAGACCCCACCCACGTCTTGCGTGCCTTCTGTAATCGAAACATGGGCCATAACGAGCTGTATACACATCGATCTGTCGACTGCAAATGGTCAACAGTGTGTAAGAGAAAATATTCTCTTCTACTTGGTCCCCTGATATCAATTCACGTTCACTAGTATTATGTTAACAACTTCAAAAAGAAGACGGATATCAATTGGCTTTGATGGTTCTTTTCGCGGGGCGTCTTACATCTGAGAGCGCTGACGTGGCTAATGATTGGAATCTACGCAGGACTTCATTTAATCACAATTAAATTCCACATTTTTCGCACACAGATTTTTTTTAACATTTAAACACAAAGAAAAAAATGTATCCCCCCATTTACCTACACTGTTCAATTCATTGGCGTTCAAATTCTATAATCACAGTATTAAAAAAAAAAAAACCAAACTCATAAATCCAAGTTAAAGTTGCATCCTGACGCTCTTTGTTTCCTCCTGCTACTCCATTATTTAAAAAAACAAAACATTGAGCCCATAAGAAAAACTCTCTGCCCCCCCTTCTCAATAAAGTATCAATAGATCTTTTTCCCGTACTGCTTTTCCGAAAGGATAACTCAACGGAAGGGCGGAAGGAATGTTTTCGTTTTGACTCCCAAACTCTTATCGGATGCCAAAGTCGATCTATTTGAACCTCTTCAACAATTTTTTTGTTTTATTTTCCCCAAACAAAAACAGATCCCTCCTTGAAAACGTTCCACACACACACACAAATAGATGCCTAAAGCGATCTTCTATTCCTCTCTTCCGCCATAATCATCGGATCCCTCTCCCTTTTTCTATACATTACATCTAAATATGCTTTACCGAGTTTCTGAGATTCTGCCGTGCACAACGTTGCCGATAGATGCGATAAAAGGCTTATACGTTCCCCCCGCTTCGAACAATAGAAGAAATATCAATAGTTGGTAACCATACAAGACAGACGTGCACACACATGTAATATCGAAAAGAAAGCGGAACACAGTAGATTGACGAAGTTAGATAAATAGAAATGAACGTAAAGGATAAAGAAAACGCCAATTCGGGTGAATGACGAGGGTGCACCGCCAAAGGCTAAACACGGAGAAGATATTGCTTGTCATTTCACGCTTCATTTGGTGCGCATATATTGCGATTCCTGCTGCTAGTCATCTCGAAGCCATCGACTCATCCATCCACGACCGAATAATTTAGCACAGCTCACATGATATAAATACACGAGCCGAAAAAGAGGGCCAACGCTCTTCGCTTATTATTGTCGGCTCACCACACATTCTTCTCCCTCTCGCCCTTGTAACCCTTTTTCGCTTGATCCTTCTTTAAAAAACATCGTCCTACGGTATAGTATATAATCAGTATATACACATTTCTTTTTCGTGCCCCACTCCTTAAAGAAATCGAAAGAAAAAAAAAATAGTCCCCCCCCCCCCCGCGCTTGGCTGCATTCTCGAACAGCCCAGCTTGATTTATTCATGTCACGTTTACTGGCCGAGGAGGGTCGTCAACTCGCTCTAAAGAACCCTATGATATATATATGTATACCCAAGCTGGCCAAGTGCTAAAAAAAAAAAAAAAAAAGTGGTATGGTATCATAGCTGCAGGCTATATAACCTATACATCAACCTTTGTATCTTATCTCAATCTATCGCTCGCAAAAATTAAATAAGAAAATGTTACGGACCTTCATGCGCTCCTCGACTTCCTCGTTGACGCGCTTGGGCACCCGCATGAGGAGGATCTTTGGCAGCCGGTGGATGAAGATGCGCCGTACCCAGGGCGCCATCTTGTGCGTGGACGGTTTGCGGTAGTGCATGTTGAGGATGACGATGGTGATGAGGACGGACAGGCCGACCAGGAACATGGTGAAGAGGAGGTACTTGCCGAGCAAAGGGACGGCCAGCGACGTGGACGGGATGATCTCCGATATCAGCAAGAAGAACATGGTCTGCGAGAGTAGGATGGAAATGCAGAGCGCCACCTTCTCGCCAGAGTCGGCCGGCAGGTAGAAAACCAGGATAGAGAGACACGATATGCCGACGCACGGGATGATCAAGTTGACGGTATAAAACAGCGTCTTCCGGCGCAGAGTCATGTTGAAGAAGATGTCTATAGAGAAACAAAAATGAGCCAATGATTTATTTGTTTTGTAGACATGTTTTCGGTTTTCTTTTTTTTTTTTTGTGCCCATCCAGAACTCATTCGTTACTGTCCAATCCAGTAAAGGCACTCAAACTTGATGGGGATCACGTGCATTTAGAGGGGGGAGACAGGACCGAACGGATAAGACATGAAAAACACACGGATCGTGTGATCTTGACTGATCGTTTTGTATAGGAGTAGGCACAAACAGATCTCTCCCATCCGGATATCTTTTCTTACTTACGTACTTTATTCTTTAATCCCCCTGTGTAGTTCTCGTTTTGTTTACTTATATTTTTTAAAGGTGAAGTCAAAATTTACCAGGATAAAACTCGTTGGGACAGCATTCGTAATATCTCTGGTGACGTTCGGCCGGCACGCTGATGATGTCCCATTCGACGCTGGGGTAGTAGTCCTTCAAGTTGATTCCAATCTCCACTAGATTGTCGGAAGAGTTGATGTGTCTCAAATCCATCTGAATAAAATGTCAGAAACATTGGACTGTTAATGGACATTTGGCCAAATGCAAAAAAACCAAGGAAACGAGATGCAAATCAAAATTAGTTGCACGTCATTCTTAATATCTAAATTATTTAAATATCAATCCTCATTTTATTACCCTCGCATACCAAACAAATACGTGACAACAAAAAAAAAAAAAAAAAAGGAAGAACGCGAATTTCGCTAGCGTCGTTATATTCGGGCCGCCAGCCAACTCGGATCCATCAGAACTGACAGCCATGTAAAAGAGAAGTCCTTCTTCTGCGCTCCAACACACTTACACACACACACACACGTGGGACAACTACATAGAGGATACGGAATGACGAACCCAAAAGAATCTTTTCATTTCTTTGAAGACTAACCCCTCCCTGATAAAAAATAAAAAGATAACACACACAAAAATTGGGAAGTCTATCTGACAAGATGAAAGGCAAAAAAAAATAAAAAGGCGGAAGTGTTGGATTTGCCAAAGAAAAGGTCTAGCTAGCTTAGCACTTATGGCCACAGAAAATGAACGTTGTTCTTTTTAAGACGCGAGCTTTTGCTACTATATAGTTGATTAGAAATTAGGAAGAAGAAAAAAAGAGGCCTAGACGCAGAGGCGGCACCATGTCTCTCCCCTTTTTTCTTGGTAATAGAGAACTATCCAGCAGAGTGGTGAAGCGAATGCCGCAAAGGCCTTCTCTCCCAGTGTGTGTGTGTGTGTGTGTGTGTGTAACGATCATTTCCCTGGTGGCAGCCGGCCCATTAGCTCCTCTATTCAACACACCTCCCGTCCGCCTTTCCAGTTTATCGCCTATTTTCTCATCTTCGACCTCCACGACTACACATCTCCTAACGATAACACATTTCCATCTGAAAAAGAAAATTCTCTGACAACTTTTTCTTTTGTTTGACAAAGAAAAAAAGAGGCTTGCAATTAACCGCAATACTTGTTAGTGCCAGTAGGGAGAATGCGACCCCAACACACTGTCACTCGCCCTACCCCCCGCTAAAAGTTTAGTAGTTATCGAATGAACAATTGAATATCGGACACACTATGGAGGTTCTTTTTATTATACCTGTAGACCGTTGTGAGTCCAGGGACCAAACTTCAAGAAGCATGTCTGCGTGTCAAAGGGGAACCACTCGACGTCAATTTCGCAATAGGATTTAAAAATAGCTGGAGGGTTCCTATGTAGTGCAAAGAACCAATTCATTAATGGGGTATACAAAAATATAAAATTAGAATTTAAAAAAAAAAGTGAAGTTTCGAGTATACCATTTGACGCGGCCGTCATAGTGAAGTTTCGCTTTGGTCATGGTAGTCACGACGTATTCTCCATCGGCGCTGTATCAAACAAACCAATAACAGCATGTCACATACTACTCACATCATTCTTTCAGTATTTGTAACGTTCTTTGGAATTTTTCTGTGAGACAGGTTATGATTCGCAACTTTAAATAAATAACAGTACATTCAACAAAACATGAAATTTACTTGTTATAGAGAAGAATATCTGGTAGCCATAAGAGTTCCGATGGGACGATCAATTGCTCCACACCGCCATATTCGTCCGGATCCCAATTCAATTTCGAATCCATCCAATCCTGAAACACACAACAAAAAATCAATAGGATTAAACATAAGAAATAAGCTGTAAATACTTTAAAACACGAATTGTTCCATTGAACGAATAAAATAAAATAAAAGCATAGCGGGTTTTTTTTTTCGTGAAATATCAATCACAAATTGCCTGAGGCTGTCCAAGTCAATAACAGTCGATCGAAGCTGACGCAGCCCGTCTGTTATTCGAAACATCTAAAGAAATTTTTACATCCTCCCTATCCTAGAAAAAAAAATCCAGGGAGGAGGAGAAGTAAATAGTTGGATAGTGAAAAGAGAACATAAACTAAGTGATGTTGAATCTCGCGCAATGTCTTATACATAAATACCATATGAAAACGGTGAATATGTGTGTGTGTGTGTGTGTGGTGTGGGTGTTTTGATAATACAAATAAAAATAAACGAGCAAGCGTGTGCGGCACTACGCCCAGCAAATATCTGGGAACTCCGGAGGGGATAGGAGGGTTTATTTTCCTTTTGGCGGCCCAGCACTTTGCCATTATTGATCCCAATTGGAAGCTGCTGCAAAGGCTAATGCAGCTGCCGCTTTACTTTACAGAAAACTATGGGTAAAAAGAAAGAAAAGGGGGACCCACTTTAGATATATCGACTGGGGCGTATCTATGTATTACGCCTACAGGGCAAAAACATAAAAACTTAGTCACGCCTCAAAGATCTACATAAAATACTTGTTCGGTATCAGACAACAAAGACGGGGGATAAAAGAAACCTTTTGGCCTTTAAGTTTTCTTTCCTTTTGGCATTTGCAAGACCCTTTTTTTTGTACTTTTCGGGGGCGAATAGGTGCATCACATTTGGAAATCTTCGTTTGAAAAAGATCGATTCACTTTCTAAAGCCGAACAAGTCTTTCCCTATTTCCTTTGAAACAGGACCAAAGGAGAACTACCTCACATAACTTAATCAAGCACGTCGTTAATTCAGCTATAGAAAAAGGAAAAAGACGAAGGGTGGGTTGCACATACGTTATATAATCAAATCAAAACAAGAAAATTCCATCGACTTTACCCTAAACCTCCTCCCTACCATTTTGATGGATGACGTCGATACCCACCCTATAGAATATTTTTTTTATCGTGTTGGAATAAGTTACGATGTTTTTTTTCTTTTAACTCATCATTATGCCATTATTTTTCAAAGTTTTGTTTTCCTATTCTCCCTGTTTCCCGTCGTTTTTCCACCGGGAATTTGCTTCATCCGGATCGTACATCTTGATTTATCAATGCCCCGGTTCGCTGCTATGCTATCTGATATTACATTGCTACATCTATCTTTGCTATTTCTGCATGTTAGGGTCGTCTAAAAACGGGGAAAAAAATAGATGATGTAAATATTTATCCTTTGTGTAGTATAATATTTTTTTCTTCTTCTATGTTCCACCACTTGACAACGGCATCTCATTTTATTTTTCGGATGTAACAAGCTCGGGTGGTAAGGGGAGGAGCAGCTAAATGTCTAAAATAACAAATGTAAAAGAAAGAAAAAGGAAATGGGAATAGGCTCGTTTCTTTCCTTTCCGACCCTTCCGAGTTATAATAACACATCCCTTCTTAACCCATTCGCGTCCCCTTTATTTTCTTTGTCCCCTCGCTTTCCACTTTCATTCAGATTTGTGTCAAGACCATTTCCCTCCCCCAACCCCACAAAAAGGACACAAGTCTGAGCAATCTACAGCTACCCTAAGCAAAACATGTAAGAAAGTGCAAAGCAGATCTCCCTTTTAATCAACATGTCTTTAATTTCATTTTCAGCTCCATCGCAAGACCTGTAATATCATGGATTGATTTACATGAGGCAACAAAGATGGACCACCTGAACTCCCTCGACTAGCACACAGCAAACAACAACAAAGTGTTGGAGTTTCTGAATAGATGAAACACATCTAAACTAAAAATGTTGCAAAGCTGACTAAACATGAAGCAAAGAATAAGATATGTATTTACTTACATGTTCAACCCAAACATTGGTAGTGAGAATTTGGTTCTTCAGGTCCTGCATGTTTTGAATAAAGAAAAGATTTGATTTTAATAAGTGCATGTGAAATACATTGGATTGAATGCTCAATATCAAGACATGTGCTCACAAGGGAAATACAATAACCTGTTATGCATCGAAATAGCGTTCCTTTGAGCAGCTTTTTTCCTAGCCATATTTTACTCGCAAGTGTCAGTGGCAGGCACGTTGACAACTCTTTACAAGTTTGGATGTCGTCTGCATCGCCACGCATAGTAGTAGTCAATAAATAAAAATGTCGTTCTAAAGAAAGCTGGAAACTGAAAAATCTCATATACAACTTTACAACAATTTCTAGGATTCTTTTTTTTTTTTAACTTTTGTTATTTTAGTCACGTATATTTAACCCTAGCTTATTCGAATTAATTGTTACTCACGATTTTGCAATAATGGCACGTACCAACGAATTTCATTTGCACTTTAAATCCCCTAAGCCCATCAGCACGTCCTATCTTTCTTTTCTCTGCATCGCTTTCAACAAAATGGCGGTTGCAACTCGTCAACGATGTGACTGAATGTTCTCACTTCTATACAAACGCACTGACCCTGAACTTAACAGATGTACCCCGGGCACCCTTTTTTTGCAAGAATTACATCACACTCGAGTCACGATTTCGCCAGTTCCAATCCACATCGTAAAAAAAGTTCGCAATATCGGGGAATTCAAACAACGTTCTTTCGAGCCTTGCTGGCTTGGTGCCTGCTTTACAAAACGCTAGTGGAATGCCATGGTCATAAAACCATTGCATGTAATAGACGTGAGATTTTAGTCCACAGGGTTCATCCAAACACATAAATTCGAGCAATGGGTAAACTTGTTTGAAAAGATTTTCGAATCAATAAACTAAATCTCTTGGCCAACTGATGTCAAGTCATTGCACTTTTCAAGTCTGAGAAAAATACGTGAGAAATGGCGCCAAAAATTATATGAACAGCTGATGCTACACCGTATGAGGGTGGCATCGGCTGGAACCAAAAACAACTTTCCTAATTAAAACTAATACAAAATTGTTACGTGATTAAACAAGTTGAACATTGTCTTTGATTTTCAAAGAACTGAACTCAGTTCTACTATTCTAGAACCAATCTTCTAATTAAAGGCAAAACCAATTAATTTGCTTTTCTAGTGCCAACGCAGTTATCAAAGACAAGTTTAGAATTCACATACAGCAGTTCGTCCAGGTGCAAGAATAAATTTACTTTTAATTACGAATCTGAAGAAATTTTAATCGCAGTGCAAAGATAAATACCATAAAGGGTACGTACTAACCAGTAAAATAATGTTAATACGATTAACAATAGCTCCTAGTAAAGATGTAATTATTGCTGATGTTGTCCTAGATTGCACAAGCAGCCTTCACGTATCAGACTCGCTGCTTGACCGTAAATTGTCCTAATGACGATAGCCTTTCATCTAACGAATTAAGATGGCTACCAAAGCTGTTGCCAAGTGGTTGGCGGGACCCTAAATAGTTAACCTCCATTGAAATATAATGGGGGATTGTTCGTTGTACAGAAAAAAGATTGTAAAATTTAAAATGACATGAAAAAAAAAATGCTCGTAATGCAAATATAAGCCTGATTTGATTTTCAACACGTTCTAAATGGGATGCTCTATAATTATGGCAATGTTGTATGCCAAATCAGCAGTAACTTCGTTCTAGAAAAATCTTTCTTTTCTCACACACGTGTGAGATTTGCGTCATCTCTCATTAGTGAGCGCTCGCTCGTTCCATAGTTTTGAGAACCTAGTTTGTGAAACTTTTCTCTCTGGCAAACACTCCCAACACTTGAATTGAAGTATGCGTCCCCTTTAAGGCAAGTTGTACTTCTACGTAAATATAACAATCCTATTTGTAAGTGGTATTAAATTTTTGTTTTCGTGACTTTTGACTGGAACGTTTTTAGAGATAGAAACATGTGTTTGTCTATGTATCAACAGGTGTTTTATCTCTAAACATCTTGAGAAATGCTTCTTTGATCTGCCAAATGTGTCCTTTAATTTGACCCTCACATCATTTTCTTAAATGTTGACTACTTTGAAGTTGTTGCAGGAATTCTTTGCATATTTGATTGGAAGCTATGGAACATGCCTTTTGTCCATCTTTTGCAATGAAGGAGCTCTTATAATTTAAACAGTTGCTTCCCCAAGACAAAAAGGTACTACTTGTTTCAGCTTTTCAATCTCTATGCTAATCTAAAAGTCAAACATGTAGAATCTCTTCCCTGAACGAAAAAGGTTTCAAGTAAACTTGACTTTTCTCTTGTTACTTGTCTTTCAGCCAGAAACTGCACAAGAAACAAAAATTATCATTCAGCATTAGCCATTAATCAAAGGCTTTTGTTTCAATGCTAATTTTTTTCTGTTCAAATGACCTAACATGAAACTCAAATGATGTGAATGGTTGTCATTTAGTGTCCATGTATGAGAATGGTTGTGTACATCGAATTCATGACATCAAATGTGTTTAAGTTTAAGCACTTCCTTCTAGTGAATATTTAATAGATTTTCAGTAAAAGACTATAAGCTCGCAACAAAAAATTATTGGGCTGGGGACATGAGCTAGACCCATAAAAACCTGGGGTTTTATGACACTTCGCTTTACATTGCAGCGTTAAACAACAAAACATTTTCTTTCGCGAGTCGGCGAAATGTCAGCAGCAGTGCTTTTTTTTTATTAAATGCCCCTTTCACGAGCTTCGTCCAATTGTATTCGTTCTGTGTATGTATAGAGCCCCACACAATCCCCATCCCTTCGTAACAGCTAGGATTCATCATCGCCCAGTTCTCATATCTTTGGGTCCATCATCGCTTTTGCGCAGCCTAGTGATGAATTATTACACATGTGATGATGCTGCTGTGGCTAAAGCTGTTTTGTCGTGAGGAAGTGGGGTTGGGTAGGCTCTTTATTGTTATTGGCCTATCAGTCGTTTGTGTCTGTTGCTGCTGTTAATATTATTTAGGTCATCCTGTTTTGTGCCTCTGTTGGATTTCGCTTTTCATTTCAGCACCAGTAGAATTATATGTTTATGTACACAGAGTGGGCTCGTCCATCACGACACGCGGCTGCAACAGAAGCGGCAATCCAATTTCCCGTCGTCTGTTTGTGTGGCAACGTCCTTTTTTTTTTTCGCTGTAATAGTTTGGCTATAGACTTGATGTAGGAAATAGGAATCCCCAGCAGTGAACTCACGAGCTCTCGAGATATACGCACTATATTATTTTGACTGTATAGAGACGTTATATAGCAATTGGTATTGGAGTCTTGAAGACGAGAAAAGAAATGTACTTTTTTTTTCTTTTTGCTTGAACGTTTATACAGGGAAAAGCACTCGAGTTTGATTGCGCTAGAAAGAGCTGAGCAAGCGGGAGCTATACATGGGGGGGGGGCGATTTCGGTTATATAAAAGGAGACAAAGTCGATAAATAAAATAGTTACTTTTCTTGAAAATCCAATCCAAGAATGACGCAACAACCACAGCCGACGAGCAGTCTATAGAAATCATCCACACGCGGAGTTAAAATTACGGAGAATATTTTTATTTGCTGAAAATGTAACGTTCAGGACTTTATATTTTCCTTCTAACATTTGATTGTGGGTCCATTTCCTGCAGAAGGGATCCTATATACAACGCAGAGATGTCGTAAAAATAAAGCTGACGTTGTTTTTGTTGTGCCTTTCTCTATAGCCCGCGGTCGAACCTTTTCTAAACAGTATCCCAGCTGGTCAATTGTTGATCCAACGTACACACGCAAAGTCCCCTGTTTCCTTTTAAAAGAGTAGCAAGACCAGCAAGTTTATATATTATATGTACAGAGGAGAGTTATATCAAATGTTCCAGTCAACTGGAATCTTTTTTATAGAGCGAAAGGGAGGGGTTGCTTTATCAATGTTGATCCAGGATGGCATTCTATGGAGACATTTGGCGTTGATTGACTAGACAAGAGGATAGAAGAGATTCTCAAATGTTATGCAGTAAATGTAATATAGTGTGTACGTAAAGCCTCGGGATGTTTACGCTCTTGAAAAAAGAAAGACACGAGGAAATCAGATTTTTCCTCTCCTGTCTGCCTTTTTCATATTTTCATTCTGATCCTTCAATTCCTTTTATACCGTGCGCAGAAAGAACATTGAAAACTGTTGAATCGAGAAAAAGCTTTACCACAAAACGATTTCCGCAAAGTAGGGGTCGTTTGGTTTGTGGTAAATGGTGGGACAAAGTCGTGAGGAAAACCTTCAATCCTTTCTTTCAATTTGCTAATTCGAGTGCCGTTGTATGTCTGCCGGTCCAGCATAGACCTTGACCATTTTAGTTCTTTTTAACTATTTCTTGTTTCTGTTGTATTATGTAGACATATTCCTTTGGAGGCTTTCTACCCGTGTTCTTGACGTCTTCACCCATTGTTATAGCATCCAATTCAAGGAAGACGAACAAGTTTAGCCTTCACGACCAGAAAGAAAAGACGTCTTCAAATTGGCAATTTTGGTATTCTGTTTGTTACTTATTCGTTTTCCTAAAGGGAACGTTTTTTTTTTTTACCCCCCTTTTATTTTATTGATTTTCCTTCGTCTGCGTACGTCTACAATCCTCGTACTATCCAGGAAGGAACAAGCAGCGTTGCCGTCAACGTCCAAGGTTCCCGTGATGAATATACAATGAAATCTCGTACAGTTGACGGGATTACCCTAGAAAGAACAAAACTATCACACGCCTTGGCCAACGATCCATAACGTTTCAAAAACAGGTTTATCCCTAGCTCCATGACAACGTAGGAGAAAGGTAACTGTCGCCATCTTGGCAAAAAGAAATGCCGACAGAATGTCTAACCAAGTCACGTAGAACAACAACGTGGTTTGACTCTTTTGTTTTTATATATCGAATAGTGTGCAGTCCTGTGTGTATTCGCTCGTGCTACTCGCAGGACTTTGGAATTCCGGCGAAATTGGGAAAAAGGAAAACTCACCAAATCGATCAGCTGTGACAGATGGAGACCAAGGCGGACGGTGACGACTTCGCTATTATTACTGACAGGTCGAGTAAGCCGATTGTAATGACTCAAAAGATCATCGTAGAGTCTTTTGGCATCAGGATTGGCTGCACATGGCCTGATGACGGCCACACTAACGAGCAGGGTCGTCACTATCAACTGGCTGAAGGCAACAACGGTCCGGCAACTCTGTCTGTCCAACAACATGTCGACCGAGCTTTTCCACCCTGCACTCGCTCTTGTTTTGGTCGTCTGTTATTGTCTTGTGCGTGGATTGTCTTGTTGTATTCTTCTATTCTCCCCCCTTTAGTTGTAGGAAACGCTCAACAGGCCGGTTTCTCTTGTTCGGCGTTGATCTTGGGGTCAACAAAGGTGGACGTATGTGGTCCCACTGCTCAAAACACTGAGGGGAGGAGCCGACGACCGTATCTTGAACCAAAGAGAATAATAATGGCCGACCGAGTTCTATTGGGCGAACTCTACACTGAAGGAGCACGATAGCATTCGGCTTCCTCGGTACGTAATTTCATTTGCAGTCGATTAACTTTGTAAAGATTTCTACTCACTGTTTTTGTACGGTACTTTTTTCTAGTCGGTCACTTGAAGAGTTCTGTTGTCAACACAATCTGGGACGAAAACACACAGGTTGCACCAACTGATGGAAAAATTTTGCTGGATGCTGGGTAGACACGTCAGGTGGCATCAGTATGGAACGGATGAAACAGCCGCCATGGCCGCCGCCATGGACGAACGAGGCGCACGCACACACTCGCTACACACACACAGAGAGAGAGAGCAAAGCTTCACGCACACACAGAGGCAAAAATGTGGCATAAAAGGGGGGAGGCTGTGTGGGACGTCAGAAGCTCCTGGGATGGTTAGATCTCAGGAGAAAAAGACTAAACTAGTAGCTGGAACGTCGATGGTGGCGCTATCGTTTGCGACTTGCGCAATTGATGGCATTGGTCTCGATATGGTACTAAACAATTCTGGCTATCCCTCGTTTAATGTCAACTTCTGCAGGGCAAATCAATCAATTTCCTTATTGATTGGGGTTGGGTCCTCATAAGGGGAATTTTAAAAAAAATTTCTTTTATTCTTCAATACCATCAGGATGAAATCTTCGGTTTTCACGACGGTCATTGGGTATACTGTAAATGTGGGTATGGATTAGTCTTGGTATAAGATGATTGTGCATATTTTTGGTAAACGATTGCAAGGCTGATACGCGCTGACGGGCAAGGCTGTTTTGTAAATCAATCAATCGAGTTTTGCTTGATTGCGTAAACCTCCTTTCTATAGGCGAACCACTCGAAGCGAAAAGGGGGGGGGGGTCTGCAAATAGAAGCACCCGGGAGCCAAAGAGCTTTCGCTACATCTGTATCAATAGATACATAACGCAATGCGGTCTAATTCGATTTCCATTGAAAATCAATTACAATCTCCTACTTAATCAGAAGGACAACGTCGTGATCCATATATGTTTTATAGCGCTCTCCAGACCGTACACTATATCACATCAAGATCATTGATTGGTGTGAATGCATAGGGAAGTATACACATTCGATCTTCTGTAATTATAAGAACAACGAGCTGTCTGATGTGAGATCGATACAACTTTTTAAAACAGACTCGTGAAAGATAATTATGCGATGCCAAGGAAGTGTGGGATGGTAACCGGAGAAATAAGAACAAAATCTACCCGAGTGTCTTGGAATGCTGATCGTTTGAATGACGAGATGAAGTCAAACGTGTAAGTATAACTATCCCTGTTATCGACATCCTTTCTCATTTGCATGTGTAGTTTGTGTGTGGATTTACATTTTTAGCTTAATTAGTTGCATCACTTAAAAAAAAACTAGTGTTGCCAATGTTGAGTGTCATGTTAATTTCTATTATGCTCGTTGTTGGTCCATGCAATTTACTTTCTTTTCATCTGGTGTTCAATGAGGCGCTTAGAAAGGTAGAGTAGGAGAGAAAGAAATCTATAAAAGTGTCTAGATATTGAGGTACTTGGTATTGTTGGGAACATGAAGCAGGGACCGAAACTAGTAATAAAGTCGAGTTCATTCGCAACACGCCGGTCTACAATGGCCAAATAGAAAGGGAAAAGAAGCCATTTGTCAACGTGGGACTTTTAAGAGTTTCTTTTCTGCGATGTGCAGGAAACATTGATTGCTTCAACAATGGCTCCTTGCCATACATTCTTAAATTAGCTAGTGTATGTCTCATGCCTGCTCATGGCCACATTCAAATAGTCTTATTTCCATAAAAAAAAAAAGAGAGGTATATACTTATTGTCTGTGTTGAGACGTTGTCCATAGCGTAGCAGACGAATTGAAACAATTCGCGAACTCGAAAATGATTTGCCTATGCATAATTGCACGCCACAACCCTTAATGCACAGTCTTTTGGCTGAAATTTTTGCATCTTAAAAGAGCCAGCGTCTCATTACGATTGTCTTTGCGAATAGAGACTGAAGCTATAGAGCGACTTGTGTAATGGTATGGAATGCACATCTGCATAAAGGATTTTACATTTGTGACAGGAAATTCACAGAGGGATGCTGTGTATCATATAAAAAGAATGTATGTAAAAGTTCTTTTTGTTTTTTGGGTGCTACATAGTTCAAGCGGGGCAATCCACTCAGGAGCGCGTGCCATCATTAAAGCGAGCGAGATGCTTTATAGCTGCTACGAGTGTTTTCAAGTGTATACAGTCGACGCTCCGTCTAATTATATGGAGAACGCCAGAGGGGAGCATGCCCGGAGGAGTGCAAGCCGCCTCGCTGTTCTATGAACGGCTTCGGTTTATAATGTATGTTCACCCAAAAACGTCATAGATCTCTGTTGTGTATATTTTATACACGTTTGCTATAATAGCAGATAGAAACTAATGCATCTATGGCCTCTGTATGTATGTATTTGACGCACTGTTGCCAACCTTCTCTATGTTAGTTTGTATTGATTTTCATAACGTGTAGAGACGAACAGCAAAAACCAACACGATAGATCTGAGTTTTTTTTAGTTCTTCGAGACAGAGTGGCTCGTGACGCAAAGAGAGTTTGTCAGAGACAAGTGTTTGAACTTTATCAGCCAATATTTTCTTTCTACCTTTTATGCCACCTCACTTTTGAAGTGTGTCAATTGTATACGTTGACAATTCTTGCTGTCAAAAATAGACTGAAATTCGATTTTGATATGCAACATCAATTTTCTTTCATCAAAAATTCCACGGGAAGCATTTGGAATGTTTCCTAAGAATCTGGGGATGTTTGCTTTATATAGCATTTTAATAGAAAGAAATGTCAAGTGTGAGATTTCTTTTTCTTGTTTTGGTCCTTCACATTTTCCATTTAGATCACGTAAGTGAGTATGCTGTTTTTTTGGTGGTCGGCGTGTATACATACACATCGATGTCGCATGCGCCCAGCTTATGTGTTCGTCATTGAGAATGCATCACGCGTTCATAACACGGTCCTTATTATATTCCCCTTCTTTTTTTCTTCCGCATCTCACATCTTGATGGTCATACCAAAAGAAATCGTATCTTCCCTATTTATTTCCAATTTTCTCGCTTGTAATAAAATAAACAATCCGATACTTTTCGTTTAAAAAAAAATCTAACTTAAAATTCTAAGAAAATTTTTTGATTAAACTGTAATGTATGAGCAGATGTCACAGAGCCTATCTGTAAGCCCCAGCTAGGGGCCACCACATATCTATATACTATATCGATTGATGATGGTGGCGCCCCCTTTGCATCGTGTCCCGGACTTGAAACCGCACGGGGCGCGGCCTTCACTCGCAAACCCTGGCGAGGTTGTTCTTTGTATATACACAAGGCCTACCCATTTCTCTCAGTGCAGAAAACATGAAAATGAAATCGATCGTGCAACACGGTTGGCACTGCAGCTATAGAGTTCTTGGATGAAAAATGCCCCGGCAACACGCGCAGAGGTGCCAGAAATATCTTAAGTGTGGAATTAGTCAAGAGGAAACTTGCTTACGTTTCATGCACACTATGCATGGACTATTCTTGAAGCAGCTGGTTGAACCAATTATCTCGATCGCAAATGTTTTTTTTAGATAGAAAAGTCCATTAGCTTTAAATCACTTTTGGCCAATTCAATTTGAAACATTGTCGTCTTTCTTTACTTTGGCTCTTCGATTTTTCATAGAGCCGCTTTAATTGGGGGCGTACAAGATCTAATGGTATTGTATTTAAATACGTTTAACAATATGCTGTGTTGCTCTTTGAAGTTGTTAATAACGAATGTCAAGACGGTTGAGCGCTTTCACCAAGGAGATACGTTTTTTTTTTTTTACTCCATTCGTCAAATTTCAATGTTGAATAGCGCGCTACAGTGATCGGTTGCCATGCGACCGACTCGCCGTTAGTTCCATTTAAAAACAAGCAGACGATATTAGATAACTCTCACCATTTCTTATTGATTTTTCTCAGATACAGCGTTACGCAATTGACGTTGTCCGGATTTAAATGAATCCTTGATTATAACTTCTTTCCGCACATAGAAATGAAGGAGAAAAATATAAGAAAAAAGTTTGATGAGGAGGGCACGACTCGGATGTTAGTGTCAGTCATGTGGAAGGTGAGTGGGACGACACACTCGGCGTCGTCGCATAATGATCCACAGCATCCGCACTTATATTCTCTTCTGTTTTCTCTCGAGACGAGTCTATATAACACGTAAATATGTTTTTGAGATCTATTTTAAAATACGATGTATTTTAAATCAATGTACCGCATTCGAGTGTTTGTGACCAGTTTATTGACTCGGCCCATTTCTCTGCGCAGATTTCAAGTAAACACGTCAAATGGTAAATAAAAGATTTAAAGAAAAAATGCTAAGTTTCTCAGTGTACTGTATACTCGGTAAACACATGTACACGATCAATACGGATGCCGACGACGATCATATGCAAGTCTTCCACTGGATTTCCGATTGCATATCAATGAAAATGGGTTCCTTTTCTGACACTGATGGCTTTTCACTTCATTACGCATGGAGGATAATAAATTACGAAGCAATTCTAATTTAAATGTTAATCTATTCATAAAAATGTGTGGCATAAGCCGATTGACTAATAGTCCGTTCCATGTTGAATGCACCATTGTTGACTTATTGCCCGCAGATGTTCCACGACAACTAAAAATCGGTTAAACTTTGGTGTAACATAAGAAATTGGAGATTCTATTCTGTTGTTCTGGAGCTATTTATATATATCAGTTCCACAACAGGCGTGAAAGTCAATCCGGCATTGTATACTCTCTTTATGCGCTACATCTATTACGTTGCATATCATTGAAAGACACTATATTCTGGATAACGTAAGACGATATCTTCTTGCTTGGCTTTACAGCTCGATAATGGATCGTTTGATCAAGCCCGAGTTCACCCATTTAAGTCAATTGAAATGTGACGCTGATGCCAACAAATGCCTGTGATTAAATTTATTTGAAAAGTGTGTAAAAACCATTTATTTAATTAGATTAAATGAATATGCATTTCTTTTATTCTGTTTACTAATTGTTATCGATTTATGCAAAATTCTCATTTTGTTATATGATTTTTTTTTTCAGTGACCTTGGTGATTTACATATTGTTTTCGTCGTTTTTTGAACTTTCATTTTTCTTCCTTCTTGAATTACCATAAAAAGAACTGTCCTTGAACCTTTTCTTTGTGTTGGACATGTCGAGATCCATTCCCAAGGGAGTGCCATGCAAAATGTTTTTTTTTTGTTTCCCTTGCCTTTGGTTTGCCACGAGTGCTTTCTTACTCTACCTCCTTTTGAAGAATCGCCCACCTAAAGACGAATACGTGGGGCCTTTTCGATTTTCTTTTCAGAATATAATTAGGTTTAAAGCAATTAGTAGCATTTTACGCCAACGAAAAATTAAACATTCGGCAGCCATTTTCCTCGCTGTTCACGGTCGCAGTGAAAAGCCATTAATTTCATCCATATCTTTTTGACTGTAACTCATCTAATGGAACGAGCATTTCTAATACGACATTCTATCTCCATTCAGTTTAATCAAATACAGATTATTATTCGTAGATTTATTCGAAAATAAAAGAAAGGGATCATGAGCTTCCTATGTGGATAGCAATCTGCTCTTTAGCAATCCATACACACACTTCTATGTGGAAGCATTGCAGTGATGAAATCAGATCTAATATATTTCCCCTCTACTTCTTAAATTTTTTTTTTGGCCCTCTGCGTGAGTGTGTCTTTCCTTTTTTTTTTATTTCTTGTATCTACATTTTCTGTGCAGCGCGTTGAACTGAGCTGATACGCCGTCAGAGTCTCGGGATTTTGATGTCCACCCTTTTGTGTGTGTATCCTCACGGTCTTCGTGAAAAAAAAAAGAGACTGCAGCTCCTTGCCTTTGGCTCAGTCGTCTGCCAGTTGCCACAGGAGAAGGACGCTCCACTTGGGCTTGTCTTCCATCACATTACCATACACTCTCCACCTTTTTTGTTTTAGGGATTTGTTTGTTTGTTCTAGCAGACTACTCTTTGATGTAGTTTCGATTGAAAAAAACCAACATTATTCTTGTTTGCTGAAAGGAAACAAAAAGGAGTTTTTTGTGTGATGGCTGACTGATAAGAATTGGCCACGTTTTTTTGTGCACATGCCTGGTCGTGTTTTTTTTTTAGTGATCGTGTCTTATATTCGTTACTTAAATCATCATAATGATCTGTCGTGTCGGTCGATCGTCGTGTGTTTTGAAGGAATTTCAGTCAATCAGGAATTAAAAACGCTGTACTGTTTTTAAAAACAAATCTATTTTGATTGGACTGTTGCAAAGAAAAATAACACAAAGAACTCCATCACCATTAATTGTTGGTGGACATCGAGGGAGGAGCGTTGGGTAAGTCATCTCTATTTTGGCATTGATTGTCGTTTGAAAAATTTTCGCCATCATTAGTGTGTGTGTGCAACAAAAGGGGAAGAACAATAGCACAGTCCCCTATTTATCCCTCCCTACATAAATGATGAAAGGAATCATGATTCTATATATCCTACACATAAAAGGACTTAAAAAAGAGGCTTTGAGGTCATAAAGTTCATTCTATACTTCCCTCTATTGAGCTCTACAGGTAGTTGGCCATCGAAAGAAAAATCCCTTCACATTGAATCTCTTTCATTGATTTTTTTTTTTAAATCGACAACATGAAAAATGTATTATCATTAAAATAACATTCTCGAATTCTTGTATGACATGAAAAGAAAAAGTCGGCAACATATGGTGTCAATTCGTGACACGCCGACAGCAGTTTAGATCGACTAATGAGATTTCCTCTAGCGGCCATTGCTCGAACGTTTTCCCAATGTAATATCCCGTTCTCCTTATCTTTTATGAGCAGCTATATTTTGTTGACCGCACAAAAGTAGGTAAGAGTCAACACGAGCCAGTAGATAAATAGATCTTTAAGCTTATTTGTCACGCAGCTTTTTATGGTCAGCCCACTTGTCTATTGTTCGTGCGGCCCGAGCGATTAGACGGTCTGCAACAAACATTGAGACAAATAAAAATAGAGAATTTCCCTTTATTGTAAACACGTCTTTTACGTTATCGGCGTAATGCCACAGGTCCTCGAAGAAAAGAACAAACACGTCGTCGACTGTGGCATATGAATCTAACCTATTACATGTCATTTCTATCGATCTGACAATGTTGTAGATATCTAAACAATGTTCAACGAACATCCCCAGTCAAATGACATTCCTAATCGTTTTAATTAAAAAATACCACGAAACGTTTTGTGTTTTTCTAAACCAAAAATGAAACAAAAAAGTGTTTTTTTAATTGTGTAGGTAGGTTTTGTTCCCCCCACCCGGTGGAATTGATCCTCGGCCATGACAGAGAAGCGCTGGCGGTTAGCAGCAGCAACAGCAGCGGCAGCTGGCAACGGGAAATTCTTTAGAAGAGAGAAAGCAAAGCGGGCGAAAAGGAGACAATCACAACACCAGCCAAGAACAGCGGCATGTCGGCTATGTATTCAACGTGCGTACAAGGCCGTCGGCGGCGGAGGCACCGTGCCGGACGAGATGGATCGATCGGCCAAGAGCCAGCACAGCCGAGTAAGAATTTTCCTAATTAATCGTATTAACCTTTTGCTTTCTCTAGAGGGCGGATAGTAAATCGAGTATTTAACATTTAAACCGGTTAAAAAAAAAGGATAAGCCACGATGTTGCCGTGAATATTAAACTCAATTTGAATCAAATGCGCTTGGCTATTCAAATGGCGAATCGCCTTCCTGAAAATGGTTGCAGAAAGGCAAAAAAAAAAACAAAAAAAGAATGGAACACGAGCTAGAAAACAGACGCACGCAGCGTATACGCACAATTAAGCTTCCATTAACAAGACTTGCAGCTGCTCACCCCTCGTGCAGCTTTATGCTCAGGAGGGCCCCATCTATAATTGCCAAGCTGTCTTTTTTTCCTCGCGTGTTTACACTTTCCGATCTTAAAAAAAAAAATGTATAAATCAAACGGAAGGATATAGTATCAAAAGACTGCGATATGGACATCATTATGCGTTCTTTGACATCAGGCTAAAGAATAGGACACTTTGATCGTGTAATATGCCTTTTTTTTTATCGATGGAATATTCGATAGAAAACACAAGCAATTTCGATGTTTTAAAAGGTTGTGTCACGTGTTCGAAAGGGGAAAAAAAAGATGACGGAATGGTGTGTGTGGGCGCCGAAGAAAACCCTGCACTGCCGAACAACTCTCCGGGGTCTATGCTGCGTCTGTCTCTCAACTGGCGGATCAATAAAAGACGGGCCGAGATCTTTTTTTTTTTCCCGCAGTCTCTATCGTATCTCTCACTCGCTCCGACAGCCTCTCTTTTCTAGTATATATACGGTCTCAAAAAAAAAAAAAAAAAAATGTGTGTAGCCGATATATACTTATAAGGCCCTTTGCGCTACATCATTTATTCCTATCGCGACGGCTCATTTTTTTTTTTTGTTTTTCACATTTAAAAGATGTAAATGCCACGAATTTTTTTTTTTTCATGATCAAGTTTTGATTGCTACCGTTTGGGCTAGCAATGGTAATAACAATACATTGATTGGCAGAAGTTTTTTTCCGCCCTCCTTGTTTAGGAAGAATGTCTTAGGGGAAAGTTGAGAACGTACACAAGTATGTGTACCCAAACAATGTTTTGATTTGCTCGGCGTTGCCTATTCATTTGTTGTCAAACTGTTTTCGAAGAAATCACAAGTTTCTTTTAGCATATTTAATGTTTTGGGTTGGCTGTAAGATCAATAAGCAAAAGTCGTGTTATTGGCCATCAAACTTTTTGGCACGCGCAGAAACAGCATTGAAGAGAGAGTCCGTAGTTTGTCTAGTCCTTTATTTAAGTTGGCTCTTGACGCCGGCCAATCGGTGGTGACGTGATGATGGAATACGTTGGCTCATTCCCGTTTTGTTTATTATAGGCCAAGCAGCGATACAACGACCAGCCGTTGGCTTATCATTAGCTGACCAGCAGAACAGACGGCCGAGTCGATTTTCATGGTCGTGTAGCGGACTGGCCCAACTTGTTTTACCGCCACTGCTCATCTTGCTTTCTATTGGCTGCCCGGCTGCGGCCGATCAGGACGCCAAGCGGCTCTACGAGGATCTGCTCACCGACTACAACCGGCTCATCCGCCCGGTCGGCAACAACTCGGATCGGCTCACCGTCAAACTCGGTCTCAAACTCTCGCAGCTCATCGATGTCGTGAGTTTTATTTTTATTTTGATCTTCTTTTAGTCTTGTTTTTTTTTTAAAAATTGAATTTGTAAATAGAATTTGAAGAATCAAATTATGACGACCAACATGTGGGTGGAACAGGTACAGAATTTATTATTTATTATTTTTTAAAGAATTATGTTGTGAAAAGCGTGTTATTCCAGGAATGGTTCGACTACAAGCTAAAATGGGACCCGGAGGAATACGGCGGCGTTAAGACGCTCCACGTCCCGTCCGAGAACATCTGGCTGCCCGATATCGTCCTCTACAACAAGTCAGTATTTCTTTTTTATTGTCTAATCAAATGGGAAATCAATGTTTCATTTTGTGGAAACGAACAAAAGCGCCGACGGCAACTACGAAGTGACCATCATGACCAAAGCCATTCTGCGCCACGACGGGACGGTGACGTGGAAGCCGCCGGCCATCTACAAGTCTTTCTGCGAGATCGACGTCGAGTATTTCCCTTTCGACGAGCAGACTTGCTACATGAAATTCGGATCGTGGACTTCCGACGGAAACACGGTAATTCCCCCCAATTGGCAACGTAGCAAATAGATACATTTTTTTTTAATCAGAAAAAAACGGACGCCATATTTTTCGTGATTTTTTTCACGCGTCCTTTAATCGATACTTAACACAACAGCCAAACTAGCCCTAGTGTATTGTTATCAACTGGCAACCACGCGCGAATACCGACACGCCTGCCCTTTGATTTGCGCTTCCCAAAAATAGAACGGGACAGCGTTACGTAATAAATAAAAACAAAAGACGAACCCCCCCCCCCCTTATTTTATAAATTTCCGCTAATTCAAATTTCAAATGGAATTTATTTCGTATCACGTTCAGGTGGATTTGCAACATTTACACCAGACGCCCGACTCTAACGTGATTCAGGTGGGCATCGACCTTCGCGAGTACTACTTGAGCGTCGAGTGGGACATTATGGAGGTGCCGGCCCAGCGCAACGAGAAATACTACAGCTGCTGCGGCGACACGCCGTTCCCCGACATCTTCTTCAACATCACGCTGAGACGGAAGACGTTGTTCTACACGGTCAATTTGATCATCCCTTGCGTCGGCATTTCGTGCCTCTCGGTGCTCGTTTTCTACCTGCCGGCCGACTCTGGCGAGAAGATGTCGCTCTGTGTCTCCATTTTACTCTCGCTGACCGTGTTCTTCCTGCTGCTGGCCGAGATCATCCCGCCGACGTCGCTGACGGTCCCCTTACTCGGCAAATACCTCCTCTTCACCATGATACTAGTGACGCTCTCCGTCCTGGTGACGATCATTGTGCTCAACGTCAACTTCCGCTCGCCGTCGACGCACCGGATGGCGCCCTGGGTCAAGCGCGTCTTTATCGGATTCCTGCCGAAACTGCTGTGCATCACCAGGCCGCCCAGGACGCAGCAGCTCAGCGAGTGGGAGCTCAACGCTCTGCCGACCCGCGGCACCGAGATCTCCATCATCCCCGTCGGCCAGCAGCAGCAGCAGCTGCGAAGCGGATGCGGAGATTCTTCATGGCCGCTCAATTGCTCGTCTACGACGGCCGTTCCGGCCCCCACTTCGGGTGGAGGTACGTCGTCTTCCATTGACATGGAAATGCCGTACAGACAAACGCCGGTCAAGCAAGGCCAGCAAAGCTGCGGTGGCACGGCTTCCGCTTCCCGAAACGGCCGTTCCAGTCAGTTATCCGGGCCGCCGCCGCCGCTGGCCGCCGCTGTGGCGGCAGCCGAGAATGGCGCTGCCTGTCAACAGCACGGATGTAATAACAGCGGAGTCATACAGCGGACGTCCATCCATCAGCAGCCGGCCCTGCCCGTCGAGATGGAACACTCTATCGAAGACGTGCGCTTCATCGCTCAACACATGAGGAACAAGGATCGCTTCGACAGCGTAAGCTTATTTTTGTTTTTTATTTCTTTTTTCTCTTCTTTCCCTCCCATCTGAAAATCTCATTCGAATATACAATCCCTTTCTTTCCGCGCTGGATATCCCCTCACGCTTGAGCGCCCTTTCGAGTCAGATCAACTGGAACGTTTCAGTATTTAAGACGAAAGCAGCAGAGTTAAACACACAGAAAAATTTGGGGGGGGGGGGGGATTTTATTAGACACTCTAAAGGATAAAAACAATCTCCCTAGTTTTAATTCGGGTAACATTTGTTTGGCAACCCTGGCTGCTATCCGGATAAAAAACAAAAAAAACAAAATGTATTTAAGCTTAAGAGTCTTTTTGGCTCAATTGTTCCACAGCGGCCAAGTGGATCCGACGTCAATCTCATTCGATTGAAGACGGCCATCCCGCCTTAGTCGAGTGTGTAACTTGTCAATAGCAACTGAGTTGTCATCACTGACGGACATTCGACACACACACGCTTCTCCTATCGCAGAGCAAATGTTGATCTAAACAGTAGACACGGAAGGGAGGCACTTGCGAAGCAGTTGAACCGCTACATCCCTGAAATTCGATTAAATGTTTCCTTTTTTTGTTGTTTTTTTTTAGATTTCTGAGAAAGAAAAAAAAAACAGAAATTTTTTATTGGTACAAGGACATCGTTTTATTGATTTAGAGCAAACGAAATGAAAAGTTTTGTTCGGTTGGAACATTTTATATTTCCAGGTTATCGAAGATTGGAAGTTTGTGGCCATGGTGCTCGACCGCTTCTTCCTCTGGTTGTTCTTTGTGGCCTGCGTCGCCGGCATGGCCATCATCATCCTACAGGCGCCCTCCCTTTACGACACCACCCAACCCATCGACATCAAATATTCCAAAATCGCCCAGAAGAAGCTCAAACTCAAGAACATGGATCACGATTTTGCGTTCACCTAATACGAAGACAAGCTCAGTGGTTACCTAAAGCTGTAACAGCAAAAAAAAAAAAAAAAAAAAAAAAACAAGTAATAAAGATAAATGAAACTGTGAGGGGAAAACAAACGAACAAAATTTATAAAATTATATCTGAAAAAAAAGTGTGGATTTTTGGTTTACAGCGGTGGCGCTAGTGTTGCTCCTCCACATTGTTATTTTTGACAGTGTTCAAAACCATCGGCATGCTATCAACTCGCAATAACAATGGAGAAGCCAATTTCACTCATAGATAGCTAAAAAAAAAAAAATTATAATCAACAAACGAAAGCCAAAAACAAAACCAAATCCCCATTGATCGAAATCGACACAAAATGTGAAGAATCTCTGTGCTGCTTAAATCATGTTACATACTTATCTATCACGTTTTTCTTGTTTATTTGTTTTTGAATCTTTTTTCTTGTTGTGTATACACTATCATGTTTTCCGGTTCTTCAACAAATTCTACAAAGCATATCTGCGAAACGCCCTTTTTCTTTTAATCAATCTCTTTTTAAGGACTGCTGGCATCCTACAAATTTGCTCATCGATTCTTAAGGATAGAATGCTGCTTGTTTTCGCCCCTCCCCTATCGGCTCGTATCCAATACCCTAAAGGAAAGTGTGTTAACCTGATAGCTCGTTGACACACAAAGTTGAATCTCTCTCTCCAACGTGCAGGCAAAAGAGCCTGTTTTTCTGCGGATCCTTCAGGAAATAAGCTGATGTCCGCTCCGGTCCGGCGTTGACTGATGATGTGCAGGCATCCGTAAAAGAAAAAAAGATTAGAAAAAAAGAAAAGAGAAGGAAATCTAGTTAACATGTTATGCAAAAAAAAAAAACCTTCGTTGTTGGTGAACTTGTCAACAATGACACGCAACGGCCGTCGCAGGTGGACAGATGTGTCACAATACAACGATAAGATCTGACTGGCCAAACTAAGGGCTGGTGCACGTGATTTCTATTTAAAAAAAACAAAAAACATTTAAACTTAATCTAATACATTTTCATATATTCTAGAATACCGAAGACAAGTAGACGAATTCCCCTTCGTGAGGTAATACATTCTCCTGCAGCATCTTCCACACGTTGGCCGGTAATTTCAACCAGGAACGACAGCAATCTCCACTGAAAAAGATGACAGCTTGGCCAGTTCCATCTTCCACCGTGCACCTATCCAACAACAAAATATAGAGGTGTGTATCATTAGTTTATAACAGCGGTCATGTAATCCATCCGCGATGATTTAATAACAGACGGGTCAGGAAATGAATACATCCACCCAATGGCGTACGAAAGAAAAGGGCTACGAAAGAGAGAGAGAACAACATAAGAGTAGAAAACAAGATAGAATGAGTTAGACGCTGCAGAGAGTGAGACTGCAGCGGCAAGATCCGGCTCTGTGTGTGTGTGTGTGTGTGCCGGAGGCGGAAATCAATAGCTCCGCGCTGAAGGCTTAGATACAACGCCAGGGTACACGACGGTGGGCGACACACACGACGTCTAAAGAAAAAGGAGGAGGAAGGGCGACACCACACAGACACACATTGGCTAATACTATTAGAATTGTGACTGGGTCTGGTACGTACCAAGCTTTCAGATCGACTTTGCAGCTTGGTTGGTTCCAGTGGCAGCCAACATAAGTGCAGGCTCCACGCGTGATGGTCGATCCGCAGCCGGAGCACACGCAGCTAATGGATAGTTTATGGATGTAGCGCACTGTCACGAGACTGCTGAAGACATCTTTGGGCCGGATGGTCTCCAATTGAGAGAAATAGCGCCGACCGACACAAGCCTCCTTCATCAACTCGATGCGCGGCTTAGTTGGCCTGCAATTTGGCAAACAAAAAAATTATTTATTTTGATTACATCTTAATTTTTTAGAAATTTCTTTTTTACATACCCGAAATTCCGGCCAATCTTTAATAATCGGATGGAGGTGAGTAAAGTGGACGTGCAATACAAACGGCCCGTTTTCGCGTCTTACGCAAGCAGAGCCACGTCAGTTCCACTTCGGTTCCTCTGTAGAGCCCCAACGGGTAGACCTGGCCTTCGCGCAGATTGAAATAGACGTCGATCTTGCTGCCGAAGCTCGATTCACGGTCGTCTCCGATTTTCAGGATCAATTTCTTGTTGCCTGTCGCCTGACAAACACGAGCCCACCACAAAAAAAAAAAAAGGAAAGGGAAATAAATGACAATTTGCACGGCTTCGGGGGGGGGGGGGGGTGGGTGGTGAATAGCGAAAGAAATTCAGTGAGGCGTGCAAGCTGACGCCGCCAGTGCTGACATCAAAGCACGTCTTTGTTTCCATCCGGAATAAGAATTGCCCTTCCCCCCAAAGAAATTATTTATTTTTTTTTTTAAACTTTGAACGCCGACCGTGTTGTTCCCGAGTTCTCTCTCTTTTGTGTTTGCGTGTCCTTGATACCCTCCCCCCATCGATTCATATTTCGCAAGGGGGATATATATAGACCTGGGTGAATAGGACCATGTTGAGAGAAATCGTATTGACGAAAAAGACAAGTGTTTTCCTTTCCGCCTTTCTTTTTTGGATCTAATCATGACCCGATCAACTGCACCTGAGCACCCCCCACCTCTTCCTATAGAATTCATTTAAAAAAAATCATTACCAGGAATGCCGAGCCAAGTTCCTCGATGAGTAGCATAATTTTGACCAGTTCGTTCGCTCGCAAAGCGCGGCTCCACATGCATCCGATCGACGATCCGGCCCCGTAGCGACACCGTTTGACCGATCTCGTCCAGGGACAGGCACTCCTCGGCCCTGATGAATATGCCAAAAAGAGAGAGATCTATAATGCACAACGACGCAGTGTGTGTACAAACGCCGTCGGCAACTCGAGGTCACGAGTTCCAGCAGCACCATTTCTCCCCCCGGATCTGTGTTTATATCGATCTCGCGTGTGTTTCGCCCATTAAATATTTACCTCAAAACGTCGCGGCGCATGTACGACTCGCTCTTTGGGAGGTTGTAGGCAACCGGGTAGATCGCCACATGATCGGGCACCAGATAAACGTGATTCTTCAAAGCATACTGCGGTACTTCTTTCAAAGCAGACAGGAAGATCCTCAAATAATGGAACAAAAAATTAAAAAAACAAAAGAAAGTTTAGTCCCCACGAATTCTGCAAGGGGATTATCTAATGAAAAAATACGGGTTGCTCAGCAATTTCCTTTTGTCCAGACGGATTTCGTAGACTCGACCTTCCACGAGAGCTGGATAGCTTAGAGTCGGATGATCGTGGCTCACGAGCAAAATGCAATTGGCCGGCCCTTCGGAGTCTGTTTCTGACATTAAATCCGTATGTTGATTCTTTCTGGGCCGTTTGCTGGGAGGACCGACGTCAACGAGCTGGGATTGGCAATGCAACGAAGCGACAACAAGGTAGCCAAACACGTGGCGGATGGCCGTATCGCTGGAGTAGACCATTTGCGGTATGCTTTTGCTTAATGCCAGAAATCGGACGCCATTGACTGAACTTATTTCGTCGATGTCGACGTCAGCTTTGGCTAGCGGTAAACTCGCAGCGTGAAATTCGTCAATGCTAACGTAGATCCTTGCGTGTGTCGAATCGCCGACTGCGAAGGATTCCCGATGGACGGCGAACTTTGAGGCAAAGACGCACCGGTCGCGAAATTGTTGGCAGTCGCGATCGACCGCGATGCACTCCACCGACCCGCTTCGATCCCGCAGCTCCCAACGCCCGTTGAGGAATGACAGGACGCCCATCAGTACACAGATGCGGTCAGAGCGGGAATCGATAGGAGCCACGTCGTGCTCCCAATAGAATGGCAGTGTCGGTGTTTTGTCATTTTCAGCATCGCCATTCACGTTAGACACCCACAAATCGCCAAGGTTACAACGCGTTTCTATTTGATGACGATCGAGAGGCCAAACATCAATTCTCCAGCAGGTTTCCTATTGACGTCATAAATTATTGTAGACATTGGGGGCGACGACAACCTTTGATAGAACTACACCTTGTTGCACGGAGCGCAACCATCACCGTGCGCAAGGAATTCTCGTGACAAAGATCGAGATTTGGGTTCGATATGTACCATAGATGATACATGATCCACTACCGCTGCAAGCACTCCTTTCTCATTGACACTGGCAAGTTTCCTATTGAAATTTCATTTTTCATTCGCGTGCACGGGTTTAATTTCATTTATAATTGGTACCTGGTAACGTTTTCGGGCGGCAAGATCCCCATCAGTTTGTCACACAGTGTTTTGCATAGCTCGTATAGACTAAATAACACTCCGATGCTGTAATTATTTTCTAGTGCCAAGTGCTGTAAAAAGTTCCGGTTATCTTCTTTTGCCGATTTCGGGAACAATCCTTCATTTTCTTTATGAGCAGTTCTAGAGTAATGGTGAAACAATAAGATTAAAGATTAAATTAAGATCAATCTCCAGCTCACTAAACTAAAAAATATTAGTCTATGCTTACCTATTGACTAGGTTTCCTCTACCACATATTAATATGAGGAAGTTCTCTTTGACACGTATTCTATGAACATCATGCATAACAATAGTATCCCCTTTGTTTATAATTGGGATACTAGTGACTAGTTTCATGTAAGTAAGGCACACAGTCAGACTCTTGTCAAGTTGATAAAAGCCTGAAGATCCAAAGGTATCATCTGTTACCCTACCCTATTAAAATTAAAGGTTAGAACAGACGATTTACGAAGCATGGGATAATCTTACTTCATAGTTGATCAGGTTGGATGATAAAGAATTTACAGATGCTTTCTCAATTACAGTTAGTTTTGAATTTTTTGTGGTTTCCAGTATAGAAATAGGTTTGCTCTTTGAATGCTATGCAAATGAATGATGATCAACCCATGAGGTTACGTTGGTATACTACAGGCTCAGAAAATGTCAATACTTACGCCAGAAATTGTTACCCTTTTCAGCTCATCAATCTTAACCCATTGTCTCATCAGTAAAATTTCTCTCCAGCTTATTAGATGGCTTCTGTTGGTGACGAGGATATTCCATCTCTGAGTATCCAATGATACTTCAAAAAAAAGGGTTTTGGGATTGATGCTGATGAAGGTGTCAACAAAACAAATATTGGTAAAAAGGAGAGGAATACACATATACGAACCGATTTCACTCACTATATAATATGGCTTATAGCCGTTATTTTTCCTTCGATGCTCTCCATTTTGCGATAAAACCTAGTTCTTATGATAAAAATCCCCAATTATGAATCTATAAACGTTTTCGAACTATTGTAAATAAGTAGCATATGGCATGGCTTGTTCCCGCCCAACGTAAAACAGCTGATCAGTGCCGAGAGTCGAGTTTCGGTTGCATTACAATTTCAGTTTTTGTCTTAGAAAGTCGACTTCGTAGTACTTAATTTCTAGTAGTCGACACAGTGTTTTGGTTTTTATGGGAAAGAGCCAGTGTTGAGTCAAGTCAACGAACCAACCCTCACCCATAACCCCAGTCCCGTTGGAAATTATGTGCACTTTGATCTGAAGATTTATTCATCATTTTGGTGTTTTGCAAATTGCTTCACATTTGCTGCAAAATTTGCATAGATTGACACAAAGTTGCTTCCACAGTTTGAGGACGAATTCTGAACTGCGCACACCACCCTAATTACATAAGAAAAATCCGTTGCAGTCTAACCGATTTCTATACAATCTCGGTAGTTCTGACCTTAGTTCATTTTGTTTAGCTGATTCAGAAATGCAACTAGAAGAATCCTCAGATGACAAAAAAGATGCTTCATTCATCTGTGGTGTTGTAGAAGGTATATGAAAAAAAAAAATGAATATGTGATGTAACATTTTTAAAAATCTACTTTTATCTTTTAAAGGCTTTTATGGGCGCCCATGGACACTAGATCAGAGAAAAGATCTGTTTGTTAAACTGCAAGAATGGGGAATGAATTCATATTTGTATGCCCCAAAAGATGATTACAAACATGTAATACTCTTCTATTAATAGTTCGTAAATAACTGGCATTCACATCATGTTGGACTTGATTTTAACTAAACTTTTCTTCTGTGGAAGAGGGCGTATTGGCGAGAATTGTACTCGGTTGAAGAAGCAGAGCATCTAACTATGCTTATTGCTGCCTCTAAAGAATGCAACATAAATTTCTTTTATGCCCTTTCACCTGGTCTGGATATTACCTATTCTTCAGCCAAAGAGATGGTGATCTTGAAAAGAAAGCTTGACCAAGTGGCTCAGTTCGGCTGTACGGCGTTTGCGCTACTCTTTGATGATATCGAAGCAGAAATGACCGAATCCGACAAGGAGGCGTTTCAGTCATTTGCACAGGCTCAGGTTATTATCACAAAGCTTTCTGCCTCTAAATTATCTTTTAATGTTAATTGACGAAACGAATATTAGGTGTCGGTAACCAATGAGGTTTATGAGCATTTAAACCAGCCAAAAGAATTTCTGTTCTGTCCGACACAGTATTGCGCTTCAAGAGCAGGTATTAAGAGCATGGCTAGGCAAATAATAAGCCATTACAATATTAAATGGTTTGATTCTTCTAGTACCTGACGTACCCAACTCGGAATATCTGAATACTGTGGGATCGAAATTGGCCCCCGGTATAGACGTGATGTGGACAGGCCCAAAAGTGATATCGCGTTTGATAACACCTGCATCAATTGATGAGCTAACGGAAGTTCTTCGACGCAAACCAGTTATTTGGGATAATCTTCATGCAAATGATTACGATCAAAAACGTATATTCCTTGGGCCTTATACTGGTCGACCTTCTGCCTTGCTAACAAAACTCAAAGGTGTTTTGACAAATCCTAATTGCGAATATGGAGCAAATTTCGTTGCAATCCATACAGTCGCCCAATGGAGTAAGTGCAGCATTGAACATGCGCACGATGAGAACCAAAGTAATGACGCCATCAGTGCCGTATCAGCTGATATTAAACTGGAACAGGAGAGCCGTAGTGGCCGTAGCGAAGATGAGGATCCCTCCCTACCTATGCACATCTACCATCCACGTTTAGCGCTCAAGAAATCTTTACTGTTGTGGCTCCCTGAATTCAAACGCACAAAATCCATGTGGGGACCCATCAGCAAGCCACACGTCAGCAATGTTCCCCCTGTCACGTTCAGCGCTACGGGCCAATCGGGAGTTCCCTGCTGCAGCTCCGGGAGCCTTGAGGAAGGTGGTACGTCCCCCGGGTCGGCTCCAATGCCAACAGCAGATCACAGTAGCGCAGAGGTACCATAAGTTTTTATTTGTTTTATTGATTGCAAAATTTTATTCTTTTTTCCTTTTTTTTAGGATGCCCATGAACTCGCAAGCGATGCCACGCTGACACCCTGCCTCGTTGATGGAAACGAGAGTGCTGGAAGCTCCAGTATGGTTAGTTTGGACAGGGTAGCCGAATGCCTCGAACCTATGGAAACAGTAGAAAGCACCTCAAGCGCATCATCTCAAGCCAAGAATCTCGATGTGGAAGATGTCGACGATGACAACAACAAAGAATCGCCATTAAAAGAGGAGATGCCCGGTGCTCAGGATCACGAAGAGGGAGACGTTGTCATGGAAAGTGAAAGGAAAGAGGAAGAAGAAGACTACCAACTTACCGCTGACGATCTTTGCCTTCTCTGTGATGTATTTTACCTCCCTTTTGAGCATGGGCCACAGGGAATGCAGTTGCTACAGGAATTCAATTGGCTGAAGCTAAACGCTCACTTGGTCGCTAGTAATCCGTCCAAACCGACTGCGGCCGGATCCCCCGAGGTGAAAGAATGGCATCACCGTGCCGAGAAGTTCGACACCATGTCACGCGCGCTCAACAGATTGTTTACTCGTCTAACGTACATCAATAACCGTGAACTGTTGTACGAACTTTACCCGTATGTTTGGGACATGAGAGGAGTCGTTGCCTTGCTAAATTCGTACGTCAAATGGCTATGTAAGTTTTTCTTATTTTTTTCTATGCATTGGTTCTTCGCAAAGTTTGATAATAGTTGACTCGTCGATTCAAACAGCTTTTAATCAAGGATCGAAACAAGGATTCCTAAGTGGCGAACAAGAACCATGGGTATTTCGCGGAGGTCTTGCTGCTGATTTACAGGTAGCTTCCATATGATTTGATATTGTTATATTTATTATAGTATTTACTTTTATTGCTTTTTGTTTAGCGTCTTCTACCATTGGAATCAGTCAATGATTTGTTTCTCTATAAAACTCCGGAGACTCCCACCAGACAAGTCTATACTATCAGGCCTTATTTGGCTTCTGATGAACAAAACGTATACCAATTGTGTCATCGTCTACACATTGCCCGTACTGGGGCCAATTTTTGTGATATGGAAAAGATATTTCATTCTTATCCCAATCTTCTTGGGGACATGTAAAATCTATTTTTACTTTAATTCGATTTAAGCCATATTTTTACTGATAATTTCGACCTATTCATTTCGTGCTACTTCAGACATTTTGGCGCCTTTGTGACGTTATCACCTGAATTCTGCTTTGTTGTGGAAGATGACAACTCTGTTGTTGGTTTTGTGGCTGCAGCGGCTAATGCAAAAGAATTGCAACGCCAAATTCGCGTTGCTTGGGTTCCAGAGATGCAAACGAAATATCCTGAACTTTTCCATAGCCTTTCAACTGAGAAACCTAACATTCCGGACCCTCTTAAGGTAAGAAATTCATCGTTTGCTTTTTACTTTGTACTTAATTGTTGTCTTATTCAGGATTTAGCTACCAAACTGCAAAGATTGCATACAGATGATTTGCCAGATGCCCTGCTTACCTACCACCCGTCCCAGCTGAAAATGTGGCTCTCCGACACTGTTATCGATCACTCGGTTTCGAAACGTTTGCTCACTTGCGCTGTAGCTGCTTTGAGAGCCCATGGTGAGCCATTTAAAAAATTTATCCTCTTTTTTCTTCTTTGTAAAGGTGTACTTTATATTATCACTCGAAAGGCTCTTCGGGCTGTCACGTCTACGATGTCGACGTTTGCTCTATGGAATTCTACAGCCGCTTGGGTTTTGTGGAACTTAAAAATGTAACACGCGATCAAGAAGTTGTGTATTTTGGTCGGATATTTTAAAGTGAATACATATCAGCCAAATGCTAAAATATGGTCATGATTTCTTAGCCATTTTATAAAGATCTCCGTAATTAAAATATATGTAGATTTTGAACAGTTAGGGGAAGTTGAATTTTTTTTATCACATTAAAATAAATGTAATAAGAACAGCATATATTTCTAAATTCCTTTTTTTTTTAATGGCTGTTCAATTTTTTAAAAATGGCGCCAAAAACCGGTTTCTGCTACCGGATGGTTTTAGTAGATCTGACAACGCCCAGTGGTGTGTCATTGGAAGTTCTTACACCTGTAACAACAAGAGATCTACATTCACGTTCACGGACTATCGTGAACATAAAGCTTATTTTATATTAATTCTAATATCCTTAAGAAATTATTTTTTTCAATCCTAAATCCATTATAAGAACCTGAATAATAATGTCTGAATCAACACCGTCTAAACCGATAGAGAAACCACTTAAAGTCGGGCAAAGAGTAGACGTTGTAAAGGATGCCCAAAATAAATTAAGAGGCACAGTTGCATATGTGGGAACTACCCTTTTCAGTCCTGGAAAATGGATTGGAGTTATACTAGATGAGCCCAAAGGGAAAAACAATGGAACTGTCATGGGGAAAACCTATTTTTCAGTAAGCTACATTTAATCCCCCAAAAGATTGTATTTTAATGCATTTTTATATGTTTTTAGTGTAAAGAGAGTCATGGCATGTTTGTGAGGCAAAACAGCTGTATTGTATTAGATGATGGAGTAGAAGATAATACTCCTCGTGCCACGTCTATTTCTCCTCCAGTCACTGAATCACCAGTGGTTTCGGATGACAAGTTAAAAGTGAAGAGCAGGTAAAAATATAAAATGCAATGTGCATGTCATCTGTAAATGTTTTTGATAGTGTTAATATGCCTACTTTATGGGGTGAAATATCTTTTCCTATTCCACACTTAAAGAACAATTGTGGTTTTGTACATGTGGTTCATTTAATGGTCCTTGGCATGGGCAACAATTGTATGACTTTTTTACATCCTTATCTCTTTACTTTTTTGCTTCCAAGGACAAAACTATCATCAAACAGGTAAATTGGATTAGTTCTTGTATCATTATCAGCTTTAATGCCCTAGCTCATTGTCAAAATAATCAACTTATCTATTAACTAACTTCGGGTTCCGTGCATCCTTCCGTTTATGCAAATAGTAGTCTTCCATCAAAATTGACAAAGATACCGCTAGCCAAATTCGAGAAAAAGAGTTCACCTCTCCTCAAGAGTCCGACTCATAAACGTGCTCCCCCAGGGAAGCTCAAGTAGGGGTTGTTTCTTACTGTGCATGGTTGTGGCACGTTTTCTATCCATCGGATTTGAGTTACTCGTTTTTTTTGTTATGTTTGGTGTTGGTATTATGTTTTATAATTTTTGAGTTTGCCTATGCAATGCACAAAGCTTGCCTGTTCTTCATGTGTTTTGGTACACAAGTTTAACTCGAACTTTTACTTGTAGGCTGCCTATATTAGCTACCCCAAAAACGCCATCATTGCAACATGGCTCGTCTCAACCACTGGCTACTCCCGTCTCGTCACGCGTTGAGGCACAGCCTAAGGCTGACGAGTCTGTTCCTTCGACCCCCAAAGGCGATTTGGCCGGAAAGCGGGCAATTCCAAGCGGGCAATTTATTGAGGTAAAAGAAGAAATTTCTATACTCTAAATGTTCCTCTTTATCAAATTTTAACTTGTATTGCTAGACCGGTTTCGTTGAGACATTGAAAACTCAGTTTACTCCTGGACAAGCTCTCTCACCTTCTCTCTCCATGGCTATTGAAGAAAGAGTGTCGGGTATGCAATTGTCGCAGGAAAACGAGAACCTCAAAGCAGAGATTCGTGACTTAAATGAAAAGTTGGAAACTCTGAAAGGTAAAGATTTTACACTGTAGAAGCACGTACAATATTGTTCATCAATATTGTTTGATTTTTAACAGTCAGACGAAATCAAGACAAAGAAAAACTGAAAGAGGCAGACAAAATACGCTTGCAATTAGACCAGCTTCTTGAATTCAAGCGCGCTATCCTTGAATCCCAATCGCAATTACAAAAGGAGTTGGCGCGCGTAAAGCAAGAAGCAAAAGATGCTCTCATAGAACAACAGTCTAAAAACCACGACAGTGATGAATATCAAGAAATGTTGGAAATGGCAACGCTAGACAAGGAAATGGCAGAAGAAAAAGTAAGCCTTTTTTTTCAGATCTATTGTGGCCATCCTCTTAAAAAATGATTCTATCCTTAGGCAGAGAGTTTGCAGTTGGAGCTTGAACAAGCCAAGCAAAAGATTGAGGAGTTAACTTTGGATTTTGAACTTCTGAAGGCCGAAATGAGTGAAAAAGGTGTTGAGGGTGCTGGTTCTAGTCTTGAAATCAAACAGCTCGAACAGCAAAACGCCCGAATGAAGGAAACCTTGGTCAAGTATGTTTTTATTGTTATTAAACTTTTATTTTGAAAAATATATGAAATTCAATCGCATCTAGGATGAGAGATTTGGCTGCCCATGAAAAGCACCAGCATCAACGCATTTTGAAAGAAATGGAAGACAAATTAAGTGAGCTCAATGATCTGAAGAAAGCTAAACAATCTCTTAGTGCCCAAGTTGAAGAGCAGCGCGCAATGGTTACGGAATTGCAAGAACAAGTTGACGCTGCTTTGGGGGCTGAAGAAATGGTGGAGCAGTTGACGGATCGAAATTTGGCCCTTGAAGAGAAGATTGGTGAACTCCAAGATGCAGTTGCTGATCTTGAACAGCTGCACGACATGAACGAAGAACTGCAAGAGACGGCTCGTGAAACTGAATTAGAGCTGCGAGAGGAATTGGATTTATCAAGAACCAAGATCCAAGAGATGATCAAAGAGCGTGATGCTATCCACGAAATGGTGGCTGACCGGAACGGAACCATTGACAAGTTTCGAGAAGTGGTTCAGCAGATGCAGCAGTCTAATCTCCAACTACGAGAAGCTTTGGAACGTGAGACCAACAAGCCGGTGGGAGCACCGCCTGAGGTCATTGATTACCAAAAGATGTTCACTGAAACCAAGACTTTTACGAAGACGATTGATCTAGAACTGCGCAAGCTTGACGTTCAGCAAGCGTTGCAGCATGTTTCTTATCTCTGTACATATATGCCTGATTCATTTATGGCACGAGGAGGTAATCACGTCATCGACATAACATTTCAGTGCCGTACATTTTTAAAATTCATTCGCAGGGGACTATCACAGCGTACAGCAATTGCTCTTGATGTCGAGGCTGCTCTTCAAATGCGATATGCTCGCTGCTCAAGTCAAAGAAAAATTCCCCGGATGTGCTGGGGACTTGTCTAACGCTGTCAAATCAGCAGGGGCCGACCAATGCATCTTTGGAGCACGATTCCTTCATTGGATTTTCGCCCTTCAGGTTTCAAACTATAAACAACATGCCGATTCATGCGATTATAGATCTATCCTTTGTCCTTAACAGGGGGTTGTTCGCCAATTCTCGTATGCCTTAAACAGTTGCTCTCCGCAGCAATTCCTCGAGATGGGCACGCTACATCAAGAGATGTTGCAACAAGAAAAAGCTATTGATTTTTACGTGGAACTTTTACGTAAAGATCAACTGGACGAAAACGTTCAGTTAGATGCTTTGGAGAAGGTCGTTACATATTTCAACAGTATCTACGCTGTGCAATTTAGCTCGTTCACTAACGGCGTAGCTCTATTGACTGATCATGCCAAAGTTCTTTTGGCTTCGTGTTGTGGATTGACTGCGTTGGGTAGCCGAGTGCAGTCGATGATGCAGGTATTGCTCTATTTTCAAAATCGTTTACTTTAACTGATTGACCGAGCATTGTATCATAGAGTGGACACGAAGGCAGCGATGTGGCCAAATCGATTAAGGAGGTGCTTAGTCAAGCAACCCAATGGCAGCAATACGCCCGAACGATTAAGCGACGGCTACCTGCTGATGGATCTACTGGTCCCATCAACCTCCCCGTGGAAACCTCGCCCAAGCTGATTCAGTGCGCTGGTCATTTGACTAGATTGCTGAAAACTATGTTGGCGTGGTGCCGAATGGTCACTCAGCAAATTTCGGTCAGCACTGAGCCGGATGCTGGTGTGGCCGTTGCAAAAATGCGAGAACTTGCTCATGCTGCAGCCGACCAGGTTTATACGGACGATTACACCAGTGATAACGGATTTTTCGACAGTCTCCATGCTTCTCTATCGTTCGTCAATAGCACATATTCAAATGTTTCATCTTCCTTGGTTGATGGACATTATGATTTCGACGGAACTCCTCCTGTTGAAGTAAGCAGTAATTAGTTCTATCTCATCACTATATATTTTATTCCTACTAAATATATCCCGATTAGGCTCCAAAGGCGCCCGTGGGCTTGCGAGCACAGACTCTGAAAGCAGAAATAAGAGATTTAGAAAATCTGCGGCATAAACTGGATGAACGCGAATCGTTAATTAAGGTGATGCAAATTATTCTTAAAAATAACAATCAACTTTAACTTTTTTTTATCCCCTGCAGGAGCTCAATATCATGTTGAGAAACAAGCAAGAAGAGTTGAGCGAGATGAACGTGCGGAAAGAAATGGCTGAGAAAAAACTATCGAACCTGGCACGAGATCACGAAGTCGCCACAGAAAAGTTGACGGTAAAATTCAAGGAAAATTTATTTATATTTTCTTCATAATTTGTTATTGTTTGTTTGTTTTTTCAGCGCAAATTGGAAGACAACATGCTGTTGTTGAAACGCAAGGAGAAAGAATTTAATGAGACCCTAGAGCACTTGCAATCCGATATGGCCACGCTAGAAAAGGAAAAGGCTGAATTGAAAGAAAAATTAATGCACAGCTCCAAAAAGGTTCTGCTTGAAGGATTGACGAAATCAGCAGCCGGTCCAGCGTCTTTTGCCTTCCCTACTCATGCACCGGCGCATCCTCCGCCAGTGACGACGGAAACATCATCCTCTTTGTCTTCCACCGTCCAGGATTCTCCGCTATTGTTGAGTAAGATATCGCACTTGCGTGAAGCGCTGCGTCAGTCGGAAATGGAAAAGGCCCGTTTAATGGGTGATGATTTGCGGAAGAAATTCGAAGCTTTGCCTCCTTTACGGCTACCAGCGAAAAATATTCCCGTTTCCGATGACACTTTGGAAGTAAATCGTTTGATTAAACAGGCAGCGGAACTGAAAAGGGTAACAGCAATTTCTTTGCATAATTTTTGATTTCTCTTATTTTGCGGAATATTTTTTGGATTTAGAATATCTTGAGAACTCATAGCCAATGCAAATTTATCGATCCTACTGACCCCAAGTTCAACCAGAAGTCAAACAACTTGTCCACGCAGCTATCTGTTCAACGAATGCAAATGGAACGTGACGTGATCAAACTGCAGGTAAAGCCAACGTTAATTCGTACCAAATTCACACAAATGAATTCACGTTTATTGGTCTACTTTCATCTCATTTTAGGCTGCTGTGGCACGTTTAGCAGCGTCACGCAAACCTGGAGCGGAGATCCGGACGGCAACTACCACTTTCCCTATTCCGGAATTGAGCAAGGTAATCATTTAGTTCATAATTGCCAATAAGAATTAATATTAATTGTTTTATATCCATTATGCAAAGGCTATGAATGATTCAGCCGTAGTAGAACTGGGGCATTTATCGTTACCGTTGAAGAACACTACGGATGGAAATAAACCTCTACCGCTTGTGTTGGACATGAAAGAAATCCACCACCTACACCAAATGGTTTTGACTATGGTGTAGGTCTAAAAAAACGGCCTTTTCCCGTCCTGCTACTACCTTTGCACACCTCTTTAGTTGCACGCTTCCTAATTTTCCGGATTTTAGCGCTCCCTTCGTCATTCCTATGGGGCAGCTTTACCGCTTTTTATATATGGCAAATTAAGTATTTATCGTATTCATCATGAGTGTTATCATCAAAGCTGTATTTTCAATCTCTGCCGAAGGTTGAATGAAGTTTAACTATTAAAAACGACTCCTTACTTTCTAACTGATCGATGGAAGTCTTCCAGCAGGATTGGAAAACCATGTCACAGGTAAATCTTACAATATCTTGTCTTTATTGATTTTTTAAAAATTCGTTTCGTTTTCTCTTCCAGTGTTAGGTTAAAGTTCTCATCAGAATAAAACTTCCCAATGCGTGTTGATTTGGCTGGAATTTGGTTCCTTGATGACGCTAGTTGATCCAGGTTGCCTGTTATGCTTCTAATTATCTGCAAGCTTCCAGCGAGAGAAGAAAGAATATTCATCGATGGGTGGTCCAATCCAACCGTTGAAAGCAACAAAGCAGTCCTAATTAATTAAGTTCAGTTGGATTATTGAGGAAGATGATCCATCAGGCCTTTCAGTTGTTGTTTTTCGGGATTTTACAATCAGCGATCGTTTGCCCAATTGAAACGAAACGCTTTTGTATCCCTAAAGTACGTATGGGGGCGTTATTCACACACCAACTGTTTCCATTGCATAGAAAAGCGAAGAAAAAACGGCAATGAACGAGTTCTTTACATACGACAAGCCGCCCTTCCGCTCGAAACTTCTTCTAGACGCCCATCCGCTTAGAAATCTACCTTGTCTCATATTAATCGTAAATACCTTCGAATATTAGTTTAGCTCCCGTGTTGGCTGCGTCAAGTCTCGAATGGCCACCGTTATAACGTCGGACGTGCCCAGTGGCTGCTGGAGGATGCCATTATCGGCCGACTTGAAGAAAAATGACGGTAAAAAATCAAGTACCCCTTTTTTTCTTTTTGTGCGCATTCGTATGCTGTAACACGAAACCGATATGCTCCCCTTTTGTTAAAGACAGGTTGATCAGCAATTCTCCCCCTGTTTGGGTTTTCCCCCACTGCTTCTTTTATTTCTTTACGCCAGAAAATTTAGGGGGCAAGTTTTTTGTTTTTCCAGCAGATCGTTTCTGTCGTGCACCGAATTCAGTTAATTGAAAGCCTCGTTCCTTGGCGTGCAAAGTGGTAAGTCATCTTTTTTTTTGATTAATCATATCAAAACTCAAGGCCCCCAACAAGCAGAAAACCGATGGGTGTTTGTTGTTCATCAAAGCGTCGAAAATAGGTTACGGCCAGCACGACGAACACGCCTCGGTGTAGTATGGGACACACGGGGTTCAATCCTAAAAAGCCATAGGTGTTGTTCGTGATTTTGCGTCGGAAAAACCTATATACACGGACGTCTCTCTCACACTCGACGGAGCATCGACAAAGTGGGGCGTGAATGCCGCATTGTATCCGCGAGTGTGGTTATACGATCCCAACATCCGGAGCCATGTGTTTGTTATTATTTTAAACAAGGGCGACAGCCACATGTTGAGCTTGTTTTACCATCCAATCCTCCTCGAGTAGCTGGGTGGGATATGGGAAAACTGTGGTGGTCAACGCGCATTCACCACCAAAAATGGCAATCGGTGAAACGACCCAAATCTGGCAGATTTTTATTTGTTGTTTTTCTTTTTTGTATTTCCCTCGTTGGGTTTCCGAGTGTTTACAGCACGCGCCTTATGTCCTCGCCAAAAATCTCGCATGGCCTATGTACCGACACAGCCCGTCCGGTCTAAAACGACATTCCGATGAGGATGCTTGATGGATGTGGAAAAACATGTTGGTGATTGCCTTTTCAATCAATTTTACGTTTGTTTGGCTTCCAGATTATCGAGTGAAGTTGCGTGAAGAGTTTCGCTACTTTTTGCGGAGCATGCTGCAAGTCTGCCCGGCCATGGAGCGCGAAGAGAATTGCTATTACAATCAGCGGCGCTGTCCACCGGAGCAAGCAGGGTCGGTATGTCAACGTGGCCCATTGCAGGAAGCAGAAGATTTGAATAGTGTCATCGTCGACGTGGGGCAGGTTGACGAACAAGTGGCCACATTGTGGTGGGCGTTGGCCCAGCAAACGGCTCGCGTTGCCCGCCGATGTACGGGCTACAGCAACACGACCCTACCACCCGTTGTTGATGCTGCAATTCGATCCACTCCGAGCGGCTCGAGTCGGAATGCGTGGGCTCCGGTGACGTCGCCTACATCACGTCCCAGTGCCGAACCAACTTACTCCATCCTCGGCTGCTTCACCTCTACAGCCGCAGTCGTCGATCTGACGCTGTCGGGCTGCAACAGCAGTAGCAGCAGTGGCGCAGGTAGCCCCAGTATTCACAGTGGCACCATGTCGACTACACCAATGAGCTCCCCGCGTTTGGTGCGCGAAATCTGCGAAAAGTACCCACCGATCGCCGGCCAGCGTCCGGCTTCTGCCACTCCGCAGCTGCAATCTTACGTCTACGAGACTTCACCTTCGGATGCGAAAGGCGTCCAGTTGTTGCGTTACGTCCGCGTCTCTCAGAGCGCCAGCACGGATCCATTACCGAGCGAAGGACAGCTACGTGGTTCCATGCGTCGTCCTAAATCGGAGATCGCCATTCGCAAATTCTCCGATAGCTCTGGCCAACAGCAAAACGACGATGCCTCAAGTTCAGTGGATTGTGTCCAGTACGAGAGTCAAGATCTCGGACGTGATTACGAGGAGCCATCATCTAGTTATTCACCCATCGTTGTCGTGGTAAGCTTTATTAAGGTTCTAATTTACTTTGCATTCTTAATTTCTATGGAATTATTTGGTTCCAGGCTATTGATTTCGGGACGACCTATTCCGGCTATGCGTTTAGCTTCATTCACGATCCGGAAGAGATCCACATGATGCGCAAATGGGAAGGTAAAGTGAATTTTGTTTGAGCATATCTTTACGACTTTATCGCAATTATTAATGAATTATCGACATTATTGTTTTTATTATCTGAATTTCAGGAGGAGATCCGGGGATTCCCAACGCCAAGACGCCGACGGTGCTCCTACTGAGACCGACTGGGCAATTCCACTCGTTCGGTTACACGGCCCGTGATTACTATCACGACTTATCGCCGCGTGATACGCGCCAGTGGCTCTACTTTGACAAGTTCAAGATGACTTTACATCACCAGAAGCAGCTGGGCAGGAGCACTCTTATTCAAGCAGCCAATAAAGTGGATTCGCTGCCAGCCGTCACTGTGTTCGCCCACGCCTTACGCTTTTTCAAGGAACACGCACTTCGTGAACTGTCTGATCAGACGGCCATTCCCATTCATAGTAATTTATCATACCTTACCTATTGTTGGAATTGAATAAATGACCTATTGTCATGGCTGCAGATGAGGATATCCGCTGGGTTATCACTGTTCCGGCCATCTGGCGTTCATCGGCCAAGCAACTTATGCGTGAAGCGGCCTACGAGGCTGGACTCGGCTCGGATCGTTTACCTCAGCAAGTGATGATTTCACTGGAACCGGAAGCCGCCTCTCTTTTCTGCCGTCAGCTGAAACGGCATCAACTGAAAGCCGAGAAGCCGGCTGAATTACAATTAACTCCAGCCAGTTTGAGCAAACCGGGGCCTTTGAAGCCATGGAACAGAAGTGCGCAAAGGGAATCTATGTATGTCGATGCTGTGCTGGATGTTTGTCCAGGTCAACGCTATATGGTAGTCGATTGTGGAGGAGGTACCGTCGATATTACTGTCCATCAGGTCATGGATTTAGACGGCCAACATCTTAAAGAACTTCATCGTGCTACAGGGGGTCCTTATGGATCCATTGGTATAAACTTAAAGTCAAATTTTTTTAGATGTTCAACGTTAAATTGCAACATTTCTATTGTGAATTACAGGAGTTGATTTGGCTTTTGAGCAATTGCTGGATAACATTTTTGGCTCCGATTTCATGAACCATTTTAAAACCCGCCTTCCAGCATCGTACGTCGATCTGGTACAACAGATAAATAACGAGCTAGTGTAAATCAATTATAATATTTCATTAAATTGTTTTTACTTAATTTTTAGATGATATCGTTCGAAGCACGCAAACGTCACGCCAGCCCTTTCCGTTGTAACCCACTCAACATTGCGTTACCTTTCTCGCTGATTGATTGCTTCCGCAAATACCGCGGACGAGAAGTCGAGTTTGCCATCCGCAGATACGGCGATTCTCACATCCGCTGGTCAACTCAAGGTAATTACAACTCGTTAGTACTATTTATTAACGTTATCCGTTATTTTTCGTGAAATTAGGAATGCTCCGTCTCGACCAGGAGGCTATGAAATCTCTTTTCCAACCCACATTACGAGCTATAATTGAGGTACCTCTAATAGTGAATGCGTTTTCGTTATTGTTTTGACTCCATTTTGGCCATTCAGCATATTGAGGACGTTTTGGTCCACCCGGATTTGGTCGGTATTGATTACCTGTTCCTAGTTGGAGGTTTTGCTGAATCACCTCTCTTACAACAAGCCGTACGATCGCACTTTGGAGAGCACGTCACCGTTATTATACCTCAGGTTTTATTTTAATTTTGGCAGTAAAATTTCATTTATAAAATGTTCATTTATCAAATATTCTAATTAAAAAGGATGTCAGTTTGGCCATCCTGAAAGGAGCCGTCCAGTACGGTGTCAATCCCCGTCAAATCACGGTGCGCCGTTCGCGACTGACTTATGGTGTGGCCGTCCTCAACCGCTTCATCGGCGGCCGCCATCCGCTGGAGAAACGTGTCATCAAAGACGGAATTGCTTACTGCAAAGACATTTTCGACAAGTTCGTCATGGCCGACCAGAGTGTCAGTCTTGGCGAACGCGTCATCCGCAGCTACAGCCCGGCTAGACGCCATCAGCGTCGCATCGTTCTCAACGTGTACAGCGCAGATAACGACGATGTCCAGGTAACGTTTTTTAAATAGAAATAATTTTTGCGTTGGTTTGAAACAAAACATCATCCTCGAAACACGTGCAAAACACAAAGTCGGAATCATTCGGGTGGTTCTTGATTACGACTTATACAGTTTGTTACGGATCCTGGTGTCCGTATGTTTGCTACCCTCTCGCTTGACCTGGGCTTTAACTACGCTGTCAAGACACGTCGAGAAATCCGCGTTACAATGGAGTTTGGCGACACGGAGATACGCGCCTCGGCTGTTGATGTTTTCAGTGGCAACACCATCAAGGCTTCGTTCGATTTTCTTGATGACAAGTCTCAATAGGCATGGAACACTCCATGTTCACCGAAAAACTTCACAACAAAGTTCCCTGTACTTGTTTTTGGTTTCCTAGCCAAATGTTATTGTTCCCAAAGCACATTTTTGACACCCAATACCGCCTCTTCGCTCAGCAATTTTTGAGCACGAACCATTCACAAATGATTTCATTTGGCAGGCCAGGAACTGTTTGACCTAACACTTTTTAGAGAAATGTCATCACGCGGAAACATTAAGAAGATAATACATATTCTAATGCTTGACTGCCATCCCAGTTTGGAGGACCTACAAAGCTAAAACAGGAGTGCTATTGAAACAGTATATTTGAAGCTCTTTAGGACCTTTGGCAGACGAGTCCATAATGCCTCAACTTTTACTCACAACCTGCTTGCCCTAACATGGTCCATTTTTGGCGGGCAACGGCTGCTTCTCGCCGGACCAAACGCTTTTTGTCATCAAGGCATGGAGTCAAGCGTAGGATAACCTGTTATTGAACAAGTATTTACAAAGCTTTTGAAAACTTTAAAAGTTAATCATCAGCAACTCACCTCTGATCGGAGTGGGAGCAAGACGACCGGCTGGGCTTTCCTTAGCTCTGACAGACATCGAAGTGCAAGACGGCGGACATCCTACGAATTTCGTTCAATATTTAGAGTTTGCGTTACATAGAAAATACGGTAAGTATGGCTTACCATAGTCAAACCATCTTTTGCAAGCGTGAGTAATCTAGGGACAAGGCTGCTGATGTATTCCTCGATGGCGTTGATGTTGTCTGAAATGAGACCCATGAAGGCTGTGATTGTCGAAACGATGAGTTGATCGGGCTGCTCAATGTTCAGACATTGGATGAGCAAAGGAATAAGCGTCGTTATGTGAGCAACTAGAACACCCTCCGGAATGAAGGCCAGCTGGTTTGCGATGGCAGCGAAGCAAGCGGATTTATTGCAAGATGGCGACTCCCGATACAACTTTAACAGACGTGGGACCACCTCTTGGAAAAATCGCTGTCGGTACATTAGCCTACAAATTCATTTAATTGTTAAAAGTTCTTCCTTTTTAAATTAAATTAAAACATACCTGATGTTTGCATGGCTATCAAAGTTCAGACACTCTTCGGTTTCGCACAAAATTGTTTTAAATCCTTCGGCCACCAGATACCCATGTGTGGGATCATTTAAGGACTCAACTAACTGAGAAAGAAGCACATCATTAATTTAAACGAAGACGCACGCTGTTCTGCGCCAAACGAAATACCTCTTGAATGGTTTGATCAAGCTTGGAATAGGATCTCATCAGCAATGCTTTGGTTACCCAGACAAACAGACAAACAGTTTTGCTCCGGTCGGCGGATGGATCTTGCCATTTGATCCTCAATGAATCAAGTATGGATTCTAGCTCATGCCCTGAAAAGGAAAAGGAAATACTAATGGATTCCAGTTGCAAGCTAAGGAGAAAAGAAGACGGAGAAGAAGAAATTTAAAAATAAACTCAATTTTACCTTCAGGAACTTTGTTAATCAAAGCAGCCACGAGCCGACACGCAGAAATCCTCACATCAGCATTTGGATGACAAACAGTTAAAGGCTCCAGTGTTTTAATTAGCTTCTCCAGATTTTTCCCAACAGGTGTGGCCTCCAACGATCCTAACGTTGCTTCCATGATCGGTATTACCCAAGCAGACTTGGCAAGGTGCTCATCGATGTATCGACCGATCTGTTCGTTGATGAACTGGGTGGCATCCCTGTGCAGAAAAAAACTGAGATTATCCTTCTTCACATGCATCACTTGTGTGGTATTACCCGGACGACAAACTGGAAGCTAATTTTCTCAGTATACTGCAGGTGGCTTCGAGTGATATTGGTGGATCTCCTTCTTTTAAGGTTTCTAACGCCCAACTGTGCAACTGGTGGAACATTTGGAGCTCGTCATGTTGTGCAAAGTGAGCCAAAGTCTTTAGCATTTCCAATCGCAATTCGAGTTCTGATTGTTCTAGCCGAGCCATTAGCTTGGAAAGCACTTGCGAGCGTATCCGCGGCAAAGGAGGTAAAGTTCTTAACAGACGAAAGATCTCGTTGGCTTTGTCTATAATAACTCAAAATAATTATGTCTTTAATATTAAAACGTTAATAATTCATTTACCAGACATAGCCATATCCAACAGCTTAACCAATACTTGTTCAACGAACCAGCTTTCATTTTGCTCAGCACATTTGTGAAAGAACTGACCAATTTCTTCGACGGTATGGCCGGTGGTCAATGGTTGCAGAAGCAGATCCAAAAGTGACTGATTAAACTTTTCCAGGTCTTGATGGTTCATTCCGATACCAACAAAGTGACCCAATCCTTGAAGACTTAGACTGCGGAGTAATGCGTCATCCTCTTTTAGCACTTCGAGATACAGTTCTAACAATGCTGGTATCAAAGGATATATGCCACTCTGAGCAACTGGCAGCGAGAAGTAAGATTGAAATTGTTTTACTAATTTTTAAATGGAAGTATTATACCATCTATTTCAGTGAAACCGTAAAGGCCGGCTTGCACTAGCTTGTTTAAACAGTTCAAGATAAATTGTCGTGGAGCTGATTGTGATCTGATACGATACTGATCCATCAGAAGAGGAATCACCTGTACAAGAAATTATTATTAGTTTTTAAAGCCATCAAACGGTGGGATTTAAAAACATAAAAGAGGTGCACCTGGCTAACGATGAGCGCACAAGCAGGTGCATTTCCAGAGCATATTGCTAGCAGAACGTAACTACTTGGGGTCATCAATCGGCGTTCCGGCTCGCACAAATGTCCTTGGCATTCTATCAACCGAGAATGTTAGTCAACGAGTTCAATTGATTCCAAATGCTAAGTTTTAAAAATTTACCAGACAGAATTTCTTTGAGTAGTTTGGTGAATGCAGAATTATTGAGTTCTCCGTTTGTTGCGAATGCTCGTGATAAGGCGGCAAGAGCGTCTAAAGCGGTGTGCTCTAGCTCTTCAGTATTAACGTTGATCAAGACTTCCCTGCGAATACATTTCCAAAATGTGTCAATCCACTTTTCAAGCTGCGTCGGGTGATAGGAGAGGCAACACAGTTCCTAGAATCCACAAGAATGACGTGTAGAAAACCATTTGAAATTTAAATCTCAAACGGAAAAATTTACCAATGTCTTCAACGCTTCTATTTTGGCAGAAACCAAATCAGACTCCAATTTCTCCTGCAATAGAGGCATACAGTATTCAGCAAAATGAGCGCTACTGGCAAGACATTGTCGTAATCCTTCACACAGCTGATCTTTGGTTACTCCGTATGGGTCATTTGCAGGCTGTTGAAAAGAAGATCGAAGTTTGTACACCAACAATCAAAATAAGCGGTTAACATTGAAAACCCTACCGGCGTGAAGTCAATAGGAAAGTAGCAACTAAAAACTTCAAAAAACTCCTCGGTGAAAGGTTCTAGTGTAAAGTAGCGGGCTACTACTGGGAAGATACTGAATAGAAGCAACAAGTTGCGTGGATCTCTTTCTTGATCGGCTGCCTGGATGATGCCAAAAACAAAGTCCTGACCCAAGAACCTGTAACTCTAAATCCAACAAAGTAAACCTTGCTTTTAATAACAGTCTTTGACAAAATTCGGCCAAAGACATTTTATTATTGCTAAAATTTCTTGTTATGGCATAAACCTACTAATCTGTACCTCCAATATGAAGAGCCAGAAGGTTTTTGATTGTTTTGTAAATCGCTCTTCTATCGTGCTGCAACTGTGATTGGCAATGAACATTTTGAAATATTGCCTGAGCTATTGATTTAGCTAACCCTGGGGAAAGCCTGTTTGCTGAGCTCTGCAACAAAGTTGGAATTGAAAGTTTTAATTTTTGCTGATGCAGTTATGATTCATACCAATACGTGAAGCCCATGTAAGGCAGCAGGTACTATTGAATGATGATCTTTGAGCTTGCTATAAAAAAATTCTGTTATAAGATCAATTTCTTTTTCATTTACTCCTTTCAAATCAGGAGCAAGTTGTTCTAAAATTGAGGCAATAGTGGATACGGCTCTGCATCTGTATGCAGCTTGTTGATGTAGTAATTCTGCTTGCAAATTTTCGACTAACTGGAGAATCGTTATATCTTTTGACGCAATTGCTGTAAAAATAAAAAAAGGACTTGAAGGCTCGCTCAACTTATAACTATCTTCAAAACATTCAACGTAAGGTACGCAATAAATAGGCACGCGTTGGTTACTCTTTGAAAATTAAGGCAATGTTCCGTATAAAAGTATAGTTGAAATTAACAAAGTAACTCACACTGGCTAACAATACTTATAGCTTCTGACATAGATTCTTGTAAACTAAGAGAATCCCTAAGCTTTTGAATGGAAGTAGGGGTCACCATGTTTTCTTGTTTATTTTGCCTAAACTGACGTCTTCTGCTTCAAACTACAACACATGACATGGGGCCTTGTAAATTGTTTGCCGGGCAAGGTTCCTACTCCTATCGAATGCTGCGCCTTTGAATTTGTCTCCTCCTCTTTTTCTTAGCTAAGAAGTGGCGCTGCCTGGGGGAAATACTAGATACCATTCTGTGTTGCAATTAGAATTTGACATTTGATTTTGCACTCATTGGTTGGCAAATATTGATCTTTTACATTACAAGATGATCGAATCGATCCTTTTATTCAATTTTATTTACTAAAACATTTTACCTAAGGGTTCCCACTTTCCAGAAATGCTTCCTAAAAGTTTTTTAACACTTTCTACAGGGTATAATTGATTAAATTGCTAATCTTAGCGGAAGAGATGATTGCATTTTCATGAATTAAGTAACTGTTTCCGGTTTTGCCAACTTTTTCTAAATCTTACGGAGTATTCCGTTGCGTTCTTGAACCATAACACATCACGCCTTATTTTGCTGTTCTTCCATTAGACAGCCGAAATAGATATTGACAGGAATTACCGCTAGATGCCGGGTGTTTACCTAGAAAAAATACAACTCTTCGATATAGACCGATGATCAGCCATAAGTTTAGTAGGCCATGCGCATGGCGGCTTTCCGTTGTTGTCGCTTGTCTCGATTTTACTAAGTGATTAAAACTTAGTAGTTACGAATAATTATTCTAACTGTAAACAAAGCGCTACAGTGATGCGCAATAATATTCTTATTTTAGAAAGAAAATATTTGATAAATGAGAGAAAAAATAGAGAAACCAACAGTATATGCCAAAGTAAATAATAAAAAATATCTCCGTCATTCGATAATATGGCAATCTACTAATCATGTAGGGCAATAACATCAAAAAATTAATCTCTGTTATCTTGAAACATGGTGCTAATTGGAATGGGAGGACTAGAAGGAGTGGAAAAATGATAATTAATCGCGTCAAGGTCGCACGCGCCACGCAGCATACAGACGTATTTTCGATTCCTGAAACCAAAAGTCCTTCTGTCTGCTTGAGGAGGCAGTCCCGGAGAATACGTTGCGTGGTTTTGTATCATTCACGCACAACGGCCCAAGCAGAAATCAACTTCTTTTTTCGGCCAACCTTGAAATCCTTCCGTCACTTCCTCCAGGGTTCCGTCATCTGTTGCCTTGGTGTTGTAGGCGATTGGCGACGACAGCAATTTTCTCCAACCCGGTCTCGCATTAGTATATCAAAATGGGGCTTGAGAATTTGATTCTCTTGCTAGTACTTGGTGTAATATTTCTACCTTTTATCTTGGCGATCGGTTGCTTGGTGCTAGTAATGACATGCCCATGGTCGAGAAATTTTCGATCAGGATATGTGAACCTACTGTTGAAGATATTCCAGGTATTCCAGTATTGCTTTTTCGAAAAGTTTCCATTATTTACTAGTGTTTGAGTTTTTTCCCCATGATAGTATGGCACTGGTCGGATAGAAAGTGCTGAACAGAAAAAACTAGAAACCATCAAAGAAAAGAATGGCATCGCAAATGGGAACATAGCTGAATCAGTCGAACAAGTTGAAGATAATTTGTCACCTGGGCATGCCATAATTAAATCATCGGCAATGTCTAAAGAAGACCTGGTACTCTTACCAAATGGAAATTCTTCACCGAAGACAGCATCTATTCCCAGAAACAGATCATTTAACAGTTTGCAACGTGATTTTATCCTATCAGACTGCCTAGACTTTGTTCATGCTGGTATGGAGGCAATAATTGAAGATGAAGTTACACAACGATTTGTAGCTGAGGAGCTAAAGGTATCACTTCCTAATTAATTCTTAAAAGCCAATAACTAAAAAAATCTACCCTCTTCACCTCCCGGAAAACAAACGAAAATTTAAACATAAAGTCATGGAATCTTCTTACTCGCACAAACCGACATTACGAGTTCATCAGTATTCGCCTTACTGTTACCTGGATCATCGGTTTCTTTATACGTTACTTTATTCTTCTACCAAGCAGGATAACAATTTGCTTTTTAGCTGTGAGTTTGCTTTTCACTATCGCATATGTAATGAAACTATTTATTTAATTCCATTTTTCCTTGTATTTGCTTAGGTTATTTGGTTGACATTATGCACAGCTTTAGTTGGATTTTTGAATGAAGGCGCCATGAAGAGAGCCGTTTATGAGAAGGTAATTTCAAGTCCATATAATTTCTTTAGTCTGTTTAGTTATCCATTTGACCTCTTAGATAAAACTTGATCTCTGTGTGGTTCGATAGGGACAAAGTCCGAATCTACATGTGCTGTGCTTTAATCGTATCTTCAAAAAGTTGGCAAAAACAAAATTTACTTTCTATTTTTTTTTTTTTTTTTTTAAAGGTTTCAATATGGTGCTTCAATTTTCTATCCTGCGCTTTGTCAGCAGTAATTACCTTTCACAACAAAGAAAATATTCCCAAATCTGGTATCTGTGTTGCCAATCACACAACCCCAGTAGACGTTATGGTACTTCATTGCGACAACTCGTACGCTTTGGTAAGTTGAATTTCTGGTTTTATGGCGTGTTTAGATGATAACCATCAAATTCATGTTTTAAGATTGGCCAGCGTCATGGAGGTTTCTTGGGTATTATTCAGCGGGCATTGGCGCGCGCTTCTGCGCACATCTGGTTTGAACGTTCCGAAGTCAAAGATCGCGAAACTGTTGCTAAAAGGTTGGTTTCCTTAACAGTATTCAGCAGGCGCGGTAACGCTTACATTCAAATTTACCTTTTTTTTTATGGTGAACTGTTGTCCCATTAGACTAAAGGAGCATGTGGATGATCCTGATAAATTGCCAATTCTCATTTTTCCGGAGGGAACCTGCATCAACAATACTTCCGTGATGCAATTTAAAAAGGGAAGCTTCGAAGTTGGCAGTGTAGTTTATCCTGTTGCTATTAAGGTATTTACGTCGAGCCCTTCCGTTTATATATATATATGATAAAAAATCATTTTGTTTGTTCGGCATTTAGTACGATGCACGGTTTACAGATGCTTTCTGGAATTCAAGTCGTCATTCAATGATCCAGTATTTATACATGATGATGTCGTCTTGGGCCTTAGTCTGCGATGTTTGGTATCTACCACCTATGCATCGGCGAGCTGAAGAGAGTGCAATTGATTTCGCCAATCGAGTCAAAGCCGTCATTGCAAAACAGGGTGGCCTGGTAGATCTGTCTTGGTAAGTTTATTTAAATTAAAATTTTTTTGTGAAAAACAAAAAAAAACCGAATGCACTTCTGGAGTTGTAATCGTTTTTGGGCTTGTTCTTAGGGATGGCGCACTTAAACGAATGAACGCCAAGAAAGAATGGAAACAAAAGCAACAGGAAGAATTCAGCAAGCGATTGAAAGTGGAGTGATGAAAAACTTTTGATCTAATGCATGTTTAAAAAAAGAAATATTTTCTTTCAATGTTTAGTTCACTAAAAAAAAAAAAAAAAAAAAAAAAAAAATCTGCAACGGAAATGTGATGAATCAAGTACCGAATGCTAGTGCTGTAGCGCCTTTGGTTGTTTTTTTAGGACGTAGCCAGGCCATTCTTCCAATAAGTGTTGCGTTAAAATGGGGTTAACGCATTTCCTGTAACATTGTCCGTAACGTCTCTCTCACTACGCTTTGTCGTTTCATAACTGACGCATGGGGAAAAAGTAAGTAATCTCTAGATTGGTTACAATCGTTCATTTAGTAACATTTCAATCGAGATATTACTCCGCTCATTTCTTAATCGCATTATTGTTGTCAATGTACAGCGAGAAACCTCCTTAAATTCCCGCTTGGTTGATGAATGGTGGCCCAGATGATCTAAGTCATTGATTTGGTAAATAGCTTGTTTGTGGGTTGACATCATTTTTCCATGCGATTATGTTTGATTAATCTTGAAGTTGTTCCATTGTCTTTTTTGTCGACCACAATGTTCCCTTCATGAGCATTGGTATATATAAACTTATATATGCAAATTGTTGTTTCGTTCGAACACATTTGAATCGAGTCTTATGATGGCGTACTTAGTGATTGAAGTTGGCAATTTTAGAAAACAAAAATCCCTTAGATGATTGAGTGTTCGTGTTTGCCTTTAACTAAGTTTTTCTAATATTAATTTAGCAGAAAACATCGAAAATGTTCTAGAGGAAGTTAACGATTACAGCACGATTTCAAATTGATCGCGTTTTTTACGCGTCCAACAAATTGCTTCGAATAAATTTCCGATCCAACAAGTATCAGCGCCATCCAGATCTGAAGCCCATCCATATTAGTACCCCAGTAGGGTAATGAAGCTAAACAGTGGCATTTACGTTTTAGTGGTACCATTTACTAATGATAGCTATGGTGTAGGTCTGGTGTATAAAACTAGGATCTTCTCACCATTGGTGGCTGAAGATGAAGGCGAATAACCTATTTGAAAGTGAAGGTAAGCTGGGTTGCAAAAGCTCTTCAAAACAGTTTGGTGGCCCTGAAAAGGACCGTTTTGTTGCACAGATCGTAGTTGTAGTCTAAGCGCGTTCACCACGAATTCTACGGGCAAGCTGGATGTCCTTGGGCATGATGGTAACTCGCTTGGCGTGGATGGCGCACAAGTTGGTGTCTTCGAAAAGACCCACCAAGTAAGCCTCGCTGGCCTCCTGAAGGGCCATCACGGCCGAGCTCTGGAAACGCAAGTCGGTCTTGAAGTCCTGGGCGATTTCTCTGACCAGGCGCTGGAACGGCAACTTGCGGATCAGAAGCTCAGTCGATTTCTGGTAACGACGGATCTCACGAAGAGCGACGGTACCGGGACGGTAACGATGGGGTTTCTTGACACCACCAGTGGCCGGGGCACTCTTACGAGCAGCCTTGGTGGCCAACTGTTTACGGGGCGCCTTGCCACCAGTGGATTTGCGAGCGGTTTGCTTAGTACGAGCCATTTTCTGAGGTGATGATTAACAGTGTAAAGCACATGGAAAATGTTGAAGTTATATAGGTTGTGTGGATGCTTAAAGCCTTGGCTCTTTGACGCTATTGGCCAGATCAGAAAGGGAGGGAAAAAGGAGTAGAACAACACAAAGCCTCTCGGTACATATGGGGTGGGGTAGAGTCCGTAGGGCAAAACTTGATGCTAGCCAATCAGAGTGGGGCTAGTGGGTTTATAACGAGGACACAAGCTGAATATTTCTCATTCAGTATTAATCAACACTCTGAAACACTCAAAATGACCGGACGCGGAAAGGGAGGTAAAGGATTGGGCAAAGGAGGCGCAAAACGCCATCGCAAAGTTTTGCGTGATAACATTCAAGGTATTACCAAACCTGCCATTCGCCGTCTTGCTCGTCGTGGAGGTGTCAAACGTATCTCCGGCTTGATCTACGAGGAAACTCGCGGTGTCTTGAAGGTTTTCCTTGAGAACGTCATCCGTGATGCCGTCACCTACACGGAACACGCCAAGAGAAAGACGGTCACCGCCATGGATGTCGTCTACGCTCTGAAACGCCAGGGCCGCACTCTGTACGGTTTCGGCGGTTAAATTTCGAGAACTATTCCAGCACTTGTGTACCCATCGGCCCTTTTCAGGGCCACCATTTAAATGAAGAAGAGAGTGGGTTACTGCTTTTTAAATTTCACCAAGCTGAAATTGTAAATCAGATAAGTTTAAGAAATGTTCTCTTTCTGTTTTGCTGAAAACGTTCCATATCAATTGCTTAGGGGTTGTCTCTATTGACTGCTATATTGGTTTCCATGCATTTTCCGTGAACTAAACTCATAAATGAAGCACATCTGTCAGATGCAGGTAATAATGTAAACCCTTTCAAAAAGATCGATTACGTTGTTCTCGTCTCAGGGACCTTGGCCGAAATATGCGTCCATTTTTGCCTGGCTTGATGTTGCCACGAGGTATTCTTCAACATTGCAATCCTTTTGCTCTTATTTTAACTATCAATTACATTGTACACACACACACACACACACACAAACAATCTAGGATCCTTTGAAAATTGAGTAAATGGACGCCCCCACCAACGATTACTTTGAACGGATTTGCAAGCCCCGTTATCTATGGATAGAGTTACTTAAAAGTGTGATTCCCGCATAGACATCAAGTAGGCTCAAAGTTTACAAGGGAATGAACGCTTGAGAAAAAGCGGGCAAGGAGTTGTAAGCTGCAGTCGACTATGCAACTTTCTAGTTAATTTTGTATTGCCCTTTTGGCAACAAAGATCATAAGCTCATTATTTTTGTCTTTCAGTTTTCGTACCCTCTCCCCCTTCTCGAACTTTCTTTAGAATCATTGCCCTTGAACGTCCTTTGCATTGGTTTTTCATAACGCAACAGCTACTCTTACGAATACAACGCAAAAATGTGTTCTCCCCTGTCTGCAAGTTTTCCCTCGACAGCTTATGCCGTTTATTACCCTGCCTGTGATAAAGTTTCTTCCATCTGAGTGCAACATGTGCTACATTTTGCCGATTTTTTAAATCTTGTTTTACTGGACGACACGTGAACCCTTCTTAGTTCGGACAAGGCTCATGGTACATACATCTTAGCTAGGTAAGTGTTGAGGACAAGTGGCAGTGGGAAATACTGTTTTGTTCATTAGTTTTAATTTGTTGAAAGATTGTTACCATTTATAACATTGCGACCAATCTGCCCTCTACGCACCTTCTATACCAAGTCAAATGGTCACATGAAATTCGTAGCAAAAAAGAATTGGCAAACTTAACAGCGGACTGAAGCAAATTCCATTTCTTAAACATTTGGTGGCCCTGAAAAGGGCCGTTTGGTATAAGAGGACAAGAGATCAGAAAATCTACTTGGTGCTGGTGTACTTGGTGACGGCCTTGGTGCCTTCAGACACGGCGTGCTTGGCCAACTCACCGGGCAAAAGCAGACGGACGGCCGTCTGGATTTCCCGGGATGTGATGGTCGAACGCTTGTTGTAGTGAGCAAGACGGGAAGACTCTCCGGCGATGCGCTCGAAAATGTCGTTGACGAAGCTGTTCATGATCGTCATGGCTTTGGAGGAGATGCCAGTGTCGGGGTGGACCTGCTTCAACACTTTGTAGATGTAAATGGCGTAGCTCTCCTTCCTCTTGCGCTTCTTCTTCTTGTCTCCCTTAACAATGTTCTTCTGGGCCTTACCAGCCTTCTTCGCTGCTTTTCCACTAACTTTGGGGGGCATTTTCCTTACTACTTGATGAAAATTGGTGCCAATCGCCGTACTTGTGAAATTGTAGTAACACCCGTAGGTCTTTTGGTTGTATTTGTATCAGAAGTCAAACAGCCGTCTACCTGAAGGTAGCCAATTTCGTGTAGCTGGGACCAGTGAGGGTAGCAGATTAATGCAGATGTTTCAGTAGTTAAGACCCAATGGGGAGCTTTTCATTGGGAACAGAAGGCGTTGTAGCATATTCTATGCCAAACAAGTAGGAATGTTGAAGAAGAAGTTTGGCCATTGGCTAAAAAGATTTAGTGCCTTTTTCCATTTACCGTCCAACTGGGTATATAAAAGCAGTTTCAAGCTTACTATTATTAACAATTTCCTCTGTGTAGGAACTAGCTGATCTAACCAACATACTTGTCATGTCTGGTCGCGGCAAAGGTGGTAAAGTAAAGGGAAAGTCAAAGACCCGTTCGAGCAGGGCCGGACTCCAGTTCCCCGTCGGTCGTATCCATCGTATGCTCCGTAAAGGATCGTACGCTGAGCGTGTCGGTGCCGGTGCCCCTGTATATTTGGCTGCTGTCATGGAGTACTTGGCAGCTGAGGTACTTGAGTTGGCTGGAAACGCCGCTCGTGACAACGAGAAGACTCGTATCATCTCCCGTCACTTGTAATTAGTGGCCATCCGAAACGACGAAGAGTTGAACAAACTTCTCTCCGGAGTCCGGAGTTACCAATTACCATCGCTTAAGCTGGTGTTTTGCCCAACATCCAGGCCGTCTTGTTGCCCAAGAAGACCGACAAGCCCGCCAAGGCTTAATTTCTCTTTTACTTGTGTTGTTGATAAACGGCCCTTCTCAGGGCCACCACACACTGCAGAAACGACAATTTGCCACCGTCATTATTTGAAATCTAGTTTGCTAGATTCAAATGAGTGTAGAGTCTGACGTTGGTTTCGGTTTCGTAACGTTTGCGCGCATAGCTGTCCAGTACAGACGTTTGTTTCATACCAAAGTCTTAACGATCAACCACTCCAACATTAATATGAATTGGGAAATCCCGCACGGTATTACGTTTAGCCCGATCCTTTTCGACGAGTTGACCCACTCACCTTGCATGATTTTTTGCTTAGCCAGCTACTATTTTTAGTTCCCTTCATCCAACCAAAATTAGAAAAACACGCGAATTCTGGCATGAAATATAGTTACAAATTTTAAATCAAGAGATATTTTAGACATACTGGCTTCTTTTTTTACGATTATGGGCACGTTACCTGTGGCGTTCATAGCAGGATCTTTTTGAAACCATGCCGGTGTAGCAATAAACATGCTTATTTTTTTTTTTTTTTAAATAAGCCCGACCGAGAAAAGCCCGACATTTCTCGGTCGGGCTTTAAAAAATTTTCCGAAAAAACTGTCACTCATTGGAATTGCTTAAAAATCACAGGGTATACTCAAAATTGAATGCTAATTCCGGGAAAATTGCTATTTTTTTTTCATTAAGTTAATTGTTTTTGAAATACACCGAGTATTTGACGCAATGCTAGCGCGCCAGTACGCTACAGCGCTAGTGCGATGCTTATTTTGTCGGGCTTATTTTAAAACCTGACCAAACAGTATTTCCACTAGATGGCGCTGCAGATTCATCAGCCTCTAGCGTGTGAAATGGAACTATTGTTATTTTTTGTTGTCATGTGATTCACATTGTTTGCTTTGTTTTTAGGTTGACAACGTGTATTTGAGTTTCCCTCGTCTGAACGGTATTGTTATTTCTGTTTGTTTTTTGTTGTTTGTGTGTGTTTGTGTACACATACACCACACAGCCTTATTATTATTATTTGTTCTGGCATTCTACTTCGATTATTATGTGTGTGGTAGTGATTTGAAGTGGTATACAGGTCGTACCTGAAAACTGAACTTTAAGAACTTTGAAAGGCCATGTTATGGTCATTTACTATAGTTTACGTTTGAAACTACGCAGATCTTTTGTAACTTGTCAAGGAGAACATAGTTTATTTTTTAAATTTTCGAAATTTGAACTTTCAGTACAACTTCCGGTTTGAAAATGCCTAATAACTCAATATCTGTTGGTTTGAATGAAAAAAGAACCACATTTTCGTAATCCTCGTGAAATTTGGGGTCGAATCCATGTGTCAGTAGGAAATACCCGAAAATCGTCAAAAATCGCAAATTTCCCTGAACTATAGTTCAGGAAAAATCGCGATTTTGGCCAAATTGGACTTTTCGCCAAAAACAGGTCAAAATAGGTCAGACACACCTTAAATTTCACGAGGATCACGAAAACCATATTCGTTTTGTTGTGGGCCCAGTATTTCTGGAGATATAGTCTACTTCCGGTCACTTCCGGTAATTTTTTTTTCCAACTTCGCAAAAACTAAAAAATGAACATTAATATGCCAAACATTTTAAGCATTTTGATCATATGTGAAATGGTTTAGTGGCTTCTTTCGTTCTTGTTTTGTTATTTTACTGTTGGTTGATCGCGCGAATTGATATACTTTGACACTACTTCGTTAACAGAGACTACTAGCATTATGTATCACGCTAATGGGAAGGTGTACCTGGTAAATATAGATCATAGCATGAAGATATACCACATACTATTATTATAACCTTATCATGCACCGCCATCTGATGTACAGTCAGATTTAAAAATAAGCCCGACTGTTTCTTATTTTACGTTACGCTGTATCGTATTAGCACGCTACGGGAAATTACGTAATACTAATAGCTCTGTGGTAGAGCGTTTGACTACGGGAATCGAAAGTCAAGAGTTCGAGTCACGTATGGATCCTATGTGCCAGCGGATTGAGTTACGTTTCCCACTGTAGACAATATTTCTTTGTCCAAAAAATTAATCACTCTATTGTATTTCTAGGTGACATTACGAGACGGAAATATTAAATTGCGTTGGGAGGCGCAACAATATTATTACAAGTGCAAATAGGTTTCCTTCAAAAGACATGGAAAAATAGTTAACTAGTTTTTAAGACTCATGGCTCTATGGTTGAGCATCGGCGTCGCACGCCAGAAATCGAGTGTTCAATCCCCTAAAAAGTCAAAATGAAATTAAATAAGTATATATAACTCAAAATGTCAAATATTGATACACAATGCATGTATACTATTCAATATCATTAATGCATTTAAAGTTGTAGAATCTCCATGAATTGAGATTAAAGTGCATCGTTCCATAAACAATGACGTCGTCTAACAATGAAATATTGGGAAGATTGGAAACAGCAAAAATTGAAAATATAACGTAGACGTCCATAAAATGACATTGCGACATAAATAAGGCAATGTTCACATTAGTGAACAGTGCAGAGCAACAGCACGACAGTAAAAAAAAAAAACCACCAAATTTTTTTTTTTAAAGAATTTGTATTGACAATATTCTGCACAATTTAAAGACTAGCAACTTTGAAATGGCAAAATAGCCGATTTCAAAGTTGCTGTCAACCAAGGTAGGGGGAGACACTACCTCAGTTGACTCACCGGGGAGATTACCCGGTGCGTGGCTAAGAGAAGCCGGAAGAAGAGCGAAGGTTGCGGACAAGCTTTTACGTGAGCGATTAACTGTTAATTCGGATTTTTGAGTAGCCTCACAGCCCTCCAATGATATCATCGGACCATGAGGACCCCCACGTCCCCTTTCCAGACAGCGCACTCACAACCGTTACTGCTGATCACAGTAGGGGCATGACCCCCTACGGGCTTATTAAAAATCAAGGGGAAACGGGGCCACAGAAAAGAAGGGAGCCCAGATATGCACTTCAATTTATATAACTGTTAAAATACTTTGTTTTCGGGGCGCAGCAACGACTGAAGGTAATGGGCAGGAAGCATTTTTCAAAAATTCCTTCGGGCTTCCAACCGTTATCATTATGAAATTTGGTTCGAATAAATACCTCTTTTGATTCAGTACGATTCTTAACCTATTTAAAGAAAACGAAACATGAAGCAATTTTTAAACGTTTGCCTATCATATATATATACAATAAGGATCGGTGCAATCCTTCTTTACCTCTTGTTTTGGCGAACTACTGGTATTAACCGTATTCAGCTAATGGTTTGACAGACATAGTGCTTGCTTGGATGGTAAGTTGACGGGCAGCGAAGAAACTAATCATTAAGCGACTACCTATTTTCTAATACCTATGCAAATAACACAATAAATGGCATTCTAATTAGTTATAATCATGGGTTTCCAGTCACAAAAAAAGAGACAGACTTATTGGCTGAGACGGTTCAAAACGTTCCAACTTCTTTCAGGACCCCTGCATCAGAATGATAGACTGAGGATGAATTCGGAAGTCGCGAATTGAGATAGCCAATTTCGGAAATATACTTGATCTCTTTCATACTAGGCATGTAATCTAAATTTGCTGTACAATGTACAACAAAAAACAAAGCAATAAAATAATTCCGTATAAAAAATTTACAGAGTTGCACTTTGTTACACCTATTTGGCTTTGTAAAGTGATACTAACTTACAACATAGTCCTGTGAAGTTGGTCACCGGGCATGACAAGCAATACAACTTCGATGTAAACTGAAGCAGTCCGATTCAAGAATGCTTAGGTTGTCCAAACACACTGCATAGTGACTGATGGAACAGCAGAAAATCAGCATGTAGATTAACTGATTTTCCAGAAATAAGTACTTTTGACGTTTGAAATTCTGACCAACTGTTTTTGATGTTCACATTTTTCAAATTGTTGAGCACGTACTTAAGGCCACCATAGCACAGAATTTTTTCCAGTTTTGCAAACATACCATCACAGCATCTATGAGGAACAGGAGAGGTTAAAAGTTTTCTTTCTTTAAAAATCTATTCATTTCATAACATACCGTGATGTGTTCTTCTTTTGTAATGGGCAGCCCTCTCTAAGTACTTGCATAAGTAATACTTCAATACTTGGAACAGATGAAACAAGCGGTTGTGATCAAAAAAAAAAAAGTATCACCACCGCCAGTATGTTGTTAGGATTTTAACTTTACTAGATAGGTATGGCAATCCGTTTTACCCAAAAAAAACAATATAAGCCTTTTTCTGTTTTACTGCTTTCGCCATCTAACGGTCAGATTTCTAGTTAATTCTCTACATACATTGACCTAATATTTCTGCTGCGTTGCGCTGCTCCTACTATGGTGTGTTTGCAAGGATTTCCTTCAGCGAAAATGAGCAATGCTAGTAGAAATTCTTCATTTCTTCAGAAAAAAGTTTGGCTTCAGAAGAAAATAAGACTTCTTTGGATTGAAAAAGGATAGATCTGTGAGTATGCATATGACTTTCGTTGTTTAAATATTAATAAAACTTAATATCGAAAAAAATATACTCTTTTTTTAAAACAATTTTTACGATTTTCCACGTGACACCAAGACATGGGAGACATGGATTGGATAATATGGTTACTTGAACACTGGATTTGCAAATGCAGAACAGCTGACTTATGTTTCACTCACATGTCAGTTGGAGATTTTCCGGGCAAAATTTCTAGTAACTCAGCATTTGGTATGATCTTTACTATAATTTTATACAGTATCCTGCATGTCTCATTAATAAAGATTTAAATCCTTTTATAGATTGGCACATCAGTGAGGAAGGTTCAGTTTAGTTCATCATATTGTAGTTTCACCCCATCTGTCATTTGTACCAATTGTAGATATTGTCCATAACAAGTCTTCATGTTTACATTCTTGCCAGTGGTGCTGGTACTTTTTTTTTTATCACAACCGCTTGTTTCAGCTGTTCCAAGTATTGAAGCATTACTTATGCAAGTACTTAGAGAGGGCTGCCCATTACAAAAGAAGAGCTCACCACGGTATGTTATGAAATAAATAGATTTTTAAAGAAAGGAAACTTTTAACCTCTCTTGTTCCTCGTAGATGCTGTGATGGTATGTTTGCAAAACTGGAAAAATCCTGTGCTATGGTGGCCCTAAGTACAAGCTCAACATTTTGAAAAGTATGAACAGCAAAAACAGTTGGTATTCAAAATTCTTAATGGATAGGTTAATTTGCCAGAATTCCAAACGTCAAAAGTACTTATTTCTGGAAAATCAGTTAATCTACATGCTGATTTTCTGCTGTTCCATCAGTCACTATGCAGTGTGTTTGGACAACCTAAGCATTCTTGAATCGGACTGCTTCAGTTTACATCGAAGTTGTATTGCTTGTCATGCCCGGTGACCAACTAAGCCAACAAAGCCAAATAGGTGTAACAAAATGCAATTTTGTAAATTTTTTTTTTACGGAATTGTTTTAATGCTTTGTTTCATTGTACAGCAAATTTAGATTACATGCCTAGTATGAAAGAGATCAAGTATATTTCCGAAATTGGCTATCTCAATTCGCGACTTCTGATCTCCTCACACTGCCATTCTGATGCAGGGGTCCTGAAAGAAGTTGGAACGTTTTGAACCGTCTCAGCCAATAAGTCTGTCTCTTTTTTTGTGACTGGAAACCCATGATTATAACTAATTAGAATGCCATTTATTGTGTTATTTGCATAGGTATTAGAAAATAGGTAGTCGCTTAATGATTAGTTTCTTCGCTGCCCGTCAACTTACCATCCAAGCAAGCACTATGTCTGTCAAACCATTAGCTGAATACGGTTAATACCAGTAGTTCGCCAAAACAAGAGGTAAAGAAGGATTGCACCGATCCTTATTGTATATATATTGATAGGCAAACGTTTAAAAATTGCTTCATGTTTCGTTTTCTTTAAATAGGTTAAGAATCGTACTGAATCAAAAGAGGTATTTATTCGAACCAAATTTCATAATGATAACGGTTGGAAGCCCGAAGGAATTTTTGAAAAATGCTTCCTGCCCATTACCTTCAGTCGTTGCTGCGCCCCGAAAACAAAGTATTAACAGTTATATAAATTGAAGTGCATATCTGGGCTCCCTTCTTTTCTGTGGCCCCGTTTCCCCTTGATTTTTAATAAGCCCGTAGGGGGTCATGCCCCTACTGTGATCAGCAGTAACGGTTGTGAGTGCGCTGTCTGGAAAGGGGACGTGGGGGTCCTCATGGTCCGATGATATCATTGGAGGGCTGTGAGGCTACTCAAAAATCCGAATTAACAGTTAATCGCTCACGTAAAAGCTTGTCCGCAACCTTCGCTCTTCTTCCGGCTTCTCTTAGCCACGCACCGGGTAATCTCCCCGGTGAGTCAACTGAGGTAGTGTCTCCCCCTACCTTGGTTGACAGCAACTTTGAAATCGGCTATTTTGCCATTTCAAAGTTGCAAGTCTTTGAACTGTACAGAGTTTAGACAATACAAATTCTTAAAATAAAAAAACTTGTGTTGTATTTTTTACTATCGTAGTGTTGCTCTGCAGTATTTATTATTTAGCTATTCACCAGCTGACATGGGGATCGAACCTTAGTATTCTACCGTGACCGCCACACGCTTTACCATAATTCCAACCATGAACTTATGAACAACTAATATGCATTCAATAATTAGCTAATGTGAATGGCATATCTACATATGTATCACAATCTTAGAGACTATGAATAAGTACAGCCATGGCATAACTGTAGCATACTGGCATGTGATGTAAGAAGTCTGTGGTTCAAATCCCAGTCTAGTAAAGTATCTCTAGTATGTATAGCTGAATAATAAATACAAAAGTAAATAGTGTAAAATCGTTTTTATTGTCCCTCCTTCCACCCACATATCCACCACTTTTACATACATTTCAAAATACAGTACACAACATACAATACATACACAAATACACTTAAAACTAACCCGTTGGCTGCCACGCCACCTATCTACAATAGCTACTGTCGCTATCAAAGGGATAGCGACCAAGGGGGCCGGGTGGGCCGGGCTGAGACGGCGATGAGACCTTCACGGAAATGCACATCCTAGGTCTACAACGCCGTCTCGATCAAGGGATTCCCTGTGGTGCATTGCCCTTGGGGCCATTCGGCCAATCTTGGGCAGTGGCGCTGCTCCACCCCATGGCAGATAGACCATGGAGCAGAAGAGCGCGGCCCGTCCCTGTCAAGCTACAAAAAAAAGGGGATAAAAGTGGGTGGGTGGCAGCCAACGGGTTAATTTGCAAGACATAATACAACATAAAACAAAACACAACTATACCACGAAGACGAGGCGACCACGAGGTGACGAAGGGGCGATAGGGGAGGCGAAGACGGCGTGGCCACGAGGCGAAGACGGGGCGATGGGCGAGGCGAAGAAGGGGAGACGGGCGAAGTGAAGACGGCGCGAGCACGAGGTGAAGAAGGGGCGACGGGCGATGCAAAGTCGGGACGACGGGCGAAGCGAAGACGGGACGACGGACGACGGGCGAAGCGAAGACGGGACGACGGGCGAAGCGAAGACGGGACGACGGGCAAAGCGAAGACGGGACGACGGGCGAAGCGAAGACGGGATGACCGGCCAGGTGACGACGGGCGTGGCGAAGACAAAGAAGGCTTTATTCTAAATCGTAAAAGTAAAGAAAAAGAACTAGTTAGTGGTGAAATATAAGATTGTTGTTGTAATCAAACATTGAAAGCAATTTGACTTACTTCTGCTGTCCGATGGCTAGAAAGACTGTAGGGCCAGCAAATAGGCAGCAGACGGCTAAGAGTTGGCAATTCTATGGTTGAATGTTCAATTTAAATAAAAAAGCAAACTATATGAGGCATAAGAAAAATTTAAAATACCAATAGAAATTGTGTTGAGGTACATGTCTGTGTCCGTTGGTAGGCTAAGTAGAGATTACAACGAGATGGATATGGTGCACCACTCAGATCATGATTGACAGGAGACCATGACTGGTTTAAGAGTAGAAGAATGATATTATGGTATTCCTACCAATAGGATTTGCATCTTTGGTGACATTCCTCAACGGGAAGTATTCTTTACAAATGAAGTTACATGAGCTTAACATTAAAAGCAAAATCCATCAATGAGATTCTGATAACAAAACATTAGTCTTATACCTCTCAATGAGCACTAGTATAGTTTGATGAATGCAACGTAGTAGGTTGCTAATAGTTTTTTGTTTGACAGCTGACATAGGTGATTAAAAGACACGTAACATAAACACCAAGCATTCTGTGGGCTTCACTTCCAAAACACACTCAGGGATGAAACCGTACAGAAGCACCATTAGATTTTCTTAAGTTTTCCATTGGAATATGACATATTTAACAGAAACTTTTGAACACAGCTTTCACCGCTCCCACATAGTCAGCAAGTAAATAGTGGCTCAGCAGCGTCATCTTGTTTTCCAATTAACAAACGAAAAATTCAGAAAAATTGAAAATCTTGCTTTTTTTTTGGACGGGAACTGCACTGATATGAAATCTTTGAACATACATTTAGAGCGTGAATCCCCCTTCCCCACCCAGTCCTATATTTGTCTACTACCATTTCAATTTTATTTTAACAAATGCAGCGACCAAGACGACGAACGGCATTTTTTAAATATAGCGATTTAACATGTTTTTGAGCCTGATCTTTTCACCGGCTTTTATTTATTTATCCAAAAACCTAGATATTTCTAGGAAAATACATGATTTGGGTTCACAGTTCAACAAGGATGTTGACTGCGCTTCACACACATCTAGAAATTTCGCACGTTGACGTATTTCTAGATTGTTAGCTAGTCAACATCTGTATGATAATACAATTTTCTTATTTTTGAACAGCTGCAATGGTTTTTCGGTAATAAGTTCCATGGAAAAATTTCTCCATTGAGACAAGGACGCCAATTGTGCGTTATCTTGTGCCTATTTTCAATTAAATGGATACGCCGTCACTTTTCTGCTCGGAAGAGCTCACTTTGGCCTGGAATATTGTTTTGAATGGTGTAATTAGTATACATTCCATACATTAGATTGGATCTATTCCTTTTTGGCATACGGTCTTTAATTGTGTGAGGCTGTCAAAACGTCGACAGGCGGTGTCTAAAGGAGGAAAACAGCTAAGAGCTTGCGGACTCATCAATAAACGCAAAACTATTTGTTTCCAGTTTCAGCACTTCTGTACAGGTATCATCGTCAGCGTGGGCACAGGTGATTTTTCCATGTTCATTGTTTCAGGTCACCAACTTCTACTAGATGAGTCGAGAGGAAATGAGGTTACATGAACAGAAAATTAACCATACAATTAAACTGATAGATAAAAGTACCATGATGTGTGGAAGTGAAAACACCACATCACAACTGTTAAAACTGTCAGAACATTCACCACCCATGCAAAACATTTTCTGATTCATTAATACCAATATTATTAAGCCTATACCAAGAAAACCAAGCACAAGTAGTGCAGAACATTTTGCTGATGAAAGTTAACATATACCTGACAAATTTACTGCAGATCAGCAATTCCTGATGGACTCCCACACAACATTCCAGATAAACAAAACAGTAATTCCTAAACAGACATCTTGCAATAGTGGTAAATATAATGCAGTAACTGGTAAATATAACATCTCACATGAACAACAAATGTGAACGGAACCATTCGAACTTGAAGTAAACAATTTCAAAAATGAATTTGCACAAAAAGGATTTTAACTAAAAAACTACCAGAGAACGAATTTTTTCCTTCTACCTTTTCCTAATTTTAAAATCAATTAAAGAAACGTAATCGTTAAGCAAATCTCCCTGTGTACCTTTTTGTTGGTTGAATTTGGAAATGGCTTAATAGTTGGAATAGGTTTTTTTCTTTTACCCCAAATTTGCTTCCCGGGCAGCGCACTTCCAACCTTCTCTGCTGATTACAGCATCTGCATGACCCGCTGCAGAATTATCACAAGTGAAGAGGAAATCGGGTCACAGATACAAAGGGGTCCAGATACACATTTATTTTCTTTAAATACCATAACGCGTGAAATAAACGAATCCGAGGAGCTTCGGTCATCATTCCAACTACCATAATTTTTTTGGCACTGAGCCTTCGTCAATTTTCTTTCCTAATTCTTTATAATTACGAATCTGCCTTTAGAAAAATAAAACAAGAATCAGTATAAATTTCTTTTCAATTGAATTACATAAAACTGTGGAATCCTAGAGACATAATATTTTGCAAACTCTTCGAATCCCTTGAAAGCAGAAAATTTTCTGCTAAAAGTTCCATGTAAGCCAGATACAGGTCAACTGGTACTTCCTTTTCGACTGGCATTGGCAGTGATAGATAACGAGTAGGATCAAATGCAACTGAGACCTCATCTGACCCCAGACACACTAAAGCCAATTTCAATACCCAACTAAAGAGACCTACTACTGCAGAATTTTTCTGTATTCTACTTATGATAAAATACCCAACATTCATGTGCAGCTTCCTGTAAAATAAAATGAGTTGGAACACAAATGAACCTTACTAATAAAAAAAGTTAGCTATTTCACCTATATTTTGTCAGTGTCCATCGATGCAAGACTTCTTCAAAATCGGATTCAGATGTTCGTCTAAGTCCCCCAGAACAACGTAGAGTAGTTCTCGCGAAGCAGCGTGCTGGTATCCGGTAAACTGCGGAGCAAATCTACCGACTTGCAACTTACCCTATTTAAAATCGTTATGATGCACAAGTTAAAAACCTAGCTTTTACAAAGCAAGTAAATGGTATACCTTAAATACATTCAAAGGTACTGCATGGTCACCTTGGCAAGCTGTTCGCCAGACCACATCGTTCGTACAAGATGGCGCCGAGCATTTGCAGTTCTTCCCTTGAATTTCACCTACAAAAAGAAAGATCTGCCACGTTCGGCTGCTGTGATATAACCAGCCGCTACGACGCCATGTTAAACGTGGCCATCAGCAGTTCAGTTCAGCTCAGCTCAGCTCAGCACAGCACCTGGGCCACCTAGCGACTAGCCCACTACAAGACTAAAGCAAATATTTTCTTTGACAAATAAGACTTTAATTGGGGTTTAAGAATAATGAGTTTGTATAAATTAGCACTTCCTAAAAAATTAAATTACAAATGAATTAATTACTGAATTAAAAAAATAATTAATGAATTTAGTCTATTGCAAATTTGCTACATCTTTCGAGGTGGCAGTAATGAAAAGAAAAAAAGGAAAGAAAAAAAATAAAATAAATGGAAGTAAAATTTGTTGTCAATGAAAAAAACTTTTAAAATGGGATGGGAAGAAAAAAAATCTAGATTTTGAAATAAATCACAAGAAAAAAAAAAAAAAAAAAAAAAAGACTAAGAACTTAATCTAATTAATTCACGTTAATTCGCACGATGTTTCGCCGACTAGACCATTCGCAACAACGTGACGTTTCTAATAATATTTTATACATCTACTTACTAATGCCATCAACACTTGTTTTTCAAAATACGGAATTACATGACATCACGCATTTTACCGCCTACTCCCTCCGACACTCTTACGACGCTATACACAATTTTTATTAAAATCTTTTGGTTATGGGGAACTTACTGAACAATGAGTCGTGTAATTTATAGTTTTCAATCTATTTTACAGAAGCCAAGCCATTACCTGTATGCACCATCATTGATGAGAGCGGTAGGTTGTCAGGGTAGGCCGAATCTTTTCATAAGTTTATCCTGTTCCGTGAGATCTTTTCTAACTTTTGGCCTCATATAAAAGATGGGACAATCTCGGCTAAATGTGACAAATGATTAGTATTAAGTATGTAACATGATTATGATATCACTCAAACTATTTACTTGGAACAAAGAATCTCTTCGTTGAGACTTCAATGGCACCGTTGACATTCTGTCCATAAACGATTAAACTTCTCTTCGAGAGCATAAAGTTGGCCAATTTCCCTCTGGTAGAACTCCGATTCTTTCGGCTTGCAAAATCTGTTTAATTGGAACAGTAATTTTAAGAAACATCGCCCAGTTAGGCAGAAATTAGACTTACTTGCATACAGCACTATCGTCTGGAAGGGCGGTTTTGCATCCAACACAGATGGATTTGCGTGTGGTAAAGCTAGCCAATCCACCAATTTTTGAAATAACAACTGAAGGCGTTTGGATATGGTAACCATCTACAACATGGAACACAAACGGTTCAATTATGTCAAGCAAATAAATGCGATGAGTCCGTGTTTACGTAGCAACAATGATTCCGCTTTAGATCCAAGTATGGGTTCAAAAATCCGAACAAGGGGTTTTGAAAGCTGATTTTCCAAATAGTATCGGGCATCAATATGTACGCTGTGTTCCAGGACAAAAATCGGGTCTTCCGCCTAAAGACGTATGAAAACTTAATGGTTCATGAGAAATTTGAAATCCAAAGACGAACCTTGAGGTAGGCTGGTGTATTTTTAGCAGCTGCAATAATGTCATACGGAACTCGATCCCCTAATTTTGGAGTTGTACCAGCATCTCGCTTACGCATCTTGTGATCTAGTTCCCCATGTGCCTGTTTGCTGGCGTAGTCTTTATCTGTTTTAGTAAGCTCCTTTTTAATAAAAAAAAAGGCAAACGGATAAAATCAAGTGAGATATCGACTTTGTTGCACAGCAAGTCGGAAATTGTTTGTTTGGCGTATTCTAAGGCTCCATCCGGGTCTCTAAGAGAAAATATCAAACCCTCAAACTTAGAATACTAATTCACGAGTGAGTGCGACAATTACAACTTCTGGCTTTTGAACCATGGCAGGGACGCACCAGCAACACCTTGTTCTAACAATATGTTCATAGCCGGTACCATGTACGCCGCCTATATGAAAAAATGTGAAATTCTAGATGACTTAATCAACGAATGTCACAAAGCGTTTGTTGAGTGTCTTAGATGCAATTGGACCTTTTAGCAGTCTCAATCATCGATGTGCCCACTCAAATTACTTTTACCTCAACTTACCCAGTTCATAACGACCCATTCGAATCCAGTTAGTACGAGGGCATCAAGGTTTCAAAATTACACAGCGTTAATTCCTCACTGATGTGTCAATCTATAAAAGGATTTAAATCTTTATTAATGAGACATGCAGGATACTGTATAAAATTATAGTAAAGATCGTACCAAATGCTGAGTTACTAGAAATTTTGCCCGGAAAATCTCCAACTGACATGTGAGTGAAACATAAGTCAGCTGTTCTGCATTTGCAAATCCAGTGTTCAAGTAACCATATTATCCAATCCATGTCTCCCATGTCTTGGTGTCACATGGAAAATCGTAAAAATTGTTTTAAAAAAAGAGTATATTTTTTTTCGATATTAAGTTTTATTAATATTTAAACAACGAAAGTCATATGCATACTCACAGATCTATCCTTTTTCAATCCAAAGAAGTCTTATTTTTTTCTGAAGCCAAACTTTTTTCTGAAGAAATGAAGAATTTCTACTAGCATTGCTCATTTTCGCTGAAGGAAATCCTTGCAAACACACCATAGTAGGAGCAGCGCAACGCAGCAGAAATATTAGGTCAATGTATGTAGAGAATTAACTAGAAATCTGACCGTTAGATGGCGAAAGCAGTAAAACAGAAAAAGGCTTATATTGTTTTTTTTGGGTAAAACGGATTGCCATACCTATCTAGTAAAGTTAAAATCCTAACAACATACTGGCGGTGGTGATACTTTTTTTTTTTTATCACAACCGCTTGTTTCATCTGTTCCAAGTATTGAAGTATTACTTATGCAAGTACTTAGAGAAGGCTGCCCATTACAAAAGAAGAACACATCACGGTATGTTATGAAATGAATAGATTTTTAAAGAAAGAAAACTTTTAACCTCTCCTGTTCCTCATAGATGCTGTGATGGTATGTTTGCAAAACTGGAAAAAATTCTGTGCTATGGTGGCCTTAAGTACGTGCTCAACAATTTGAAAAATGTGAACATCAAAAACAGTTGGTCAGAATTTCAAACGTCAAAAGTACTTATTTCTGGAAAATCAGTTAATCTACATGCTGATTTTCTGCTGTTCCATCAGTCACTATGCAGTGTGTTTGGACAACCTAAGCATTCTTGAATCGGACTGCTTCAGTTTACATCGAAGTTGTATTGCTTGTCATGCCCGGTGACCAACTTCACAGGACTATGTTGTAAGTTAGTATCACTTTACAAAGCCAAATAGGTGTAACAAAGTGCAACTCTGTAAATTTTTTATACGGAATTATTTTTATTGCTTTGTTTTTTGTTGTACATTGTACAGCAAATTTAGATTACATGCCTAGTATGAAAGAGATCAAGTATATTTCCGAAATTGGCTATCTCAATTCGCGACTTCCGAACTCATCCTCAGTCTATCATTCTGATGCAGGGGTCCTGAAAGAAGTTGGAACGTTTTGAACCGTCTCAGCCAATAAGTCTGTCTCTTTTTTGTGACTGGAAACCCATGATTATAACTAATTAGAATGCCATTTATTGTGTTATTTGCATAGGTATTAGAAAATAGGTAGTCGCTTAATGATTAGTTTCTTCGCTGCCCGTCAACTTACCATCCAAGCAAGCACTATGTCTGTCAAACCATTAGCTGAATACGGTTAATACCAGTAGTTCGCCAAAACAAGAGGTAAAGAAGGATTGCACCGATCCTTATTTTATATATATATTGATAGGCAAACGTTTAAAAATTGCTTCATGTTTCGTTTTCTTTAAATAGGTTAAGAATCGTACTGAATCAAAAGAGGTATTTATTCGAACCAAATTTCATAATGATAACGGTTGGAAGCCCGAAGGAATTTTTGAAAAATGCTTCCTGCCCATTACCTTCAGTCGTTGCTGCGCCCCGAAAACAAAGTATTAACAGTTATATAAATTGAAGTGCATATCTGGGCTCCCTTCTTTTCTGTGGCCCCGTTTCCCCTTGATTTTTAATAAGCCCGTAGGGGGTCATGCCCCTACTGTGATCAGCAGTAACGGTTGTGAGTGCGCTGTCTGGAAAGGGGACGTGGGGGTCCTCATGGTCCGATGATATCATTGGAGGGCTGTGAGGCTACTCAAAAATCCGAATTAACAGTTAATCGCTCACGTAAAAGCTTGTCCGCAACCTTCGCTCTTCTTCCGGCTTCTCTTAGCCACGCACCGGGTAATCTCCCCGGTGAGTCAACTGAGGTAGTGTCTCCCCCTACCTTGGTTGACAGCAACTTTGAAATCGGCTATTTTGCCATTTCAAAGTTGCTAGTCTTTAAATTGTGCAGAATATTGTCAATACAAATTCTTAAAAAAAAAAAATTTGGTGGTTTTTTTTTTTTTTACTGTCGTGCTGTTGCTCTGCACTGTTCACTAATGTGAACATTGCCTTATTTATGTCGCAATGTCATTTTATGGACGTCTACGTTATATTTTCAATTTTTGCTGTTTCCAATCTTCCCAATATTTCATTGTTAGACGACGTCATTGTTTATGGAACGATGCACTTTAATCTCAATTCATGGAGATTCTACAACTTTAAATGCATTAATGATATTGAATAGTATACATGCATTGTGTATCAATATTTGACATTTTGAGTTATAAATACTTATTTAATTTCATTTTGACTTTTTAGGGGATTGAACACTCGATTTCTGGCGTGCGACGCCGATGCTCAACCATAGAGCCATGAGTCTTAAAAATTAGTTAACTATTTTTCCATGTCTTTTGAAGGAAACCTATTTGCACTTGTAATAATATTGTTGCGCCTCCCAACGCAATTTAATATTTCCGTCTCGTAATGTCACCTAGAAATACAATAGAGTGATTAATTTTTTGGACAAAGAAATATTGTCTACAGTGGGAAACGTAACTCAATCCGCTGGCACATAGGATCCATACGTGACTCGAACTCTTGACTTTCGATTCCCGTAGTCAAACGCTCTACCACAGAGCTATTAGTATTACGTAATTTCCCGTAGCGTGCTAATACGATACAGCGTAACGTAAAATAAGAAACAGTCGGGCTTATTTTTAAATCTGACTGTACATCAGATGGCGGTGCATGATAAGGTTATAATAATAGTATGTGGTATATCTTCATGCTATGATCTATATTTACCAGGTACACCTTCCCATTAGCGTGATACATAATGCTAGTAGTCTCTGTTAACGAAGTAGTGTCAAAGTATATCAATTCGCGCGATCAACCAACAGTAAAATAACAAAACAAGAACGAAAGAAGCCACTAAACCATTTCACATATGATCAAAATGCTTAAAATGTTTGGCATATTAATGTTCATTTTTTAGTTTTTGCGAAGTTGGAAAAAAAAATTACCGGAAGTGACCGGAAGTAGACTATATCTCCAGAAATACTGGGCCCACAACAAAACGAATATGGTTTTCGTGATCCTCGTGAAATTTAAGGTGTGTCTGACCTATTTTGACCTGTTTTTGGCGAAAAGTCCAATTTGGCCAAAATCGCGATTTTTCCTGAACTATAGTTCAGGGAAATTTGCGATTTTTGACGATTTTCGGGTATTTCCTACTGACACATGGATTCGACCCCAAATTTCACGAGGATTACGAAAATGTGGTTCTTTTTTCATTCAAACCAACAGATATTGAGTTATTAGGCATTTTCAAACCGGAAGTTGTACTGAAAGTTCAAATTTCGAAAATTTAAAAAATAAACTATGTTCTCCTTGACAAGTTACAAAAGATCTGCGTAGTTTCAAACGTAAACTATAGTAAATGACCATAACATGGCCTTTCAAAGTTCTTAAAGTTCAGTTTTCAGGTACGACCTGTATACCACTTCAAATCACTACCACACACATAATAATCGAAGTAGAATGCCAGAACAAATAATAATAATAAGGCTGTGTGGTGTATGTGTACACAAACACACACAAACAACAAAAAACAAACAGAAATAACAATACCGTTCAGACGAGGGAAACTCAAATACACGTTGTCAACCTAAAAACAAAGTAAACAATGTGAATCACATGACAACAAAAAATAACAATAGTTCCATTTCACACGCTAGAGGCTGATGAATCTGCAGCGCCATCTAGTGGAAATACTGTTTGGTCAGGTTTTAAAATAAGCCCGACAAAATAAGCATCGCACTAGCGCTGTAGCGTACTGGCGCGCTAGCATTGCGTCAAATACTCGGTGTATTTCAAAAACAATTAACTTGAAAAAAAAATAGCAATTTTCCCGGAATTAGCATTCAATTTTGAGTATACCCTGTGATTTTTAAGCAATTCCAATGAGTGACAGTTTTTTCGGAAAATTTTTTAAAGCCCGACCGAGAAATGTCGGGCTTTTCTCGGTCGGGCTTATTTAAAAAAAAAAATAATAAGCATGTTTATTGCTACACCGGCATGGTTTCAAAAAGATCCTGCTATGAACGCCACAGGTAACGTGCCCATAATCGTAAAAAAAGAAGCCAGTATGTCTAAAATATCTCTTGATTTAAAATTTGTAACTATATTTCATGCCAGAATTCGCGTGTTTTTCTAATTTTGGTTGGATGAAGGGAACTAAAAATAGTAGCTGGCTAAGCAAAAAATCATGCAAGGTGAGTGGGTCAACTCGTCGAAAAGGATCGGGCTAAACGTAATACCGTGCGGGATTTCCCAATTCATATTAATGTTGGAGTGGTTGATCGTTAAGACTTTGGTATGAAACAAACGTCTGTACTGGACAGCTATGCGCGCAAACGTTACGAAACCGAAACCAACGTCAGACTCTACACTCATTTGAATCTAGCAAACTAGATTTCAAATAATGACGGTGGCAAATTGTCGTTTCTGCAGTGTGTGGTGGCCCTGAGAAGGGCCGTTTATCAACAACACAAGTAAAGGAGGAATTAAGCCTTGGCGGGCTTGTCGGTCTTCTTGGGCAACAAGACGGCCTGGATGTTGGGCAAAACACCAGCTTAAGCGATGGTAATTGGTAACTCCGGACTCCGGAGAGAAGTTTGTTCAACTCTTCGTCGTTTCGGATGGCCACTAATTACAAGTGACGGGAGATGATACGAGTCTTCTCGTTGTCACGAGCGGCGTTTCCAGCCAACTCAAGTACCTCAGCTGCCAAGTACTCCATGACAGCAGCCAAATATACGGGGGCACCGGCACCGACACGCTCAGCGTACGATCCTTTACGGAGCATACGATGGATACGACCGACGGGGAACTGGAGTCCGGCCCTGCTTGAACGGGTCTTTGACTTTCCCTTTACTTTACCACCTTTGCCGCGACCAGACATGACAAGTATGTTGGTTAGATCAGCTAGTTCCTACACAGAGGAAATTGTTAATAATAGTAAGCTTGAAACTGCTTTTATATACCCAGTTGGACGGTAAATGGAAAAAGGCACTAAATCTTTTTAGCCAATGGCCAAACTTCTTCTTCAACATTCCTACTTGTTTGGCATAGAATATGCTACAACGCCTTCTGTTCCCAATGAAAAGCTCCCCATTGGGTCTTAACTACTGAAACATCTGCATTAATCTGCTACCCTCACTGGTCCCAGCTACAGGAAATTGGCTACCTTCAGGTAGACGGCTGTTTGACTTCTGATACAAATACAACCAAAAGACCTACGGGTGTTACTACAATTTTACAAGTACGGCGATTGGCACCAATTTTCATCAAGTAGTAAGGAAAATGCCCCCCAAAGTTAGTGGAAAAGCAGCGAAGAAGGCTGGTAAGGCCCAGAAGAACATTGTTAAGGGAGACAAGAAGAAGAAGCGCAAGAGGAAGGAGAGCTACGCCATTTACATCTACAAAGTGTTGAAGCAGGTCCACCCCGACACTGGCATCTCCTCCAAAGCCATGACGATCATGAACAGCTTCGTCAACGACATTTTCGAGCGCATCGCCGGAGAGTCTTCCCGTCTTGCTCACTACAACAAGAGATCCACCATCACATCCCGGGAAATCCAGACGGCCGTCCGTCTGCTTTTGCCCGGTGAGTTGGCCAAGCACGCCGTGTCTGAAGGCACCAAGGCCGTCACCAAGTACACCAGCACCAAGTAGACATCTCTGCTTGGTCTCCTCTTAAACCAAACGGCCCTTTTCAGGGCCACCAACTGTTTAAGAGCTAGAATTTGCTTCAGTCCGCTGTTAAGTTTGCCAATTCTTTTTTGCTACGAATTTCATGTGACCATTTGACTTGGTATAGAAGGTGCGTAGAGGGCAGATTGGTCGCAATGTTATAAATGGTAACAATCTTTCAACAAATTAAAACTAATGAACAAAACAGTATTTCCCACTGCCACTTGTCCTCAACACTTACCTAGCTAAGATGTATGTACCATGAGCCTTGTCCGAACTAAGAAGGGTTCACGTGTCGTCCAGTAAAACAAGATTTAAAAAATCGGCAAAATGTAGCACATGTTGCACTCAGATGGAAGAAACTTTATCACAGGCAGGGTAATAAACGGCATAAGCTGTCGAGGGAAAACTTGCAGACAGGGGAGAACACATTTTTGCGTTGTATTCGTAAGAGTAGCTGTTGCGTTATGAAAAACCAATGCAAAGGACGTTCAAGGGCAATGATTCTAAAGAAAGTTCGAGAAGGGGGAGAGGGTACGAAAACTGAAAGACAAAAATAATGAGCTTATGATCTTTGTTGCCAAAAGGGCAATACAAAATTAACTAGAAAGTTGCATAGTCGACTGCAGCTTACAACTCCTTGCCCGCTTTTTCTCAAGCGTTCATTCCCTTGTAAACTTTGAGCCTACTTGATGTCTATGCGGGAATCACACTTTTAAGTAACTCTATCCATAGATAACGGGGCTTGCAAATCCGTTCAAAGTAATCGTTGGTGGGGGCGTCCATTTACTCAATTTTCAAAGGATCCTAGATTGTTTGTGTGTGTGTGTGTGTGTGTGTACAATGTAATTGATAGTTAAAATAAGAGCAAAAGGATTGCAATGTTGAAGAATACCTCGTGGCAACATCAAGCCAGGCAAAAATGGACGCATATTTCGGCCAAGGTCCCTGAGACGAGAACAACGTAATCGATCTTTTTGAAAGGGTTTACATTATTACCTGCATCTGACAGATGTGCTTCATTTATGAGTTTAGTTCACGGAAAATGCATGGAAACCAATATAGCAGTCAATAGAGACAACCCCTAAGCAATTGATATGGAACGTTTTCAGCAAAACAGAAAGAGAACATTTCTTAAACTTATCTGATTTACAATTTCAGCTTGGTGAAATTTAAAAAGCAGTAACCCACTCTCTTCTTCATTTAAATGGTGGCCCTGAAAAGGGCCGATGGGTACACAAGTGCTGGAATAGTTCATGAAATTTAACCGCCGAAACCGTACAGAGTGCGGCCCTGGCGTTTCAGAGCGTAGACGACATCCATGGCGGTGACCGTCTTTCTCTTGGCGTGTTCCGTGTAGGTGACGGCATCTCGGATGACGTTTTCAAGGAAAACCTTCAAGACACCACGAGTTTCCTCGTAGATCAAGCCAGAGATACGTTTGACACCTCCACGACGAGCAAGACGGCGAATGGCAGGTTTGGTAATACCTTGAATGTTATCACGCAAAACTTTGCGATGGCGTTTTGCGCCTCCTTTGCCCAATCCTTTACCTCCCTTTCCGCGTCCGGTCATTTTGAGTGTTTCAGAGTGTTGATTAATACTGAATGAGAAATATTCAGCTTGTGTCCTCGTTATAAACCCACTAGCCCCACTCTGATTGGCTAGCATCAAGTTTTGCCCTACGGACTCTACCCCACCCCATATGTACCGAGAGGCTTTGTGTTGTTCTACTCCTTTTTCCCTCCCTTTCTGATCTGGCCAATAGCGTCAAAGAGCCAAGGCTTTAAGCATCCACACAACCTATATAACTTCAACATTTTCCATGTGCTTTACACTGTTAATCATCACCTCGAAAATGGCTCGTACTAAGCAGACCGCTCGCAAGTCTACTGGTGGTAAGGCTCCACGTAAACAGTTGGCCACAAAAGCTGCTCGAAAATCTGCCCCAGCCACTGGTGGTGTCAAGAAGCCACATCGTTACCGCCCCGGTACCGTCGCTCTTCGTGAGATCCGTCGCTACCAAAAATCGACTGAGCTTCTGATCCGCAAGTTGCCGTTCCAGCGCCTGGTCAGAGAAATCGCCCAGGACTTCAAGACCGACTTGCGTTTCCAGAGCTCGGCCGTGATGGCCCTTCAGGAGGCCAGCGAGGCTTACTTGGTGGGTCTTTTCGAAGACACCAACTTGTGCGCCATCCACGCCAAGCGAGTCACCATCATGCCCAAGGACATCCAACTTGCCCGTCGTATCCGTGGTGAACGCGCTTAGACATCTACTACGATCTGTGCAACAAAACGGTCCTTTTCAGGGCCATCAAACTGTTTTGAAGAGCTTTTGCAAGCTAGCTTTGCTGCGGAACATTAGGAGATAAACGCTTTCTTAACGATAACTATTTGTTAACCTTCATATTCCGAATTTCAAACTCACGATTAGTACGTAGCTTTATGTTCACAATCCAAAGAACGGCCATGAGCGCAGTGTGTAGCTCATTTAGGGTAAACTTGAATTCTCAGCTTGTATTGGTCGAGTAATTTTGCAGATCATTTTCAAGTAGCGTTTTAAAGAGCATTCGCAGAAATGACAGTCCTTTCACGTTCTTACCCTAAAGTTTAACTTCTTTTTCAGACTTGTTTCGACTTCTGCTGCTGCTCGAATTTAGAAAACAGAAATTAAATAACGTCAAAAAAACAAAGATACAGACAATAAAATCGTAGTAGAATAAGCCACAGGCCCTGAAAGCCGAAAATGAGTGTTATATATATTTTAATCGAACAATGCGGTTCGTTTATAAAGAAGAAGAAGAAATCGTGAAATGGAAAAGTAGACACACAAGTAAGTGCAACATACAGTATATGAAAATAAATCATTCGCTGAATGAAATACCGTCATGTTCGTTTTATTTGTCCGTCGCAATAGGAGGAATAGGATCTCGCATCGTCCATCTCTACATCCAACTGGAATGAAGTTCTCTTCTTTTTTTCCAAGAGGCCTGACCATTGTTTGTTGGTATTCGTCGTTCTAGCTCGTTGATTGATGCATGGTTAGAGCATTTCAGTTGGGCTGTCCTCTAATGTATGTAGCCAGTTGAAAATCATCATATTTCTCATATATTTGGACAGTGGCCGACCCTGATCACGTTCGACGTCATTGAGAGTAAGGGCGCTCTTGATCCACGTCGCATCCAGCGGGGAAGAATGGCCACCAGGCCCGGCTTTGGCACTCAACGCTTCATCGCCGGTAGCGAAAAGCTGCTGTTGTGACAGTTCCGACTGCACGGAATCTACCTGGCCGGCAGCTTCGGCAACGGCGGCAATCTGGTCCAAGTTAAATTGACTTTGCGACAAACGTTCCAGCGCTTTGTAAGTAGTTAGGAGCCTCCGTCGGATGTAACATTGTCTCACACGCTTGTTTAAATTGAGAATAAGGTCGGCCGGTGTGAATGTGACTCCACCGCAGAAAGCCGCCGCATCTGTTGACATGGAAATATCGAAAATCGATAGTTTTGTTGTACAATTATTTGTTTTTTTTTCCAGCCTATTAGCAAAAAAGCTGAGTGAAAAATCTACCGGCTTTGCTGGCGTCAACGTGAACAGAAGTGGGACGGCCTTGGGGAGAGGGAAGCTGCGATGAGATCTGAATGGCTGCGCCATCTCCCACCGCCACCCAAGTCGATAAAGAGCGGGAGCCCATTCCGAAAACAGGATGCATTCGCTCGTATTGTTGTTGAATCCCGCCCATGGCCACTTCCGACACACACGCCCTCAACGCTCCACCTAGTGATTCGTTTTGGATGTAACACCAAACATTAGCAACACGTTAAGAATTCACAATTCAATCACGCACTATGGTTTCACATTTACAATGGTACTATTGATAACTACGTAATAAGCTAGATTTAAATCCAGGTTTAAAAATATGGATTCGAGATGAAAAAAAATATATATCTGTCGGAATGGCCGATTCAGATTGAACGAACAGATGACAACTCCCGGTGTGAAAGAAAGATTGGCTAAAATTGCTTTGCCTCCCGTTTTCACGCACATATTGAAATTTTTCTGCCATCAGGCGCTGAATCAATATTGTGCTGGCTACAACTGTCTTCTCCATGCAAAGCCTAAAACGAAAGTGGGAGGACAGGGAGGTTGGATGAAGCTGGTCCATCGTAAAGAGACAACAAAGAAAGCAAAAAGGAGCTTTTGTCGTATTTTGAATACCAAAATGCGGCAATTTCTTTACCCTTTTCTTTTGACATGAGGCTTTTCATCTGTTTCCCATAGTATTTTAAAATCGAAATAGATTTATGATTCCTTAGAACAAGTACATTTTGTTGTTTCCTTTCGATGCCAATGCAAGCACCGCATCGTTTTTCTATCTCCTGTTAATCCCCAGCTGGGCATAGCAGAATCGTTGACATAATCTCGTTGACCAAAAGCCACTGAGCCGCTTAAAAATATACCCAAAGTACCGGCTTCCATTTGCCGAGTGATTATCATTTCAGAATGTCCTATATCACGTTCTTTCCTTTAAAAAAAAAAAAAATGATCTCTATTTTTTAATAATGGAACGAAACACTTTCTCCCGTAGAAATCGATAATAAAATGGGCTCTTTTGTTTTGATGTTATCGGGGTCTCGACCGACGACCCAGCCCTTTTGGCTTTAGCTACAAAAAATGCAGAGGAAACGACCCAAAGGCAGGATCTTCTCCGTGCGAACATGTCGAGTGCAGCCTCGTTTGCAAAAGATGAGGAACACTGGCTACATGCTGGCATACAACACTACAAAATAAAGTATGCGAAGGGGGTAGCTCGCTTCTACACAACAAGGTAGGAATACAAAAGAAGGGCCAGAGAGAAGCCAAAAAGCTTTAAGAAAACCGAGGGGCCTCATTCGGACTAGGTGATAGAGACAGTCGACGGTGAGCACGGACGCTACTGGATTGACAATTATTCCAAGACGCGATCGATAAAGCTGTTTGGCTGTGGTCTGCCTACAGTCTCGCTCTCAACCAACATGTAATACACAGACGTTGAGCCCCGGCTTTTGTGTTTATGCGCACAACGGTCCTCCAAGTTGTTCCTACACGACAACACAATGTTGGCCCATTGTCTATGTACAGTGGCACAAATATGAAAACATTCACCTTCAAACTAAAAGATAGCTCATTTTCTTTTTTGGTTTTTCTTTCGCTCGTGTGTGTAGTCGATATAGAAATTAGGTCATACGTTGTAGGCGGAAAAGTTGCTAAAATGGATAACATACCATTGTTGTGGGCAGGCGATCCAGAGTCGTCGAGGGAGACGATGTCGCCGGTGCTGAAACTCTTTTGGAGTCCGAGGGCTTTGGATAGGGCGGCGCAACTTTTGATGACGTTGAGATCCGTTTCCTCTTCCCACCAACCGATGCCAAGGCCACCGTCCATGGATCGCCCTCCGACGGAAGAGGCGCCGGGCACTCGAAGAAAGCGTCCACCACCACTGCCGGGTATCGGACTTGGGCCGCGATTCGGTGTTAGATACGCTGATAATTGCTGGTTTTCTGGGACGGCTTTCAGGAAGCTCAGATGTGCCGGTAATTTGTTCTGCCATCCGCATTCGGACAGGTAGCTGCTTGAGACGGACATTTCGGTGGCAACCGATTCACGACTCGGTGAACGCGGTGGCATTTTTAAATTGGTCGGTAAGCTCACTTGAATACGAGGGCTATTCATTCCGTTATTGACTCCACTGGCGCCTGTAGAGTTCAATCCGTCCGAAGCCATGAATAGCAATTACACTTCAAAATCGGCTTATGTTCCCCTCTGTTTCTTTCCAAAAGAGTAAAAGACATTTAAAATCATAAAAAATCGATTGACATGGAAAAACATGGCGGGCTATTTGAAATCTCACGTCAAGTTAATTTGTTTTTAATCGACTACCATTATACGGACGATAGGTCACGTACTGATGAACGCTGCACAGTCTGATCGTATCAGCCCTATTCAACAAATGACGTGCTCTATCGATACCGGTGGAAATGATCGGACGGGAATGTTATGAATGCATGTGGGGGTGTACAAGATGCGGTCGAAAAGCAGCGTCAAGCATTCTTTACAGCTACACGTCTGTATATCCAGCAACATCAACTCATTCCATGCGCACGCACAAGATGAATAGCATTCTGCCTTTCAAACTTTTTTTCGGTTTCATCTCCTGATACAGGGTTCCCCACTTTTTTTTTTTTTTTTTTAAAGGCTCTCTATAAATACCACATGTGCGTAGATCCGAGCGATTTCTTTTATTTTAGTTTTTACTCTCTCTCCGGTTTGCTCTTTTTCCCCCATTTTTAGCCGTTCGGTCGTTAGGTTAGAGTTAGAGTCCCGTGTTTGGTATTGATTTTTCCTCTCTTAACAGCTACTCTTCTTGCTCCTCCTTCTGGCTTGTGCTGTATTCTCCAGGAATCGGAGCTCTCCACCACTTGGTGCTGTAAGATATACACACTTCAGTACAAGCCCTAGTCCTCATCTCGTGTTTCTCGCTCCCCAATACACCGTCTCACTGCATAATACATCAACTGTATCGACTTCAGTCGTTCGTCGAACCTGAAAAATAAATGTCTCACAAAGAACACCCCGACGATTTTGATTACTACCACATACATCAATAGGTAGAAAAGGTCGATTGGACTCGGCGGGGCGTAAATATAGCGCAAGTTACATGATTCAGTTGGGCCCCCATGCTACTTTTTCGTGTCTATTCAGCTAACACAGCATGATGACTGTTAACAAGACAACTTCCTCGTTCAATCAATAGGAAACCGAATTATCGGGAGGTGGGGTTGATGCCGACGTAACTTGTGCACTTTCTGTATTACCTTGATTTTCGCCGGCACGAGTTAAATTGTTTGCCCCATTTTCCTGCTTGGCTGTCCACGGAGAGGTTTCTCAATTTCAAGCTTTTCGTTTTAGAGTCGCAGGAAACATGCAAACGCCGTTTATATGACGCGCAACTACTCACTTTGATTAGAATCTGTGTTCGCGAGACTGGACGTTATTAATGGCCCTGCGCCCCAGATGGTTGTGTCTACTGCATATAAGATCGGAAGATTGAAAGTCTCTGCATTCTATGACAACCGGATGCTCCGAAGGCTGTTGGAAGAGTTTTTTTTTTTCATTGTTTTGCGATCACGTTGTGGTTAGAGGTTTCTTAATTAGATAACATAACTCGTCAACACTGTCCTACGTGCCTTGTAACCCTTTCTACGATCCTAGCATACAGACGGACTAATTGATGAGCGTCACAGCTGATGTATACGGAAAACAATTGGAAGGGAAAAATTAGGGACGTGAATCCCAGAATAAGTTTGCATACACTTACCCCAACCCCTCAACTGTCCAGCTGACGGCGATGGTGATGAGTCATGACGTAGGTGCAGCTAATAATGATGGAATTCAATCCAGGAACAATAGCACAAACAGATCGGCGACGCGTTTGTCCTTCACAGCCCATGCAACACGAGTTTACCGACTGTGGAGATGTTGTGGTATTCAGTCACTGAAGTTCCCTCTCTTAGAGGTTACTGAAAAAACTGGGGAGTTCCAGGGCGATTGCGCTGTTCGTAGTCCCCGCCTTGGACTCGGCGCAATTCACTCATAGAAACAAATGAAAACAACATCCCTGGTGGCCTGAAAATAAAGAAAGTAAATGATTTCCATTAGTATTCTGCAGTCATGACTCTTGACCGATCCGTTTTCCTCCTCCCCAAAACAATAGAACGTATTCGTACAGTAAACAAACAATAAAACTTCTGTTTCAACTTGCTGACGTCTGAGACGAATGCCTGTAATCACTGACTCTCTGTAGTGTCTGTCTGTCTCTGATAACCAAAACAACCACAGCCAAGGGGTACATCAAATACTAGCAAGAAGAGGCGTTTGTTTTGATTCGTATTCGAAAGTACTAGAATCCACGAGAAGGAACGTGTAGTATAGGGAGGTAATTTCTAGTTCAGTATGCTTTATTTAAAACAGTTGAAATAGTAAAATCGCGCGAAATGGACGAGAAGAAGGCTAGTGAGTTGGCAACGGATAGTGACCTTACTAACGATTTGACAATTGATATTTATCGCCCATCGCTAAATAAAGATTCAGAATATGAAAACGAAGGAAAGAGGATCAAATCGTTTGCTGTTGATTTGCATTCAACAGTCAGTGTCCCTGCACAATTATCTTTATTGCAGAGCAACACTGACTTGAACACACCACCACCGAATTGGTTGCTGAGCCAACCAAAAAAAATCGTGGGACCAGCAGTGTCTAGAAATCCTAAATCAAATGATTTTGCCAGCTTTCACATGGCTTCATCATTTTTAGATTCAATGGGCGAAGTGGATGTAGTCAGTGATGCAGAAAATATAAAGAAGCTCCTTAAAATACCGTACAGCAAGGGAGCTGTGAGTATGATGGTGCATCGTGTTGGAAATACCCTTTTACTTGATGAGTTCGATATCCACACTCATCTGCTCAGAGCAGCTGAAAATGAATGGGGATGGCTCAAGAAATTCTATTTAGAACACATGTTTGCTTCCTGTCGTGCAAAACAAAAAGCCTCAGAAAAGAAACCTAGTCGACACAGCCGTGATTATTTGCAGCAGCAAAACCTTATTTCAAAGTTTCTCTGTCATAGTATTGCACTTAACGAATCACAGAACACTGAAACTCAAGTTAACGACAGAAATCACCAAGTTCAAGTAATACTTGAATATATGATTTTTTGTAATACTTGACAACATTTGTGTGTTCTGTTTTAGTCTATAACTGATCCCCTTGGAGATCCTGCACAGGGAGAAAATAATGTGCATGATAATACCTTACCTCAGTTTTCAAAAAATATCATATGGACGTTTGAAGATTTGAGGATGTTGATCGGCACTGACATGCCTATTTTTGGCGGTGGTACTCATCCTTGCCTTTCTCTTCGCTTACGGTAGGAAAATAGTCTAGTACATAGTTCAAACATATGAAATTAATATTAATAATTGTTTAATAGAGACATGTCAAAACCAATCAATGTGCTAACGGGGCTGGACTATTGGCTGGATAACTTAATGTGTACATAATCCTAATATAAATTACCTGTGGGTGTCACGAGGGTCGATAACTAATAACAATAATTTTCGTTTTAAAGGCAATGTCCCTGAAGTCGTCATGTGCTACCACTTGGGTGGATTGGTGCAAAAATACGAGCTTATCAAAACGGACGATTTGCCGCGCCTGCCGGGATCGCAGTTCAAGCCGGGCATCATCAAAGATGTTGCGCAAAATATTTTGTCTTTCCTCAAGTCCAAAGCCACAAAAGCAGGGCACACTTATTGGCTGTTTAAAGGTATTTTTTTTTTCTTTTGGTTTTTGATTAACTGAATTATGTAATTTCTTTTGTCTCGATCGTGAAACAGCGAAAGATGACGACATAGTAAAGCTCTATGATCTTACTTCTTTATGCAACGATTTAAATGAAGATATCAATCAGAATCCGTTTACAACACCAGTTGCTATGTTGCTTTTCAAGTAAATATTGAACCTGAACTAAATTATTACGTAATGTAATCATGATCCTAACGCATGTGTTTTGCTTGCAGAGTGGCGCGTAATTTAAAAATGTCCAGCGATTGGAAACGGCATCAAGGGACCGTGTTAGCTTTGCTCAAGAACTGCCTTTCGTTATTGGATGCTACGAAATATCCTCAGGTATAATTTTTCGTTCTGTTTATCTTTTCCTATTTTAAGAGTTGGTTTTCTTCCTAGATCGCAACAGCTGCCTTATACTATTTATCTGACGTCTATTTGCCAACGTCGTTGAAAGTTCCTGAGACTGAGGAGAATCCAGAAGAGGCGGAAGAAGAGTGGGCAGATGAATGGGAGGAATCTCCAACGGGAGATCAGTTCTCGTAATTAACTTTCATCCATGATAATCAGCGTAGCGCATAGCTTTACCTTTCCGTCCTCACATGTAGGGCATCCGTTGACGTGGCAGCGCTGTCCACTCCGCAACAGGTCCGAGCAGAGGAAGAAAATGTCCGTAGAAACGTGAGACCCACCGTCGGAGACAACTGGGAACAACGCTGCACTTTTGCCCTTCAACACGCAGTCGAAGCTCTTGAATTCCTTAGTGACCGGTGAGTCAAATCATTGAAGCCAAATACCAATGACTAACGTACCGAATTTCCCGGTCATTAAAGGGGGAAATCTGCAAAACCTTCTGAAGAAGAGCCTTCGTTGGCCTCCCCGCTGAAGCCAATCCCGATGCCATATCAGACGTTAAAGCAATCTGCTCTAGAGTAAGTTAAACTAAATTGCTTTTCATATATGTGCTTGGCTGACTTACATAACATCTTGGTGTATTGCTCCAGTGGCGTCAGCGGTTCGTTGATTTCGAAAGAGCCACAAAATGAGTGGAAGCAGCAATACTGGAAGCTTCTAATGGAAAAATGCCGTTTGGCTCACGTAACGCTTGCAGAAGAAACGCGAAAAAATTGCCTCTCACAACCAGAAAAAATTCTATCACATCTCAGAATGGCCGCATTATTATGGGTTCATCTAGATCCCCCTGGTTTGCCATTGCCAGGCTTACCTCAGCCTTGTGTACCTCGCATTTCGACCAGTTCCGTCTCGCTTCAAAGCCATGCCCTAGGTTTAGCTGGAGACGTGTACTTCTCTATGGTGCAACACTGGAATGAAGTAGCAAATCCGCCCCAGTCGGTGGAACGGAACTCAGTCGACGAAAAACTTCTTCGGTTGCTTACAGATTTGCAGCTTGAAAACACGTTAGAAGATTATTTCCAATATCCAACGTCCCTTCATGAAGCGTTGCAGTTCAGCTTAGAGCATTATCGTCTGGCTCTTGCCTCTTTTGGTGCATTGGAATCGGGCAGCCCTTCCGACGTCTTCAGTTTCGCCAAACGTTTGGGAAATGTTTGCAATGAAATGGGCGTGTTTTTTATGAGCAAAGCATCTGGTAAAACTAAATTTAAAGTGATTATTTATAGTGCATTTTGCGAGCTGGAGATTTCTTTTTCATGCTTACCTTATCTTCATTGCCTTTTAGCTGTGATGGAGGAAGGAGGCACAGATTGGAAGCGCAAATTCGTCGAATTGTATCAAGTCAGCCAGCAACATCTCGAAGAAGGAAGGTCTGTCTTCCGCACAGTTAAAGATAACGTCAATTTAGCTCTCCTTTCCTGCAATTTGGCCAAGTTACATCGCCTTCAAGCACGTGCTCTGGCACCTGCAGAGAAGAAAGAAGCCAGTCTAGCTGAGTGGAGATGTTATTCTAAAGTAAGAAACAATAAGTGAATCCATTTTACCGATAAATTTGCTTGTTTGTTTTACCATCTGTTGATTGTTTTCCATCTGACAGGCGTTGCAGTGCTATAAACAGGCGTTGGACGCTTTGGAACGTCGTGAGCTAAATGCTGGAATTTGGGATGCTATTATTTGGGATTACACCACCGTTCTCTTTACGCTGGCATCCTTGTTACAAGATTTTGCGCCACTCAGCATTAAAGTAAATAATTATACATCTAGTTTGTCAAAATTTTAATAATTACCTCAACTTTGTTCTATCTAGTCGAGAGAAGAAGTGGAAGCAGAGATCATTCAACTGCTAGAGAATTGTATCGCTTTAAGCGAGAGTGAAACAGCTGATTCACGTCTGCCATTGCTCCAATATCGCGCGGCGACTTGCCATTACCGTTTGGCATCACTCCATCACGATACTTACCGGTATTTAAAACAATCTCCATCTTTTCTACAATAATTCACGATCATCGTGAATAGGAATGGCGATGGCGAATCTATCATTAATGGGAGAAATGTTCGAGTGATCGCCGAGCAGCACTATACAAATGCAAACACAATCTTTAATCAACTGGAACATTGGGATGAAGTCATAAGGTTGCAACTTGAGAAAGCTGGCCTTTACGAGTTCCAGTTCAAACGTAAAATTCACATAATTTTTTAAATGTGCAATTCTCCTCTTGATATTATTATTGTTTCCAGGTCTGACGGGTGTTGTCTCCAAGATACGTATCCTGCAATCTATTCTGAATTGTTACCTTTCGACAAAGGGAGCTCTGGCAGCACTAGTTGAATCTAAGAGTGGTGGCGATCCTCCTAGCCTCGAACCTAAAACATTAGAATGTATGACGCTGATGTGCTCCAGGATACAGTCGACGCTACTGCAATTGACCAAGTTGTCTAAAAGCGCTAAAAAACCGTAAGTAATTGTTATTAAGTTTTAACGAACATTCTTTCATCATAATTACCTTTTTTTTCTCGAAAAATTACATTAGTAATAATGCGGATGCTGAGAATTTCCGAAACATGTATTCCATCTCGCTGAAGTGCAACATCAAGCAACCTGATTGGCACATACAACTAGCTAGAACAGTGGCGGAATTGAGTGAGTTCCAGCTCTGTGTTGAAAAATTTTGATATGTGAATACCACAAACGTGGGAGGTGACTGATCGACACAGCATATACTCTTATGATACAATATTTCTTCAGCTAAATGTCTGTCCTCAATGCCCCAACCAGCCGGCGTTTCATGGTTTTACAATCTGAAAGGGTGTGTTTCAGCTCCGTATTTCTAAACATTATCAGAGTCTCAACATAATTAAACGGAATATAAAAATCTCTTGGGCTTTCTTCAATGCTTTCGCAAATAAGCTTCAGCATCCACACAAATGTGGTCGGCAACCCAGCAGAAAATAAATCCCATTCGTTGAATGACATAAGTTTAGCTATAGCCGAGGTTGTCCAATAAACAGAAGATGGTTGGAATAGTAGAAGACTAGGCTCTGGCTGAGTAAAATTGTCGTCATCATCTTCGCCTTCTTCGTCAGACATGGCGGGAACAGGTACAATTTCTGGATTTAACTCCAACATTTTATAACCGTAACGATTTGTCTCGCTGTATGGAGTTCGCGATGCATTCTTCTGGACTGCGCAACGAGAGTTGATAAAGGGCGTCGTTAATCTGGCCTCTTTATAGGCAGGACCTTTCTGTATTTTCAGACTATGAGGAGGATTGGCCTTCTTAAGAGCGCTTGCTAAAACTCTTGGATTCCGTGCGAACACCAACGATGACGAGGAAAAATCTTGCTTAAGTAGACCATACTTCGATTCGTCGAATTCAATCAATTGCTCTGCCAAACCATGGCTGCCCAGCAGAGACGGATGAAAGCTCGGAATTCTTTTCGTTGGCGTGAACGGTTTTGGGTAGTTTTCAGAAAGTTTCTCTATAAAAGATAAAAGGACTTTTTCTTTTTCCGATGGCTCCTCAGTACTGCTATTGCAGAACAAGAAACCTTCGTTTTCGGCATAACGAAGGATGTATTCAGGATCCATTCTGTCCAATAGTTCTTTCCGGATTGCAGTAGGAACATGAGTGCGTTCAATGGCGACACGTCGGTATTCGATGAAACGAACCCATTCTCTCCACACAAATAAGGGTTTGCCGTCGGAACGCTGGTGGCTTCCGTCGACGGTAATTTCATTTTCCGCGGAGGCTTGTCTACGAGAGAAGCCGGAGGACGGTTTTAATTTCAGTAACTCGTTGTATTTTGCGGCGAAATCGGATATTTTGTACTCCGTTGTTCCATCTAGACCCATGACGAACTTTATTGCGACGAGAACCTAAGACAAAGAAAAAACACATAGAAAAACTTAGCTAAAAAAACTATTCTGTATGAATCCTGCCAAATATTATTACCAAGGTGGCGGCGTAAATGCTCTGACGGTCAACCCTATTGCCAAATGGAGACAGCTTCCATTCGTCAAGATTATTTTGTGAAACAAGCTTATCAAAATGTCTTACAAATACAATTAGTTCATCTGTCTCCCAAATAAAAAATAAAACCTTACATTAGATACCTTTTTAAAAATTGGTTCTTAGGAACACGTACCAGGTAACTGCAGATCACGTATGACTTTAGATGCCAACAAATAAGCTGGAGGCTTTGGCACTAACGGAACATTTAATATTGTTAAAAGCCGGGCTGTATTTTGGCGAAAAATTCTCGAGGCTGGCGCCCCATCAGATCGACTAGCTGAAAGACCTCCCAATATCAACGAATCCGTCCTACTAAGTGGCATCGTAGATGGTAAAAGCCGATGAGCTGCGTATAATGGTATGTGGCCTTCACGTACCCATCTGTCACGGAAAACAAGTTGTGAAGTAGAGCGTAGAAATAAAAAATAACGATAAACTGAAACAGAAAAAAAGTTACCTTGTTATGTCGCCGTAGCATATTACTTCACCTTTCATGAGAAGGGCGGCGTGAAGGAACGACAAAAGTTTATGCAGCGTCATATATTCGGGATCGGTATAAGTTGTTTTGGGGGCTGTATAGTCTTTCGTTTTTTTCGCTCGAAGGAGATCAGTATAAAGTTCACCTTCAGGAAAGCATTCAGGAACTGCGTGTTTCATGGTGTACATGCGAGGTAATTGGTAAACGCTACATACAAAAAAAAAAAAAAAAACAAAAAAAAAAAAAAAAAAAAAAACTTGTTAAAATTGATTTTAACGTACACTACGTGAGTTTACTTTGTCCTCCTTTGTGCATTAGCCTTAGCTTCCTTCAGTGATTCCGCCAGTTCTATGTCTGTGTCTGCTCCGCTAAGCGCCAGTTTCATGAAGGAACTCTGAAATGGCATGATGGAGTAATTTAAATTTAATTCGACAGGACAACCTTTTGTTGTACCTTGATTTTCCGTCTTTTCAAGCGCTTTTCAGCCATTGACAATACCTCATCGGGGGTGTCGACCAACAAATCTTTCTTTCTATAGTAGGTCCTACATGTGATGGCCCTTTAGGAATAAAAAAAAAAGAATTTAATTTTTACCTACACATTAAAAACAACAAGTACTTGCATTTTCTTGGGGGCAAACAGTAAATCCTTGGGTTCATCATTTTTCTTACTTCCTTCCTGTGATCCTTGGTCAGTAGTTTGAGAAAACCAGTTTGGCAATATTGATTCTTCCTCATTGATGATTGCTTCTTCCTCTTGTTCTTTGTTAACTGGAGCTGAAGAAGGGGATTCACAATACGCAATGTTAATTCTGGCCAAGTATGCAGCCCACAGTTGGTGTACACATGGTTTGATTTTGGGATTTGCTCCGCACCTAATCAATGCATCTGTCATCTTGATAAGGATGAAGTTGAAACCATCATACAAACACCATTCTTGAATCAGCTCTATTATTTAGATTAAGAACAAAATATAAACAAAATATAAAATACATTTGACTCAATAGTTGCTTACTGTTTCTTTCGGCAAGTTTGGTTTGCTTAGCAGTTTTGGTAGCCTGATTTTTCAGTGATGGGGTGTAAATGCTCTGATTTCTTGGTCCAATTTCATCGCACTCTTCTTCAATGTGATCCTGAAAACAAACGAAATCAGTCGTTATCACAAAGTCAGTTCCAGCTATTCTTTAAGAGGGAAACGTTTCATACGGGAACAACAGTAAGGCACTCTGAACAAACTTGTCGTCCATCGACTTGGTGGAACACACATTTCCCGCACTCGATGCACGTGTACTTTTCACTATGCCCATTCATTTTACATATAAGATCGCTAAGACTCAATTAAATCTATCACTTGGAGGTCATATGATACAGATTCATTACAAGGACTGTACATTATGGAACAAGAACTAATATTCTAGCTTAAAAGAGACTTTGACAAAACATCAAACGAAACCGGGAAAGATTGTAAACACATGTTCAAATGCAATAAGCACGAACCACGCGTATAAAGTGCAGTCTACAGTTTGCAACGTGAGTTAAAGCGCCAAACGACGTAAACGGATAAAGGTAGCGGCTACGAGAAACCAACGATAATCGATATTTTAGCCGATATTTTTTTATATCGCCTCTAACAGCGATGCAATTACTCTACAAGTGGCATCTGATCTTCCCATGATTCCGAACACAAGGCACACAAAGGAACCTTTTTTTAATTTGAATTTAAAATGGCAGATTTTTCTATTCAATAAATTTTTAAAAATTTACTTGAAATGATAAGAAAGTGAATGTGAAGAACAATAGAAGAAGAAAACTGATTTTATCCCAAAAACCCAATTGTTGCGCAGAAATGTGTTGGCGATTTCTAAACAAAATAAAATTCTTTCCTTCCTTTTATTTTTCGAGGATCTAATATTCACATCGAAGGGCAACCACGTAGTCATGATCGTGAAGAATTATTATAACAGGAACGATTCTATTTTTCCCCAATGGTTTCTACTCGTTGCAAAAAGTAAATATTGTTGTAATTTAGATTTCTTTTTCTTGAGCCTTAAGCAATTTTATCAGTAAGCAGCTTAAAAATTTGAATCTGGAAACATACCTGTGGCTATGATTTTATTATATTACATAATTAAACTTGATAAAGAATTGATAATGAAGGTGGTTACTGTTAACTAGTCAGTGGTTTCTAATGACATTAAAGTTATGCAAATTTCTTCATCCAAAAATACACTACAAATGTGAAAAGTTCAGATTTTCTGTTGATCCCAATAAGCCATTTAATCCCTAAAATGTAATTAAGTGGTAACATTGTGCCATATTAGTTTACATTAACAGTAAGAAAAACTGTACACTTTTATATTTTGACGAACACTGCAAAAATAAATCACTTTAGAAAAAATAACAAGAATATAGCTTGAATACTCAATAATTTCTTATTACTCACTTCTTTTTGTGCTAGTTGAGGCTTGTTGCTAGATGTTTCTTTACTTGAAATACAATCATTCGAGTTGTTCCCTTCTCCACCAGACAAAATTTGAGCTTGGACTTCTTGCTCCATTTTAAAGATCCAAGATGTTATTTTTTATGCTTTTTGAACAGAAAGCAAAAGAGATTTCACTGCAGGTGAAGAGCAACTACCCTTTCTGCACTTAGCATGTAGATGAAAGCAAGTTAACGTAGGTGTTTCCCACGATTTTCCGTGCTACAATTTAACTTAAACGTCCGATTGTGTTTATGGTTGAACAAATTTTTGTCAGGCGAGATTCGAGAGAAAAACTGTAACCCTAAGGTCGCTAAACTTTCAAACTTTGAATTTTTAAATCACAATTTTATGATTTCGATTCTTCCACGCCACTTGTATTGGTAAATGCCTTTGATGTGTGAAGTGGACCTAAGGCTCAATATATGCTAGGTGCTCGCGATCAAGTGTCAAGTGTCAACTGTCAATTGTCAATTATCAACAGTCAAGTAAACTGAAGTGCAACAGACTATAGCCTTAACTGTTGGCTTTTTGCCTTTTTACTACAAAGCAGTATTAAAAATAAAAAAAATATGTAGCGATACTCAAATGTTTTGCTGGTAACAGGGCTTCCGTTTATTACACACCATGCAAGGGTGCCACACTGCTACTGCGTCGTTAGTACGTTAGAGCAAAAATGGCAAGAAATTCGCGAACTTTCGAAACAGGCTCTACAATAAAAACAAATATTTATATTTTAAATATAGAACTTTCCTTTTGCTAAAACCTAGCCATGTCTGAAAATGTGATGTTACTGTACAATTGTTTATGAATAATTGAAATAGAATTAAGCTAGAATGCAAAAAAACAGTTTTGAATATTTTCATATGATATTTTTTTTTTTTATCTACGAACACAAATAACGCAAAAAATTGGCACCTATTTTAACTGAACATCTCTTAATTAATTGTAATTCTTAATTCTTGGGTTTTGAAAAAAAGCCGACAGATGGCCATAGTGAATCCAGTACCGTTGCAAGAAAAAATAAAATAAAAAAGGCTATTGGATAATAACAATCAGAAGCCCATAGGGCTTAAAAAATATGTCACTCAAGCCACTGTGTAAGAATCAGGTGATCTTCAAAGGGAACGAATCTTCGAGCACATTCGTTCACGGACAGCTGCGGCCACTTGTGTAACAAATTCACGTGTTTGTCGCTAGATGTGTCAATTTGCCAATTTCCTTTTGCTTATCCAAATAAAAAAGGATGCTCGTATAAATATCAAGGAACACGACTGTTTCTTTTTTGCTCGTACCTGCTTATCTGGCACTGCCAGACACTCCATCCTACGAACAAAAAGGAATAAAACTCTTCTTCTGTACTGAACAACTTGACGTGGTCTGTTGTCTCGTCGCAGTCATTCTTTTTTCCCAGTACGGGCGAACTGGATCCAACCGGCTTCTTATTCAAATGACTTTGCGCTTTTCAGCGCCAGAGACTGGTTCAGGGTTTGGGAAGAATAACATTCCATAGATATAGCATAGGAATTTATCAGTATATATAAATTTTTTTTTTGTTATCGGAAAAAATGTCTGCCCTGAGGAAAAACCGGAAATCATTTATGTGAATCGAACCGCTACACGAAAAGGAAAAACAACAAATAACAGAATAAATTCAATGATCCGGAACATTGTTGCATCATTTGTGTGGCTTGTGGAAAAAAATAAAATAAATCCCGAGTTATTCAACGAAAAATAACCATTGCGTAACGCTTTGTTCCAGTCCCTGGATTTTTCTTGTTATTTTCCCATTTTCCTCTCTTCTTTTTTTTCCTATTATTGTTTTTCCCGCGATCAAAGAAAAAAGATGTTAGTTAGTCCCACAGTCACAACGAACTCGATGTGACGATGGCTGCGGAAGAGGGGTGGTGGTGGGAGGCCAGACTAAAGTCTGCGCCATCATCAATTCAGTGCGCGCACAACAAACTGTGTACGCGTAACACATAAAGATTCTCTCTTTCTTTTTTTTTTTATTTAAAAGGAACAGATGGAAATGTATTCATGGCGCAGAATTCTGTACAAACATTTCCCAATCGCTTATTGATAGTTGAACACACAGTTATAGCAACGCCAGCGTGACAAATGGAAAATAACATGAGGCGCAGTAATTTTCTTTACACACACACACAGTTTATGTGGGAACGCAACACATACACACGCAAAAACAATTCAGAATTCTCTTTCTTTTTTTTTTTTTAGGTTTTTTGTTTGGTCCGCAAGTGCCGGATGGCGCACTTTTTCGATGCGAAATTTTGCAGATGAGCCGAAAAAAAAATAGGGAAAAATATTTTAAGAAAAATGATCCACAATGTTTTGTTTTACAGAATACGGGTGGGGTTATACAAGAGATAAATGGCCGAATCATATTGGAGGAATCGAATGATTCAACGGGATCGAAAAAAAAAAATGAGATCGGCGGGCTCTTAAAAACTTCTCTTTTGGACATCCTGAGGCAATTTTTCACGAAAAAGAAATTCAAAACAAAAAGTACGATATCGTTCACTGGATAGTCCGTCTTTTTTTTTTTTTTAAATTAAACAGAACAAGCAAAAAAAAAAATAAAAAGTAAGAGATTTTTTGATTGGTTGATTCAACTTGTTTTTCTTGTTTTTTTTTTTTTTTTATCAACACAAGTTTTCTGTTTTTTTGTCGTAGACTGAGCTGGAATGACTGGGTTCTTCATTAAGGGTCTAAATTTTTTCTCATGGAAAAAAAAAATCGAAATTGTGAAAAGCCATTAATTCCGGACTATAATAAAAAAAAATAAAAAAACAAAACAAGGAGGATACAACAAAGAGATATAATAATAAATTGGCCACTTTGATCCGGAAGACTCGAGATATGGCGGAACGCCATACTGGATTTCGATTCCATAATTTTCTTTTTTCGACTCGATAAATATTGGAAATAAAACGCCACATGTTTTCACCCTGAATTTCCGAAACATCTTCGCAACTCCCCGCTGACGTACGGTTCACGTTGGTCGCAAATTTTTACTTGGCCCGGCTCTTGAGTTTTGTTCCATTCTTCTTATTGGCGGCGGCGGACGCGAAAGCCGACCCAGACGGAAGAGATTTCTTGACGAGCTTCATACGTTGGCGCTCTTGGATTTTGAGCCTTAAGGTGTGCAAGGTGGTCGGACTGGCTCCAGTGCCCAGTCGGACATGTTTGCCCGTTAGAGCTCGAGGTGAGCGCTTCTTGCCGTGTGAGAATCCACTAGCATCCATATCTTCCTCTTCCATTTCGCCTTCACCGTCTGATCCACTGATGGATGCCGCAACAGCCGGCGAGCTCGGTCCAGCCGAAATCTGTCATTATCATTATTCGGTTAGAAAGATAATGATCATAAATCTTTTCTCTCTTCCCACACAGAAAGAAAGGTGGAGGCTAGAAAAAGAAAATTAAAAAAAAACAAAGATGAGTATTGTACCTGTCCGGAACCGGTTGCTGGATCCGTGGCAATCTGTTGCTGCTGGGCAGCTTGGAAAGACTGCAGCATCTGCGTATACCCGTAGCCGAAGAGCCCAAGGAGCCAAGGTGATGCCGACGACAGGTAAGATGACGAAGACGAACTACTGGAACTACCTGGCTCGCTTCCATCATGCTGTTGCTGAATCAGTAACTGCTGATAGTGATGCTGAATCATTTGCTGCTGTCGCATCAACATCTCCATGGCCGCCGACCCAGCAGGTTCCCCTGACCGGCTGCAATACACAAAAACGACATCAATACGCATTTGATTTCATGAAAATAAAAACGAGTTCTAACCGACGATATCCCCCCACTCACGCGGCCCTCGTTAAAAAAATGTTTGAATCTTTCTTAATTAGGGAAACTTTCTCCCGCCGTTTCGACATCGGTAGAGACAACTTTCCAAATAAAATAAAAAGCCGAGATATGATAATCTCACCTGGATGGAAGGATAGATTCAGAGGCTGTCCGTCGCAAAAGGAATTCCAGTTGACTGTTATCAGTGGCCGTTCGGAGAAGGTCCGAATTGCTCGTAAAATTCTTTCTAGACGACGGGCTGTTCCCCGCGTGCGTGGCCGGATGAAAGGTCGTGTTGGCCGATCTGGCCAGCCGTGATTCGCTCATGCAGCGGAATTTTAACGTCTCGGCGGCTGAAGAGGCGGACGAGGTGGTGGCAGTCGATGTCTCCGCAGCGACGGACAGTTTGGCAGGTTTCGATTCTTGCAAATCACCCGACAACCAGGGCGTCCTGTAGCCGGCAATGTCGGCGTGAGACATGGATCGATATTTCAGCGAATCGGCAGCGCTGTGCTCGGCCAGAGCCGGCGGCGGAAGAGGATCTTTAAATCCGTGGATCCTCCGCTTTTTAGCGGCAACGGCCGCCGCAGGTGCCAAACAGCTTTCGGATACGGAGCGGTTGGTGAGGTCGACGCTACGGCACCTGGTAGACAGTTGGCTCAAATCAATTGGCGAATCTGGGGTACCATCAGCTGGTCCGTCATCCATCACGGCGCAATTCTCGGAATTTGCCGTCTTCTCGAAATCCATCATAATATTCGCGTTTTTCTTGGAAGAGAGAACAATTGTTTGTGTGTCTGTGCGTCTTCCTTGTTTTTTGTTTTTTGTTTTTATCGCCGGAAGGGAATGTTATGATGCGAAAAATTTCACTGGAACATCCAAAGTGGTCGAGTACGTCGGCCGACCGGGAGCATCGTCACTATTTTCGCATGATAATTCCAAACAGCTATCTGGAAAAAAAAGAGGAAAAAAACAATTGATTGAAGGGCGTTACGAAATAAAAAATTAAATTCCAGGTAACGATCGCGGTTTAATATGCTGGGAGTATATTTTTTTTTAGGTTCGTTCTAACAATAAATATAGCGCTAGGGAAAGAGAAAGAAAAAAAAAGCTGTTTTTGATGGATGATGTAATAATGGGATCACGCGATAATACCATCAACGCGGAGATACGCAAAGAGGGGAGAAGGCCCTACCCCCCTCATGGGTAATGGTAATAATCATCATCATATATGCGGTGGTTAGTATTTATTTTTTCTTTCCCTTCTTTTTACGTAAAAAAAAAAAAAAAAATAACACGATCCATCTGTCATCTGCGGTCGATTTTTTTGGAGTTTTGTTTTGTGCGCCATTTAAAGAAAAAATTAAATGTCTAAAACAGAAAATTAGTTTTCTTTTTTTTTTTTTTCCTGAATACATATATACAACCCCCTATGGTAAATATCGCATTGGTATCCTAAAGGCAAATGCGGGAACATGAATTTCAAATGTGCCTTTTTTTTTCTCTCAATTTCTAATGGCGCCGCACGTTGTAAAAAAACTAGGCAGACGGGAATGATAATCAGCTTTCGCCTCACTTGCATATTATCAACCGTCGTGTGTGTTTACAGAAGGTTTTGTGGGGGCACAATATCTAAAAATAGACCACAAAAAATATGAAATATAATTCAAAAGATTGTCGCCATCTTTACTTGATGACGTCGAGCGCTGCTTGCCCTTGTCGAAACGTCTAGCAAAGTGTTTCAGGTACGATACGCCAGGTGTGCGGAATTGTCTTATTGACGTCACATTCAAAAAGTAAAAAAAAAATAAATAAAATAAAATAAAATAAATAAACTATTTTCACAGCTGATGGCATAACACGGAGCGAGATAACCATGGCAAAGTCAATCGGAATAATCGACGCTATCGATTTGTTGACTATGACAACAGTTAGAACTTGATACGTTGTACACGCTAATGAAACCAGTCGGAATGCTTCATTTGCCTCTTTACGTCTAGTTTGTACAATTCTCGTGATCTCCGTCTGTGTGTGTGACAGGTGGGTCGATCGTGAGGTCATTAAAAAAAACAAGATGAAATAAAAAACAAAAGCACACAGAACCAGCACCGGATTAAATCCCGCACTAACTCGTTTTCTTCCATGACTAGTTTCTTCTGTGATGTCTTCGTTATCTAACGCTACGTCGAGTCACGCGGGAATCACGATCGATTCAAAGTAGCCCTTTTTATGTTCCTCTACTCAGACCTGAAATTCGTCAAATGCCAATGACCTGGGCTGTGAGAATTAGGAAAAAAAAAAAAAAAACAGGCGACGTAAAAAAATGTCATTAAAAAACAAAAAAAACGGGAGATGGTTGTCGCTAATATTTTTTACTCGTTTTAACTGATATCGCCTTATTTTCTTATTCCAACTAACGTTGATCAAAACGATGGCCAAAAAGAAGAATCGGTTGACGCACAAACAACTTTGGCGAGAGGGGCGAAATGGTCAAGGTTACCATGGAAGGATCGTTAAGTCACCACCGAAAAAGGGGTTTCGTGCTACACAACACCGTTGTTAAAAAAAAAACACATTTTTTTTTTTTTTGGCAAACATGTTTACGTCGTTCGGAAAAAAAAGGCAGGTAAACCGGTTTTTGGAGGGTGCATTTATAATAGGCAAAAAGGAATTGGGGGTGGGGGGAATGTACTGTAGAAAAATATCTTGAAGGGGTTCTTCTTCGTCTATTGTCCAAGTTCAGCGTGACGGATTGTTATATTCTTGTGCACTTCCCCTCTCCCTCATCTTCGGAATGGCTAACAAAAGAGGGATGGGAAAAGGGTTCCTTCCTTTCGCAAAAAAAAAAAAAAGATCGCGCAAAAAAATTTTTCACACGATATGGAAATTCAAAATAAAAACAACCCCGCAAAGTTCATCGCACTCTTCAGGGCGTGTACATGATGTCGGTCAACGAACCGTTTTACCACATGAGTTGTTTCTTTTTTTCTTTTCAATTGGTTATTATCTACTCCAAGAAGAAGAAGAAGATGCTATGTTTATGTTATACACATGGGTTTATCATCAACTGAAATCCTTCCGCAGCTGACCTTGTTGTTTCTTTTTTAAAGAAAAATGATTCAATTGAAATAATAAAAAAAAAAATGATTCAACAATCAAAATGGCCGTTCGTTACAAAGTTCAAAGTCGATAAACACGAAACTATTTAAAATAAAATGTTTCCAACTGCGACATATTTTTCTTTCTCGTGTTATCGATTGACAATGCCCACCCCAAAACTGAACGTTTAAAAAAAAAAAAAAAATGAAACTTCGACACTTGTTTAAAAGACGGCCGATTTCTCAACTATGGAAACAAGTTGACTGGGTACTTTTAAAAAAAGATTTCGTTCGACGGTCAAGAGATAAAAAAAAAAATACAATGGACGTCCATAATCTTTATCACGTCGTCGAGCATTGGGTTTAATATATTTTTCTTTTTGAAAAAAAAAAAAAGGCTATTTCTGAAAATTTGAACTTTTTGTCGCCGGCTGTTTCTCTCGTCAAGTGAAAAACAAATCAACAAGTGGGTGTGGTTCCAAAACGAAGAAAGTAAGAAACAAAATGCTTTTCGGGATAATGACGTGACGGTTACAAATGACGGAACTTAACGAGCACACGCAGCTGTTTTTTTCAACAAAAAAAAAGGGTATAGGGTAAGAAAAAAATTAATGAACTCTCGAAATGCGAATTTTCGCAAGGAATTCTAATCAAGACATGAATAATGAATAAACTTGACGTTGTTAAAAGAATGTTAATGATCGGATCATGAAAAGACACACGGCCATCTGGTAGATCGTTCTGCAAAACAAAAAGGGCTCCACTTGTTGTTACTGGGTGCTAATAAAAAAAAAATAACCATGAATATAATTTGTTTAAATCGTTTGATGTGGGTCAGGGATGGTTGGACAACTCTTTGTAACGTATCAACCATGACCGTCTTTTATTGTATTGCGTAATAGTTTCTTGAATTCGTATTCGGCTACTCGGAAGCACTTAAAACTGCTAAAGTCGTCTGTCTGCCAAAATAAAACGAAAGGGCTTTCAACTCGAGAACGAAGCTAATGGCAAAGTCGTGTCTTTTTTTTCACGCAGACTTGGCGGAAGATCGAGAGCGAACTTTCGTTTGTGGTGTAGGGTATGTTATTTAATCGCCGGTAGCAACAGTCTGAGGGCCAACAGTTGTCACAGGCTCTCCGGGAAAGAAAAAAACGAACGAACGACGGCCATCTTGAATTTCAATTTTTCCATGTCAAAACTTTTTTTTTTTTAGGCAGGTAGTGCAACCTAGCCAATAAAAAAAAAAGGTTGAGTTCACATCTATTTTTAGTTACCACCCACCAAAAAAAAAAAAAAAAAAAAAAGAGGCGGGAATGACACGTGCAAATGTGTAGGCCTCTTCTTTAGTGTGATGTTTTGTACGGCCATTTGTAAATGAGAAATAAAAACAAAGGAGTTCATTGTCTCATTATCTAAGACGAGCGGAAACCATTTGAATATGTTGAACCTGTTCTCGTTCAACACTCGTACGATTATACAGAGGAATCTAGATTACCATTTCGAGCTAAATGAACTTTGTTGACCAGTTCATGGTGACTTAACACTCGACACTAGTTGTAACGCAGAAAGCAAAAAAAAAAAACGTGCTCGTTAAAAATAATCCAACATCCACAATCTCGAAAAAAAAATTTTCTTTTTTCCATCGGGATCCGACAAACAAAAAAAAAAATGAAGGGGGGAGGGAGCGAGCTATCAAGATGACGTCACGCTTCACCGACAACAAAAACAAATGAGACCTCCCTCTTCCATCAAGCGAGACAACCACATTCGCACACATTCACATCAGCCATTGAGAACAAGCGAATCAACGCGCCAGTTTTTGTTGTGCTGTCCCCATTTCTCAATCGTGAAACACAACCCGCCGCCATTTCGTAACGATTATTAAAAAAAAGTTAAGAAGAAAAAAAGGGGGAGAATGTTTTATGTTTTGTTTGGCTGTCTCTTTCGATTGACCAAGTTCGTGACGAAACCGAAAAGAAACCCAGAGAAATAAAAAAAAAACGTGATTACTCACCGATTACGAGCACCGACGTTTGTCGTGAAGAACAACGTGTTGTGAGTTGTTGGAGTACGTAAACTTTGTTTGAGACACTAAGAGAAACTTAAAAAAGAGTTGGAAGTGAAAATAAAAACGGGAAGAAGAGAGAACGCTTTCGTTCGTGACTCGACTGCGCTGAATGCGCCGACAGTGTGAAGAGGATAGAAATGGATGCGAACGACCACCGAGGCGGTTGGAGCACGACTGACGCGACACCTGCAATGAATTGCAAGAAGAACAGTGCAGCACTGCAGCGCCACGGTGGCCGAATAGACGCAACTTGAAAAAGAGGAGGGAAAGACAGGCACTGGGCCTTTTCTGGATTGTCACGCACGTGGAACACCTGTTTCCTCTCTCGTTTTTTTTTGGGGGGGGGGGTAAGTTTCCTTTTCATTTATATTGTCCTCTTGCACATTCTTGTAACAGCATGTCAATCTTGTCAGTCGACAATGTCTTTGCACAGACACATGAAAAGAACTGGCCAATATATTTCGTACGGCGAAATGTGACGAAAAAAATGTTTGCACATCGCCACCATCTTTCTTTTGTTTAAATGCAGCCGATCAATTTTGGCGGGTTCGTGGGGTACTTTGACGCAAACACAGAGAAATGATTCGCTTCAATAGTTTTTTTTTTTTTTTATCGTTTGGACTGTTCGTGACAAAGGGTTTTTGAAAATTGGATTGTCTTTTCGCGTTTCTTTTCCACTAATCTAAGGCCCCAAACTAGAAAAAGAAAAAAAAAGATTGACGTCACATGACGATCACGACGCTGCCAGTGTTTTTTTTTGGTCTCCTGGCCATGGCCGTTTACCTGGAAAATCTCGTTAAAAACATCCGGAAAAATGTATTCTGTTTTTTTTTTATCATAGAAACACACAAATAATTCGACAAAATGAAACCCCAGCAACTCGTTTGCTTCTTAAAAAAAAAAAAAAAAACCCTCAAATTTCGTTCGTCCATCTTGTTTTGTTTTTTTTTCTTCCCCATTCGTTTTTCACGTGCGTCATTTTGTATTCATTCCAGAGGGTAAATTTGAAATTCCGTGATTCTTTTCACTACAGCACGGGCTCTGTTACTATTTATAGCTTCCATACAGGTACTACATATTCAAGTGTGACCTTCAAAGGTTCCCGAATCGTACGAATGGCTAGTTAACGTTGTGTCGGCAATCATTTCTATTTTTTGAACTTTTTTGTTTATTGGTGGTGAAACTATTATTATAGTTGTTTAGTATTTATCTTTTTTTTTTGAAACATAATTTATTTCTTTTTATCTTTGTTGTTGACGTAGACTCAGAGTTCCCCCTCGCCTTAACCCAAAAGGATGCGATAAGATAACCCACATTGCGGCCATCATCAACCCCACCACTGAAAAAAAAGCTATTTTCAGAAAGTCACTGTTTTCTTCCAAAAGGTAATGAGAGCCTCTTTATGTTTAGCCTCATATTTTTACAGCTCGTTATCATTCAATGCGGTATCCGCATTTTTTCGTAAAGAAAACAAGGGCCGGGAAGTCCTTTTGAAAATGTTCTAAAATCGCGTCTGTTATACAGGCGATTAAGAGATTGACTGAAAGATAACGATTGTTTAAATAGAAATTTAATTATTTGAATTGTTTTTAGGGTGTAGAAAGTTCTCTATGATCTTTTAGGTGTGAACGTACACAGTGAACTGCAAGGTACGCCGTGATAATCCATGGCCTGGAAAACGAGAATAGAAACATTTGATTCCTTGCTATTTTTTTTATGACATCTGCTGATAAATTTAACGATTATTGCGATGCTGTTGGGAACGTTTAGAAATCCCTGGAAAAAAAAAAGGCGCTGGCAATGAAAAGTTGGCTACAAAGAAATAAAACGTGAAGAGCGAAGCAAATGCTGAAAAAGGTGGATCGATACTTTGGGTTGCCTTCGTGCGTCTATATTTAGACTGGCCGGCAGGTAGACGCAGGCACGAGGACTTGACTCTTTTTCTTTAGGTAAAAATCATCCAATCAATAAAGAACACACAATTTTTCTTATACTATTTTTTTTATTTTATTTTCGAAGGTCACGCTGTTGTTTTTGTTGGAGAAATATTTCAAAACGAATATTTTCTTTTGTTTTGTTCAAAGAAAACAAACCCCTCCGGTTCATCCCTCCCCCCTTCATTTAAAAGAAAATCATCAGGTAGAGGAACGCTTGTCTTTTTTTTTTTTTGCAGGTAAAAAAAAAATATTAGTTATTTCATAAAACATAATGTTTTATACATAAATGCATCAATTTAGATTGCCCTCATTCGTCGAGCTGCTCGACGAGATTGGTGAGTTTGATCAATTTCATAATTCTCGTGCTGTTCTACCGGTTTTTCTGAAAACCCTCGTTTCACGTAGCAAAAACAGTCGTGTCGAGCAAAGCGCTTTGGCCGTCCGTCAGGTACACAAAACAAAGGGCGGGTGAAGAAATGAGAGGAATCTTTCTTTTTTTCAATTTGCCATTTATGTAAATCTTAAAAACAAAAAAAAATAATTCGGTACTATCTATGTGACATAGGTTGACATGCTCGTTGGCGTGCACACCGAGCTATTTTCAGAATTTCGAAATTAAGGGTCTTTCTTCATCACACCTGTTTGTTTTTCGATAGTCAATCATTCTTTTCTTTTGTGCGTGCGCATGTGACACACACAAGGGAAATAAATAATCATGAATATCCAAATCAAACGAGAGGAGCTAAAAATATTTTCAGAAAATCGTGTGTGAATGTAGCAATCGTTTGGATCGCTTGGCGAAAATGATGTGTGCAAAACAACATACCGGACGTATCACATGACCCTTGTTGTTCCATTTTATTTGTGTTCGAAATGCGCACATCGGTTCCAGTATAAAGATCCTTGTGTACGCTTGTCTAAATATTGCCATTTGATCCTTTTACCTCTCTCAGCCCTTTTTTGCAAAGCCAAGAGAAGTTTTTTGATCCCTACTTTTTTGTGTGGGCAGTTTGGCAGTTGAAGGGATCAGTTTTTATTGTTGGATTTTTTTTTTTTGTTCGGATAGCGGATCATTCGGACGGAAGAGTATTTTTCCACTTGTACCCCTTTTTCTGCATGATATCCATCGAGAAATGTTGACGTGTTTTACATTCTCCAATAGCAAATTGGGGCTTGTTATTTTTTTTTTTTTTTGGAAAAAGTCGTTGAAGCTTAACTACATTTTTGTATTTTTTAAATGCGCGGGTATCGGTGAAAAAAGAAAACGATATCAGCTGAGGTGATCGTCTAGACGAATAAAATTCGTCAGACTCTTTGTCTTCAATCGAACGGGAACACAAAAGAAACGGGGCTAATAAAGCAAGTTAGCTTCCAACAGCAATTTCATCAACCAGTTCTTATTCAGCTCAGGTTTATTTTATTTTTTGTGTATTTTCTTTTTTTGTTTTCTTCCGCGCTACTCGATAACGATCGTCGAGAGCAAAAAGAAAAACACATTTGTTACGTCGACAAAACAGAAACAAGAAATGTTTTCCCACATTCAAAAAGGACATGTGTTTCACACGAACTCAACGTTACACCGTTTCAAAATCGATAATTTCATTTGTTATTATAAAAATGGCGAAAAAAAACAAACTCGAATTGGCACAGCTATTAAAAACTGTACACACGACGTCAATCAATTTTTTTTTTGAAAAATCGCATTCATCAATTCCAAAGGCTTTAGACATTAGAGCTCATAGCACATGCCAGATGACATTATACAAAATCCATTAGCAAAAAAAAAAAAAAGAAGAAAATTCCAAATAAAAATCAACAAAAAAGAAAATTGTTTATGTCATAATAATTGATAATAATAAGGCCAAAGGTGTACAAGTATATAGTGAGCACAGCGCGATTTAAGAAAACCAATAACTCGAAAACTAACAGTCACCGCAAAGAGGCACAATGTAGACACGTCTCTTCATTAACAAGGTGAGCATGAAAAATCAAACAAATTAGCAAAAAAAAAAAAAAAAAAAAAAAAAAAAGAAGTACATGTTTCTTTTTTTTTCTGTCGTGTTTCCCGTTAACTGGAAAACAAATCGGTCACAAAAAAAAAACAAAGCAGGTGTCAGTTACGTAATACTATTGTCAACAGCGGGCATAAACGGACGAAAGACTTCGGAATTAAAAAAAAAACAAAAAAACAACCGACAAAATGAATACACACACACACACAAATAGTATACATATATAAATATATATATATATATACCCCACACGTACACACATGGCGATTGCGTCGGGATTGTTTCGTCAACTTGTCTTTGCTCTCAAGGCCACTCGCCGTCTCAAGGTGAATGTTAAATTAATTTTAAGTAGCTCTGTGTGTGTCGTCTGCAAGAAGAAATGTCCTTTTTTTTTTTTTTTTTTTTTTTAATGTTGTTTCGGGTGACTTGAGATCGTGATAACTGCGTTCGCCCGTGTCAACACCGACCATTTTCAGTACCAGGAAGGGAAGAAAATCGTTACAAATGGGAGGGAGGGGGGAGTTTTTTTTTTTTTCACGCATAAGGCAGAGGATCTAGAGCGATGGTTTTACAATCATTCTTTGGTTGGCCATGATGATGGGGGAAAATTTACTCGGAACATTTTTTTTTTAAATTTTATTTACATACAATGAAAAGATTGTCGAGTCAATCATTCCAAGTGAGAGGCAAGGAGTCGAAATGAAAGGAGGCACTTGGACAAAAGGTCGATGTTTTTTTCTATTTAGCCCTGATTTACAGGGGTGGGGACTCACGCAACATTTTTGGGATGGGAAAACGATGTAGCCACAAAAAAAAAAGAGCGCGATTTTTGTTGTTGTTCGAATCGATTGTCATTTCATAAATCAATAGAAAAAAAAAAATAGGGATGTCTTCTCAAGAACCCCAGTAGTAATCTCCACCGACGTTGCCGGCCGCGCCAATGACCCGTGGCGAGCTATGGCTCAAAGGCCCGTTCAAATTCCGCTGAATGGGCGGGACGTTCAAAGGAGCCGGCACGTGCCCGCGCATCCCACCGTTAGGCATCCCGCGAGGACCCATCATGTAAGGCGGGGGCCCCGTGTACTGTTGTTGCTGTTGCTGTGGCGGAGGTTGCTGTTGGTGGCCAACAGGGATGCCGTTGGGCATCCGGCTGTCCGTTTGATGAAGTTGAGATAGAGGTCCGTTGCTTCCGTACGAGCCGTGATGAGGCTGCGCCATCGAGCTGTTGGGTCTCATCATCTCCATCATGCCAGAGGGCGTCGTCGGTGAACCGGTCGATGACGGAGATAGCATTTGCCCGTTCTCACCTGTCAAAACCAAATTCAACAGCCATTTAATTATTATTTCCCAATGTAAACAGATTAAATGCGAAAGCCCTTCTTATCTTCATTCACTCGGCCAAAACTATTATTACCCATGGGAGGTGCAGCGTTGCCCCGCCGGAGTAGAAGACGGACTACCATACCGCCATTTTTAATCAACTCGATGGCGTCTGCGTGCGTCATGTTCTTAGTGTTGATGCCGTTGATCTCAATCAGCTGATCGCCCACCTATTATCGAAATATTTGTTTAGTTTTATTACATCACGTTTTCAAACGGCTGAAATCAATTCCAAACGTACTCTTAGACGGCCGTCTTGTGCGGCGGCTCCGTTGTCGGCGATACGCAGAACGAAGAGTGGCATGTTGTGGAACTCGCGGCCTCCTCGGATGCTGAAACCGAAGCCGCGCGTACCGCGGCTCAGTTCCACAGCATAAAGTTGATCCTCTTCGATCGGCGGGTAGGCCTCAGATCCGTCCTAGTTTTTCAAATCAAAAAGAAATAAAACTTTAATTGGTTTAAAAATCACAGTGACACGATGCAAATTTCTCGACACGATCAAAACGAATTAAAATTTAAAAAAAAAATGTAATGCGTTTTTGTGCAAATGATGACGGCCGGGATATGGGCGGGGGGGAACTTACAATCATCGGCCCATCGATCTGATCTTCCTGGCTGTAGACATACTGTTGGTGATAAGCGTCTCTGTAAAAACCATTAACCCATCAGCAAAATAAAGCCATAAGAATTTGTTTTTAAAAAGCAATAGGGAAAAAAACAAACAAAAGAAATGAAGAATTAATGAAGTTAAAATTGTTTTTGGTCTTTTTTTTTTTAAATTATAATGTAAGTGATTAAAAGCATATCCAGAAGAAAAGCGCAACGAATTTTCAGAATTTCCGTTTCTTTTTTTTTTAAATCTATTAAGACGAAAAGAATTTTCAAAAAAGAAAAAAAGGGAAATGATTTTATTGTCAAGGTTACCCATAATCAACCATCGGTTAATGAGTTCCGACGAATCCAATCGGAAAAATCTAGAATCTTTTCGTGTCTTTTTTTCTCTATCTCATTCTCTCATGAATTATTAATGCAAAAAAAGAGATTTTTCGATCGCTCATAACCAAATATGACTCGATTCGAACACGAAAAGGTCAAGCGACTGTAAAAATATTTTTTCTTCCCCGAAAAAAACAAAACAAATCGAAACAAGTTTGATAAAAAAAAGAAAAAGAACCATAGATAAAAAAAAAGGACCCAAAAGCATTTCTTTCTTTCTTTTTTTTTTTTTTAAATATGACAAAAGAAAAAGGAAAGAAAAGGACAAGAAATAAACACAAACAAAAACAACAAAAATACCTGCTGGGGCTCCTAGTACCACCGTCACTAGCAGGAGGAGCGGGTAAGGCTTGGGCTGTTACCATGGCATCGGAGGACTTGTTAAGGATAGAAAGCGATAGATGCGCAAAGAGAGGCCAATCAAGCAAAAAATCAAATCAAATAATCATTCAAAAAGCGCGCCAACCACAACCAACACCCCATCATCATTTTTTTCAAAATGAATTTTTTCAAAAAGCATCTTCAAAAAATACAATTTAAAACAATAATTCCAATAAAACTAGCCCAGTGTCCTAGAAAAATTTACCCTCCTCCCCCGTGCCCCTAAAAATAACAAAAGAAAAGCTTACTCGGTGAGAGTTGGAGGCGTTGCTGGAGGCCGTGTCGTCTAGGGGAGGACCAACGGTGAGCGTGACAGTGTAGCCGGAATCCTTGATAAGATTGACAATGTCGCCGTGGTGCAATCGAGAAATGTCGTGGTGATTGACGGCCAAAATGCGGTCGCCGACGTGCAGTTGCGAGCAACGCTTCGCCGGGCTGTCCGGTATGATTTGGCCGATGAAAGAGACACCTTTAGTCACCGAGGAGATGATAACGAAGCCGAATCCTTCGTCTTCGCGACGGACGACCGTCACGTCGTAAGGGTAAATCATGCCGCCGCCATCACCCACCCCGCTTGGATATCCAGCATCTAAAAGACGGACGCATTTCAAATTTAGGAAACAAAATTCGTGAATGAATTCATTTACCTTGAGGGGACATGGACGATGAATGCAGGGGTATCCAACGCCGGACCGAGATGGAAACGCGGCCATTGAGAGCGGCAGCACCCATGAGCTGGACGACGTGGTGATGCGACGTGTGGACAACCGACATCATGTCGACGGCCAGAATTTCGTCACCGGTTCTGAGTCGCCCGTCCAAATCGGCCGCTCCGCCTGGAACGATGTGGCCGATCGAGACCTGCGACCCTTCTTCCGTGCCGCCGACAATGCGGAAGCCGAAACCCGTTTCGTGCCTCAGCAGAGTCACGTTCATCTCCATCCACTCGCCGGGCGGCGGCAGCGATTGCTGGCCGGATGAATTGACTGGTGGATTGGCGTTGTTGCCATTGCCGCTGTTATTGGACGGCCTCCGCATGTCCGGCCGACCCGTCGACATGCTCGGCGGATAGGACGACAAATCGTGATCGAAGCTGGTGCCTTCTTTGAGCGGGGCGTAAGAGCCCGGCCCAGCATTCTGACGGAGGAGGTTATTGCCACTGTTGCCGCTATTGTTGCTGTAACCGACAACCACCGACTGCGGTTGCGTACCGTAACCCGAATCTTGACGATGAAACTGGCCAAGATTCTCTTCCGGATAGTCTGGAACATTTGGTCCATTCATTCCCGAATATCCGTAACTAAAATTTTTATTCAAAACAAAGTTGAATTAGAAATAAAAAAAAATAAATAAAAAAGAATTTAATTTTAAATAAATACCCGTAATCCATTGGGCGGGATGCGTCCATGGAATACGATCCACCGGTGTAGGGATTGGGGGCGTAGGGATCGGCTCGCGGATTGCGAGGCGGTTGACCCATGCGGCTGCCGTAATCCGACTCGTAGGCAGGTGGATAGCCGTTGGGCATGTAACCAGCGTCTGGTGGCAGGCCGTTCTCGTAGTGCATCTGCATCGACGTCGGATGCGTATCGAGTTCTCTACCCGGACTTCGGCTTCGATTCATCACGTTCCGTTGCTGCTGCTGCTGCTGATTGTTGTAGCCGTTATTCTCCTGGAAGTTCATGCCGTTCTGGAACTGGTCCGCCAGAGCGTTGACTGGCGTTCGATTGATCTCGCGGTGCTGTTCCAGATGATCCGATTGCTGAGCCGCGCCACCGCTACTCATCGCCACACCCATAGAGGGCGTTTTGGGCCGGTTGCGCGTGTCCACCAGCGGCGTTTTCGGCCTGATGGGCACAACTTCCTTCGTCTGGGCGCTGTTTCTCAAAAAAAGAACATTTTTTTATTTTCATTCAAGAAATCAATTACGGGAACGAGAATCGAACCTGTAGAGGTCTGCGGTGGGCGTTTTACTGCGAAACAGTCCAGCACCGACTGGAGGTTTACGCGGACTGACGGGCGGTTGTTGCTGGTCCTGGTCTTTAACTCCCCCTTTCTTCCATTTGTTTTTAGTGGGCGTTGCCGCACCGCCACGCTGGACTGTAATGGACGCTTCGCGACCCCAAGCGCAGTCCTTCAGCACCTACGTAATAAAACAAATCAAATTAATTAAATCAATAAAATAAAATTTTATTTTTTTCCCCCCTGTCAAAGGAGATGAATGACGTCCATCAATCTATTAGTTTTACCTGGACAACTTCACCATGACTCATGTGTCGCATATTGATGCCGTTAATGTCTACCAGGATGTCTCCTTCCTGGAGGTTCTTGCAGCGCGGCCGGTCCAGGATGGTCTTCACCTTTTGGCCGTAGGCGCTGTCGGCGATCGTGAACCCGAAACCCATAGCACCTTTGGTAATTTGCACCGTGAGGAATTCCACCTTGTTGGAGGCTGAGGACGGATTGCCGTTGACTCCTCCATCGCCGTATTCATCACCTGTAACCAAAAAAAAAAAAAAAAAAAAAAATTTCAATTTAAAAACATCCGCCCAATTGAGTTTTGTTCTTTTATGAAGGGATCTGTTTCTCACCGTCGAATCGGTGAGCCATGTCGTTATTATCCTGATGATGCTCAGAGCCCTGCATGAGCAGGTCGGCACTTCCGGGACGCGACGGCTTGTTACCACCGTCCTGCTGGGCGACGGCCACGGTGGTGACGATCTCCGTGTTGGGATCGTTAGGGTCGAAGGGCAGAGGATATCCTCGGCAGACCTCTAAAGCTACGGCCTGTCCCGGTGCTATCGACTGGAACATGTTCACCATGTCGTGGTGGGTGTAGCCCAGTACGCACTGATCCATCACGTACACTAGAACATCGCCTGTTTTTGTTTTTTTTCAAAAAAATACAAAGAAAAAAAAAATGAAGATTAATGATGAAGAAAATGCGACGTGATGAAACAATCAGAAAAACATAATAATTTATGCTGGGCGTTTTTTTGTTAAAAAAAAAAATAAAAATAAGGACACACATCGACATGTTTTCTTTATGCGGGGTGTGTTTTGTTAAGAGGCCACCAGAGGAGCCACAAAGGGGAGATGATTCATCATGTCTCGATGTTAGTCTGGGGTGGTGTAGTAAAATGTGTTATGTATATAATTATACCGGTCTGTAGGCGTCCATCCACCCAGGCGGGTCCGTGCGGAACAACCGATTTGATCTGGAGGAATTCCTCTTCGCTGTCGTCACCGCCAACGATTGTGAAACCCAGTCCGCGGTTCGATTTGAGCAGCGTCGTACAGATCCGTTCTCCCTGCAACTCGGACGGATTTCTCGTAAAGAACGGCCGGTTGTAACCTGAAATTTTTTTTTTTAATTAAAAAATTTTTTATGTTTTTAAATGTTCCAAAAGACGTTAAACCACTACATGAAGAAGGAAAGAAACTTAAACCCAATTGTTAATGACCGAGACCCATTTGGTAAAAAATTTCTTTTTTTTTTTAAGGGGGATGGAGTTTGTTATTAGAGAGCGGAACTTGCGTGAACTGCGTTTCGAATGGCTAACGTAATAACCGACTAGACGAAATCAAATCTCGTCATTTAAAACAAAAATTGTTGTCGAGTTCGAAACAATCGACACATTTCGTTACCGATAAATCGCCACTTGTTTTTGAAAGCCAATCTCTTTTCCTTGTTAACTCAAAAAACAAGGAACTCTGGGAAGGGGTTAATAAAAAAAAAAAGAATAGAATCCAATCACCATCCAAGAAAAAATTAAAAATGTTAATTATTTTGTGACAGGAAAAAGGGGCCAGTTACCTCCGTAATAGAGATTTAATCTGGACTCACTATTGGAGCGTTTGGGCAATGGAGCCGGCGGTTGGTTGTTGCCATTATGTCCTCCTCCACCTCCTGCGCTCTCGTTCGATTGTTGCTGTTGTTGTTGTTGCTTCTTCAAACGAGGGTAGGTGCTGTTGCCCGAGTCTGTGCTGCTGGCGTTGCCAGTAGGTAAGCCGCTCGTTCCGGGCGGAGCTGGCGGACTGCTGGTCTCGTTGGCTGCGCCACCGCTTCCGCCTTTCTTGGCCTGAGTCACGGGATTCTCGTACTGCGTCTTGCGATTCACGTGGTCGATGTAGTACGTTCCGTACGTCGGGTCGTCAATCTTCTCCCATCCGTAGGGCAGTTCGTCTTCGGCGCATTCCTCCAGCGATTTCTTCTGAATCTTGGACAGTCTCGGGTCCAGCCACTGAGACGTTCCAGTATTGTGGCTAATAATTCAGGAAAAAAAAACATAATAATAATAAATACAATGAATTGATTTAAAGTTAAAAAAAATTATTTTATCTGGCTTACTCGATGAAATAAACTTCGCCTCGTTCCGTGTACGCCTTTTCCCAATTCTGAGGCAACGGACCCAATTCGGCTTCGGATAATCCGCCCATGGCGCCACCTCCGTCTTCGCGATAACTCGGAATCGACATGTTATTATTGCTACCGCCTATACTATTATTGCAAATGGGAGCGGCCATCCTCTGCGATGCATTCAGATGTTGCTGTTGCATGGAAGAGTGGTCCATGCCACTGTTTGGGTCGGCATCGCCGTCGTTCTGTGCGGCGGCCATCGCTTCAACATTCGACCGGTTTCGCCGGCGTTTACCCTCCGAGCTGGGATGTGCTCCGGCCAGCAAGAGCAACGATCCACCACCACCAACGTTGTTGTTGTTGTGCTGTTGTTGGACCAACGCCGATGTTGAAGACTGTGCTAATGGGGTGGACGGTAAGACCAGCGGCGAGTCCAGCGCCGGTTTAGGAGTCCCGTAATAATTGCCTATTATTTAAACGAATTAAATGTTTATCATTTTTTTAATTAACAGATGGGACATTTTTTGTTTTGGATACGACGAATGAAATTCGAGGGACATTCCGCTGAGACTGGACGTTGAAAAAAAAGCGACACAATGAAACAAAGACATGTGTGGGTTGGGCCATTCAAAACTACCTGTGGACCATCTCGGGTTAAATAGAACGGGATTGTGCGCCGTTATGGAAGAAGAAGAGGAAGATAGTTTTAAGTTGGAATCGTTTGTTAGTGTCTGCAACAGGCTGGCGGAATCGGTAGCAAAGTTATCGGAATCGAAAGGGGGCGTCGTTGTGTACAGATCGCAAGACGATCTCCATCGTTGGCGTCGCATCAAAACCGGCGGTGTGGCGACAATGCGGCCCAGTGCACGACGGGCGGTCGATCGTGGCAAAGAAGCCGACCACGACTTGGGTTTATATTTCATTTTTTCTTTTTTTTTTTTTGAAAGAGAGCTACCCCCTTTTCTTCAACTTGAAAAATCATGCAGCCGGATCAAATGTCGTTCCATCACGGTTTTTTTTTTGTGAAAGATTTAAAAAATAAATTCCATGGGAGGGAAGAGGTTAAATCAATGAAATCCCATCCGGAAGAAGCCATTCAAATGTGTGATAGAGCGGAAAGGGATAGCCGGTACAGCTAATTCCCATAGGAAAAAAAAAGGAAGGCGGAAGCCCAAAATGCCAATCATCATCGAGTGGTGGTTTTTGTTTTTTTAAAAAAATATATAAATGATTTAAAATTGCGGAATGTGGATTATCTAAAATAAAGAATTTTACATAGTAGATTTTCGTACCGTCGTAGATGCCTCTTTCGAGTAAGGAACCGTTCTTCTCCAGCAGTCGAAACTGATCGAGACTGAGAAACGTGTAATCGAGACCGTCCGTCTCTCCGGGCCGCCTCGGCCTCGTCGTCACGGGCACCGTCCGCAGGTACAAATTGTCGCGGATGGTCGTCTGCAATTCATGGTCCACTGAGCCTTTAGCGAAGCGAGTCGTCAGGTACTCGCGTAAATCCTTCGTCAAGCCACCTGTCACAATAGAATTTCACAAATGAGAGAGGAATTACAACTTTGTTACCCCACCCCCATTTCTTTATCTTTAAATATAAAAAAAAACAAGATTTTTTTTTTCTTTTTTCGTAGTCTGCATCTGTTTGAATGGCCACCGCCAATCCCGTTATTTCCCTTCTCCTTTTATTATTCATAAAAAGTTACAACTTTAAAAAAGAAAAGGAGAGATTCAAGAGGCCTAAACTAGTGCTGCCATCTGCCAACAAACATCTCCTATTTTCCTCATAAAAGCTGGACACACGCAAGAAAATGGTGTCAGTCTCTTCGGCAAAAAAAAAAAAAAAGATCCGTACGCTCCCCCTTCAGATAAAACAAAAAAACAAAAGACGGACGCAAATACCGCCGAAATTCTGATAGAGAGGTTGATCGTCATAGGACGAATGTTGTTGCTGCTGCTGCCAGCTATGAACGGCCGTGTGCAGAGCTGGCGGATGGAAATCCTCCAGCCGTCCGTAGTTGCTCAACAAGCTGTAATCGGCCGACTGGAACGCAACGCCTTGCGACTCGCTTGGCTGTCCTTCCGGCACCGGCCGGAACACGGCCGGTAGGTGGCCGTCTTCCGCTTCAGGATGGTCTAGATAGTCGTGACTGAACTCTTCACGACGATAGACCACCTCGTAGCGGTAAGTGGCACGCTGGCGGCGTTTACTCCCGCCGCCGCTGCTCGTCCGTCGGGCTCGCTGATCGACGGCTTCCGTTCGACGCTGTTCCGCAACGGCACCGCCAGTTTCACTCCCACTGACCGACTCACGTTCGCTGCTCTGACTTTTTCTTCGCCTGCGTCGCTTGCGGTGAGCGTTGCTATTACTACGACGACATTGGCAAACGCAGCAAGTTCTTAGCAGCCGCATTTCATCACGCGTTCAATGACTCATTCCAGCCGGAAATTCCAGCTCGAAAACAATACGACACGTTTTCTTGTTTTTTTTTTTAAGAAGAAACCGGTCAATCTTTCTCTTCCTAAACGATGCGGACAAATGAAACACACACAAACACAAATCTTTCTTTTTTTTTCTTTCCCAAATGTGTGCACAAGGCCAAAACAACCGGATCGGTTGGCGACTACGAACCAACTGGGCGCGGATCTTATTTTATTTTATTTTTATTTTTTAGAAGAAGGAAAAAAAAAAAAAAAAAAAAGGTTCTGTCTGTATGTTGAAGAAAAGAAGAAGTCGATGTGCGTGTGTATGTTAAGAAGCGAAGAGAGAGAGTTGAGGAATGCGCTGGAACCCACCCGGAAGGCACATGCAAGTTGCATTTTTCAACCACTGGTGAAGAGAGGGGCTCCTTTCTTTCTGAAAAGGAGAAGCAAAGAAGAAGAAGACATGCCCTCAAGCTATTCTACCTGCAACACGAGGTGAACAAATCTTTCTCTCTCTATCCCCCCCCCCCTTTCACACTAATCAGGTCGCCCCCTTTTTCTGGAAAGATGAACCCCAAAGAGTCTCTCTCTCTCTCTCTCTCTTTTTATCTCTCATTTCTATTTTTTCCTTTAACCCCAGGTAAATAAAAATGTACATTTCTGGGAGGGGGATATTAAAAAAAGTTCAGGTCAAAAGAGGGCCCTTTCAGCAATGGAAAGTGTAGTCGTAGTAAAGTAGTAAGACCCTTTTTTCGTAATAAATTCAACTGTTCCCCCCCCCCCTATCTTTTTTTTTTTTTTTTGAGGGGGTGTTTTGAAAATGGGAGTTCTTTTCAATGTTTTTGAAACACTTGACCAAAGTATTAAACAACTGCCCAAAATCCTTAAACAAATTCTCTCTCTCTTTTTCCCCCTGTGTTTTGTTTGTTTCTTTTTTTTTTTTGGCGGGAGAATAACAGAAAGAACAATGGCGGATAAATGTTTACGTGTGAGATCAATCAGGAAAGCAAGAGAAAGATCTAGATGCTTAAAAAGAAGGAAATCAAAGTGGGGGAATGTATTTTTCTCTTGGAAAGATTGAAATCAATTTCCTTGTGTGGACTTTCTTTTTGCCAATCGACTGAAACTAAAAGAAATTTTTAAAAAATGGTTCACACACGAATTTTCAAAGTGTTTTCGATCCACGCTCTGATACAACGCAAGTCTCAATCAGACAACTCGAATATTCTCTTATCAAAAAAAAAAAACGAAAGATCTCACCTGCGTTTTTTTCAATGGCCGACCATAACAAAAACAACTTTTTTTTTTTTGCCGGCAACAAAGATGGCGCTCTCACGAGGTTAGAAAAATAACCCTTCTGTTTCCTTTTCTTTTGGCGGGAAATGAAAATTCGCCAATATTCCAAAATGGCGGGGTTAACACTTTTGCACCAAACAAGACACACGTCGGTATCAAGAAATAGCTGCACACACACACAGAGAGAGAGAAAGATAAAGGAATCAGTAGAGCTGTTGGATCACAACCGATATGTCCAGTCGAACGGAGAACTTTGAAACGACGGGGCTCACCCAAGGACTGCGACAGTCAAACAGCTCTTAACTACTACCAGACACACGTGGGGCTTCGCAGTCACACACACACACACACACACACACACACACACGCCCAATTTCTCCCCTCCCCCCCCCCACTCAGAAAAGTTCTATCCCCTATCTCTCCAAACCGAGCAAGGGAAAAAGATTAGAAGGCGCCCGCCGTTTTTTCGTTAGGGGCCTCGCCGCCGGTCATTGTAGCCACCTAGCGAGCGAAATCGCAACTTAGTTCAAGGATGTTTTTATTTCCCTAGTAAAAAAAAAAAAACTCTTTGGGCACGCCAAAAGGGAAAGAAAAAAAAAACGGACGCACGGGTTCATCGTGCTTCCGTAACGACGACACAAACCGTTCCCGGTCGGTCAGCTGTTTTTTTTTTTCGTGTCGCTACGGGAGAGGAAATTCACACAAACGGAAAAGGGAAGAAAAATTCAATATAAGAAAAAAAAGAAAAGTGCACAGCTACGTGCTTCTTCTTTTCCCCATTTTCTCGTTTACGCACCAACTCCGCAATACTGCGGTAACGGTAAGTGCGCAGTCCCCACCAAAAAAAAAAGAGTCTTGTTTTTTTATATTTTTGTAATTTTGCGCAACACACAATCAAAAATACGACGCAATGTGTTCATTATCCATACGGCCTCGTTTCTCTCCAACCAATCATGTTAGGTGTTCTGGCTAATATGAATAACATTCGAGTATTTCAAGTGCGTCTCGCAAAAAAAGAAATCCTGCCATCGATTCATTTTCACTTTAAACAAAAAAATGGAACTTGTTATCTTTCCTTGTGTACTTCAAAACGTTTGCCAGGGAAACAGATGGTATCCATCCATCGACACACCAGACACATACGCGAGATGCTCTACTTTTAAATTTCTGTTCTTTCAAAAAAAAAAAAGGTCCAACTTTTCTTGGCGAAAAAGAAAAAAACAGTTCACTTTATTATTAGTCAGATAAAACAGAAAAAAAACGAGTCGGCCATAAGGGCAGTAGCCAAGTCTCTCGATAGCCACGCCCCATTTACCTCACACCAACTCAATCGTAATAAATTTGGGAAGAAACGGACCAAACTGCGGTCGGTTTCCAACTGATTACTGACCGATATGACACAGAAAAACAACTACAAACAAAAAAAAAAATTGAAGTGCTGGAAGCGACGGCCTGACCCCCAAAGGCGTTCTACTTCTTTCTTCCTCGCGTTTTGAAATACATGTCACAAAGGAGGAGAACATGACTGGAAATCTTTGTTCGTTGTAGGGTGTCAAATGATTTTTCTTTACACATCATGTGATGATCATATTTCAACGGGTCCCCCACAATTTTCGGAGGAAAAACTTCCGCTGCGAGTTGAAACAAACAAGAGAGCTAAAGAAGAAATCAAGGTCGGCCCCATATGGCCGGCACATGTAGGGCCCCCCTTTTTTTTTCTTTTTCGAAGTGACCGTTGTATTTTTTTATTTATATTTTTTTCTTTCTTGAAAATAAAATGGCCGTGTGGGTAGGGCCGAAAAAACTCGTTATGTACGCCATATTGGAGACTTGGAAACAAAAAAAGAGAGATGTATGAATAAAATTCGTGAAGACGAATAGACAAGTTTTTGAATTCGGGGACACAACAAACAAAAAATTTTTGATTGTTCAAATTTTTTGTTGTTTTTCTTATCGTGAAACACCGAAATGGCTGCAGCCAAGAAACGACCCAATATGGAAATCAACACCGTTAGTGTATCACACACACGCCATTTGAATAAAGCCAAGAGAAATGTAGCAGAAAGGAACACACACAAAAATTCATACAAGTGGCGCGTCTATAACGTGTGCGTAGAAAGATACACACACAAAAAATACAGTTGAAGTTATTACCTTCAGGGGGAAATGTGTCAAAAATCCTTTAGTGAACCGAGTTCTTCCTTCGAAAACAAAATAATAACGAAATTGCACTATTGAACACGACACAGAGAAACACCTCTGCCGATTGAGCAACGAATATTTCAATTGGAAATGGAGAGAAATGGTCAAAAAACGAACGCCACTCTATTAAAACATTCACAGACGCGCACACGAGACACACTGTGAAACATGGCGAAGGCCAACACTTGATTTCTGATGTTTCTCAACGATAAAAGAGGAACGAAAAGAAATGCCGACGATTTAGAAAATGTCCATCAGACAAGTGCAGCTGCCATTGCAACGGACACACACGAAAATGCGAGCAATTCTTTCTTTTGGCCGACGATGACGAGTTAGCAACACGTTGACGCTACTAGACACTCGCAGTTCTTTTGGCTCGACTACCTTAGCTGGTGGTGGCTTTGACGATGGCGCTGGTGGTGGCGACTTGTGGATGGCGGCGCAGCTGAAGGCGAATAGGACGAACGAAGAAGAACGGAAGGAGAAAAGAGAGAGAGAAAATACGAAGAGGGCACAAGAAAAACACCTCAAAAGAAGAAAAAAAAAACCACGTAGTGAAAACAAGTGCGAGACGGAGACGTGGAGGACCGATGCCCCCTGCGGGCGATATCTAACTTTTTTTCAAAAGCATGTGCCTCTAGCTGTTGCACTTGAGCGACGCCTAATGGACAATATGTGAACCTATTTAACGCCATCTAACGACCGAAATTGGAACGACTTTGTGTGTGTGTGAAAAATGTTTCGCTTTTTTAAACACGTAGATGATGATGATGGAGGGAAACGAAGACACACGCCCCTTAAAAGACGTTCTGCATCCTCGATTTCCCAGTAAAGACGAAGAAAGAAAAAAAAAAGCAACATTTTGATGATGTCTCGGCCGCCTTTTCGTTTCTGAATCCCGCAAAAAGCAGGCGTAACAAGTACACGGCAATAAAGGCTGATTCCAAAACGACTGATCGCTAGCTCTTTTTTTTCCTTCTTTCTCACAGAAAACAATGTGGAACGTGACTCATCTTGAATAAATAAAATGTGATTATCTTTTTTTTTTCCTTCTTTTTTTGTTTTAAATATAAGATGCTCCGTTTGACTTGGGAGAAGGAAAGAAAAAAAAGATGAAGAAAAAGCGATGATGATCATAAAAAGCCAATGAATTTTTCAATCCAGGTCTCGGAAAATATTAAAAACTCATCCGATAACATCAGATACGTTTTCTCATTCGTTCCCACAACAAACAAAAACATCAAGACTCTTTTTTTTTCTTTCCCATTTTCTCTTTTCAGTCTATTCATCTGTCATTTTATGATCTCTCCATTTCACATCGTCGGCGCCTATTCATTTGTGTTTTCAATGACCGCCATACGTTTTTTTTTTCTTGTTGTTATCTTAGTTTAATAAATGCGATACATCATCGCCATCATTTAATTAAAAAGAAAAAAAAAAGTGGCTGACCTGTTAAAGGGGCGGTGGTGAGTTGAACGCCGCCGCTGGCGTCCGTCTGTTGGTGGTTGTTGTTGTGGTGGACGAGCCGATGAATGAGCCAGGCCAGAAAGTCACGCCGAGTGAAACCCGAGACGGGCCGGCCATCGACATCCAAGATGGCTAAAAACTTGTGGTTGTTCTGGTGGCAGGCAGCCGCCGGATCGGCGGTCGTGACGCCGTCTTCAATGTGCAGCCAATGGGTGCGAAAGAGGTCGACCGAGATGACGATGAGTTGACCATATTCCGATCCGCCACTAATGGCTTCACTCAACACATTCTCCAGCGCCGTCTCATCCGGAAGCAGTCGGGCGAGGTGTGTTAAGGTGTGGCTTCTATAGTCGCAACTCCAATGCTGTTGTTGTTGTTGTGGCTGGGAAAGGTTTCCGCTGGCGGATGACGACGGTCCGGGTACTACCGACGACGGGCGGTTGTTCATCAACATCCTGGACTCGACATCTTTTTTCTCACTTCCTTTTTTTGTTTTTTTCCTATTCAACTATCAAAGTGTTCAGCAAAAACTGAATGGGACAACAAGAATTCAAACGTTAATGATTCAAGTTTTTTTTTGTTTTTCGTTTTATCATTAAAAAAAGAAGGGACGATAGAAAAGAAAAAAAAATTTTAATTAATTTTTAAGAGCTTTTCTTTGTAGTTTTCTAAGACGACCCGGAAAATAATTTAACCGAAATGATTGACGATTTTTTTTTTCTCTCTTTTTCCCCTTAAAAAAAAATTTCCCTCCAAAATAGAATTTCGCGTTTAAAAAACGAACGCCAAAAGAAGAAGGAAGTAGTTGAAAGAATAAAAGCAGCAGCAGTTACAACGACCTCAATAATGTTTCAGCCCACTTTGGATTCCTCCAGTCCTGCTCTATTGCTAGTAGTTGTTTCTTTTTTGTTGTTGTTGTTATTTTTCCTCCTCCCCTCTCTCTCTCTCTATAGCTGACTAGGTCGTATATATATATACGCATTTCTCTCAGCGTCTTCTACCTACATTTTCGATGATTACACACGGACGCACCTGCTGGGCTCTGCCTGGCTATACACACACACGCACAACCATATGCATATAAGGCTGCGCCACAGACAAGCGCCAGCCCAGCTTCTTTCTTAACCCTCCATTTTTATTTTCTTTGAAACCACCCCGGGGCTATCTTCGGGAGCGGTTCACGACACAAAAAACCCACCCCTTTCACCTTTGCGCACACATAGAACGTTGGAGAAAGAAAAAAAAAGAAACCCTCCTCCCACCTTTTGGGGCTAGCGGTGTGACTGCTTCACGTTGAACTCTTGTCTCTTTCTCTAGAATCTAACGTCCTCACACACAAAATGCAAACGGCTGCGTATTTTGTTCTTTCAAATAAAAAACAAAAAAGCAGAAGAACAAGCTAGACGGGTCTTAACATGGCAGTCGATAAACGTTCCATGATTGCTACCGTTTTCAACTGGTTCAGAGCAGTTTTTCTAGTTCAAAATCAGAATTTTGGCGAGTAGACGAAAAGCATTTGAAACATCGCGGACGTTAGAAGGCGAAAGATAAAATTTTTTTAAAGAAAATGAATATTTTTCAAATCTTTTTTTTTTTTTTGAAACCAACGCATTTTTATGGCCGTTCGTGAGTCGAACGAGGGAGATGACCCAGTTATTCCTTCTGACGCGTGTCTCTGAGACCGGAGAAAATCACGCGGTGTACCGAGTTGAGTTTATTTTCTTTTTCTTTTTTCTTATTGGAAAAATAAAGAAAGTTTTTTTTTTCCTCTTTCACGTTTTGATTTACCATTCGTACCCCCCCTCGTGACTGTGTGGATTTTTGGCCGATTTTTTTGTTTCAATATTTTTGGCGCCTACAACATCTTTTTACTATTTAAATCATTTTTTCGGGGAAACAAAAAAAAATCAGACAATGTTGGTTGAAGAGAAAGAAACAAAAAACAATTGATTCCGAAGGTGAAACAATCAACCACGTGAGCAATTTTTCCCCCCTTCTTTTCAGGAAGCTCGTGACTGTATTTTTATAAACTATAAAAAAAGAAAAAGAGACCTATCACGATAAGATTCTCTTGTTCGTGACGTTTCGTTATTTGTTTTGTCAAAACTACTAAATCAACCGATAAACGGCACCATTTTGGAGGGAATGTGTTGAAAACAGAAATTCGTCTGCAACAGTCACGAGGTCTCTAACAAGACCTTAATTATTTCTCAAAATGGTTGTTGTTGTGGTTGAATGCAACCCATAATTCTTTATTTAGGCAAATCATCATAATAAATAATAATGAAAAATAAAAAAAAACGACGTACTCGAGTGGTTGCAAATTCCTTAGTCTGTCACTCATCGAATCAATTTGGTGATGACGTGATGAGCCAGACTTCACTGCACACAAGGTATCCTTTATTATGAAATGCCACAGTTGCACCTGCATGTGATGAAGAAAGAGAAGAAGCCACAGGATGTGCTCGTCTAGTGTGTCCACACACACACACTGTTCCGGTCCAACACAACCACACCACACACTTCAATTTTTAAGATGCTTTTTCTTTTCAAGGAAAATGCGTCTTGAAACGATGTTTCTTTTTCTTAAATAACACAGACGCCAATAGAAATGAGAAAAAGAAGAAAGCACAGGCACACGGAACAAAAAACAAATGGGAGTGTAACTATGGACCGTCGTCCCGGCAGCACACCTTGGCGCAGACTGAACAATACAAAAACTCATGCATACAGAGACTCCTCCTCGCGATGAATGTTTGACACCTGAGGGCGCGGAGGGTTTTCTTTTTTTTTTTCAGAGAGAGGAAACGGTCATCTTCGTGCATATTTTTTTGAAAAAGAAAAAGATTTTTATATGAAAATGTACACGTTGTGTTAACTTATCATACCAGAATGAATGGGAAAAAACACCGTAAGGTGGTACCGTAGTCACGGCAGTCGATAAACATTTTTTCGTTTAGCCCAACATTTTTGCGATGGGTTATAGCCTTTTTTTTTCAGAAGGATATTCGGCTGCCTTTGTGGTTGTCATACAATGTAAAGCCCTTTCAACTGGCGTGAGTGATATTTCTGCTCGTGTTTGATCAATGCAGCCGGACTAGGGAGGAGATGTGGAAAAAATATGGTTAACCTTTAAAGCTCGTTCGTGGCTCCTACACGACGGGGCACACCTGGCACGGTGCGTGACGTCGTTTTCTCGGCACAGAGGGTTCGTGCTTGTTCTCAATTCAACGAGCCTTGGGCGATCAGTTGTGAATTAATAAATAAATATACGCTCGTGCTTGTATTTAAATATAATTGACAACGGTGGAGTCCCTTGCAGACTTCTTTTCAATTCTTTTTTTTCAAATTTTTTTACTGTTACGAATTTAGATGCACGTGCACCCTATTATATCATAGCAAAAAGGTTATTTTTAGAAACCCGCTAAGTAGCTGTCTCTTTCTGTCCTTTTTTCTTTCTTTTATTTTGTCGTCTGTCGCAAGAAGTGACTAAGATGGCTGGGCGACCCGCAGGCTTTTCGGATGGCGAATCGGATGATGATGAATTTGGAGTTTATGAAGCACCTGCTTCATTACCGAATTTACGAGTTCGACCACCTATTAATCCGTTACCCCAGACTCAGGTATATATTACTACTGTGTAATATAAATGTGCTTGTGTCATATTTCACGTTTTAAATGTTGGCTCAGGTTATCAAAAAGTCTGATGTTGATTTGGAGGATTTCCGTATAGCCACCATGAAGGGAAACCTCCAATCAGTCAAGTTGTACGTTGAAAATGGAGTCTCAGTCAGCCAGGTGCTGAGGTCAGGTTGGACGGCATTGATGTACTCTGTGAGCTGTGGGAGATGGCAAGTAACTGAATACCTTTTGGAAAAAAAAGCCAATCCCAATTTCCATAAGGAGCTATTCACCCCTCTCATGGCTGCCTGTGCATCTTCTCATGAGGTTGAAGATGACCTGGTCAAATGTGTTGAGCTTCTGATTACCCACGGTGCTAATGTCAATGCCACTGAGAGGCACAAAGTGACACCTTTAATGTTTGCCTGTAAAGAAAAAAGACTTGAAATTGTACAAACTTTGTTAAAGAGAAATGAAATCAACATTGATTTGCAGGACCATCATGGTTGGAGTGTAAGTATTAGTTTTCCCGTCTAGTTTCACGCGTTACTAAACTCGTATTCCGTTAGGCCTTAATGTGGGCCGCCGATAAAGGAGACGGAGCTATAGTGCGAGCTCTTTTGGAGCACGGCGAAAAGGGGGCAGACACACACCTAATGTCTAGTAGCGGACAGAAAGCCGTTGACGTTGCTCTGATAGCTGGACACAAAGATGTGGCGGCCCTTCTAGATCTAACACTGAAACCGCAAGAATCTCTGGCGCCAGCCCCACCGCCATCCACCGATTCGATTGCAACAGTAACTGAACTGGAAACCGTATTGATGGGCCTTGATTTGACGTGCCTTCTGCCAAATTTTTACGAGCACAAGATGAATTACGACTCGTTTCTTCTCATGGACGATGGAGACTTGGATCGGATGGGCATCACTCAAGCAAGTTTAAATTTGTACATCGCGTAGTTCTATAAGTAACAAGTTATGTGTTGATTGCAGGTTGGCTACAGAACGAGACTGTTGAATGCAGTCAAAGAAATCCACACCAAAGAGTGGGAGCGAGGAAGTTTACCTGCCATACAATACAGCAAATATCTCAGGTTCGTTTTTGTCCATGATTTCGTGACTGCGAGAGTATTGCGTGACGATCATGAGTATTTTTTTGTGGGTTGTGCAATCGGATCACTTTTAGCTGTCCTGAAGCAACTGCACTTGTTGGTAATCTAGCCATTCATGGACGCTATATGCTTGCCAGCGTCGCCTATCTTCGCGATCAAATTCAGCGCAAACCGAGGATTCTCCAACTAGGAATGGAGGTAAATTAACCCGTGCAAAACTTTCTAAATGAACTCTATAACCTTTCGCCTTATTTTTTTTTTTTATCCTATTTGAATATAGACGGCATCAGTCCACGCATTGTCCGCTCAGACACAATACGCCATGAAGCAGATCAACGAATTACAAAGTCAACTCAAGTTCCTCAAACTTTATCTCGACAAGGTGAAATTTCTTTTTTGTTCCCACAACCATTCAAAATGAGCTCCAACGAATGTAATGTTGTTTTTTTTTTCCTTTTCTTCTAAGGTTCAAGATAAAGCGGAATTTGTTCCAGCCGATTTGATCACAGAGAGAAACGGCTATTACGATAAAAGAGATCGAAGTTTCTGGCGACGTCCATGGGGTCGCTACATAGTTATGGCAGTTGTGGCCTTCACCGGGGGCCTTGTCTTATGGAGCACTCCTTCGCGCTTCCTCCAACACTCCACTGCGGTTCTCCTTGTGGCGTAGTCATCTCGAGAAAGTCACATAGTTTATTCTGGTACCTTTCTTTATATATTTTTTTTTTCAAACAGATCGATTCTCGATGTGAGAAATGCGTTGTACATGACGATGATATTAAACTCGCCAAAATCCAATCAATTTGTGATGATGAGCTTAATATTACGACCGAGAGATGGCTTTGTTGTTGCAACGTTTCATCAACGTTTGGGGCAATTTTGTCTGCTTTAAAAAGATAAGTTCAGTGAAGGTGTCGTTAAACTGAGTGCTCCAAGACTTAGTGTGGCGCCTTTGATTTCATTCGGCAATTAAAATAAAGCGTTAATGGGGAAAAGTCTGCTGGGCGAACGAACGTGAGTCATTAACTTGCTTTTTTAATAATGCCATTATGATAAACGATTCCTTAACTTTTCTTTCCTCCATCGAGTTTACACACTAAAATTCCGTTACCATCTTTGTTCACACAAGTCAAAAAATTAGTTTCACTTGTAAAACGCACTGCCCAAAATTAGCTTACTGCGAGGAGGGAAAAGAAGGAGGAATGTTTATGTTTTTGAAAACATGGGTAGTGTATTTTTCGATTCAAGTTTTCGATACATGTTAATGTAAGCAAGGCCCGATAGATATGCTAAAACGATGTCAAACTCGGTGGGGGGAATGAAAACAAAAACATTTGAAACTAAAAAGCAATCAGTTTGACAAAAGCTTAACAATTAAAAACAAAAATGTGAGAAAATTTGTATATTAAGTTAATGTTCTAGTATGCCACAATTTTTAAGAGAATCAAGTCCAGCTTTAAAATTTTCTTTAAAAAACAGACTACATGTGTTGTACTCGATGCTGTCATTCATCGAAAATGAGCTTTCTATATATTACTAAGCTTCAAATGATGACGAAACACAAGCAGCAACCGTTCACGCACAGCATTCACGCGTTAATCGAAACAAAATTTGGAAACAAAATACGATTAGGCAAGACGGTTGCGGCAACGTTCGCTGCATCTGGGGAAACAGATCTCGACATTGCAGCTGATGCTGAAATAACTTTCACGAAGAGCTTTCAATCCCTGTAGCAGTTCAAAAAAAGAACTCATTAAAAAACAAACGTTTTTCAATGAGGTTAAACAAGTGAAACATACCCTGAAATAAGTGTAGAGAGTCAAATCAGTGTTGGGATTGGTTGTCTCCTTCAGTTTGTAAAAGACGGTCGTCAAGTCAGGACGAAGTGAACATCCCTCTTCATCCGTCAGCTGGACAGTTTCACCCTTTTGGCCATCGGAATAAGTACACGCTAGGACATTGGCATCGAATCGCTGACCCGAATCTAATAATAATGTCCGTATTTATTATTAGAGTAGATACAATTTTTTTTTTCGTTCGTGAATTGAGAAGTGGGGCTTACTTTTCAGATAAATGACAAGCGATGAATGTGCAGGCGAACTGCTGATGAAACCTCTGGCCGGCAAACTAAGCGGTCCACGACGATCAGACTGGACTTCCACCAGTTGGTTTACGGTCCGGTAATCATACTTTACCGTAATCTTTTTAGAAGAAGAAAGCCACCCCCCAGAAAGAAAAAGAAAAAAAAATTCATAAAATGTCAATTTCGTCTTTGTGTATACAACAATTTGTTGTATGCATTTAAGAATAAAGGGCCATTTCGCTATGTTGTTCATAACCACGCGAAAAATAGTTGATAAACGCAAACAACCGTGTAAAAATTGACGACGCCACAAGACACGCAGACATGCCAGACTAAAATTAGATAAATAGTAAAAAAAAAAAAAAAAAAATTTTTCGACTAAGAGAAGTGAAGCAAAAATAAGCGATAAAAAAGCGGAAGTGAAAGACGCTGGAGCGCAACGTTGTTTAGTATCTGTATGTAAGCCAGACGACTAGCCACCATAGCCAGCAGATGACCACACAGACATCCCCTTCCCTCCCCCAAAAAAATAAATATTTAAAGGAATCCTAAAAAGAAAAAAAAAGAAAAAGGGAAATATTTCCCCATAGGCGGGGAAATTGAAAAAAATATTTAATTCATTCATAGAAGCGGAACGGGTGATTGGGGGAAGTTGTACGCGAGGCCCACATCGCAGTTGGTTAACTGGGTCATATTCAACTCTATATTATTTTAATTTATACGATACCGTCGACGGTTGATAGACTTCGGGCATTTTGGCGTTGACGGATTTCTGGAGCGAGTGGACGCCCCAAACGCAACGAAGACGACGAGCCGTGTCACCGGCTTCTTGGAAATCCGGATCGTGTTGGATGACAATCGTGTTTTCTAAAGAGATCTCTTCGTTTTCCTGTTGCGTGGCTACGGCTGGCGACACACTGCGCACGTCCAACGAGCGCTGGAACGTGTTGACGTTGTTGGATTTCTTGTAACCCGATTGAGTGCTGACGGTTCCGCAGCCTTTTTGTGGCACGTTAAAACTGGCCACCACAAGACGAATCCAATCGAAGAATAACAAAAAAAAATGAAATCAATTGGAAAAAAATAAAATCATGCGCGGAAAGAGGCCACCGCAACTTTATAATTACATAGTGATGATCTAAAAAAAAAAAAAAATAGTTGATTTGAATCTAGAATGTGTTCTAAAACCTGCCCCACCTCGTGAAATGAGACGAGTATATCAACACACTGTTTCTCTTAAGTTGTAGGCTAACTTTCATGCAAGACCGGTTTACTAAAAGGCCTGTCGAAATTAAATATATTCTAATTTTTTTTTTTTTTTTTTAACTATAGATCTTTTCTAAATGCTTCCTTAAATTTAAAACGGATGTAAGCGACGGATCGGAGATGAACGAACGCTAGGACCTCCCCTTGCGATTCCCTTCAAGCCCGGTTGAACAAGCTGACATTTGGTAAGGTACCCATTTTTTCAAGGTTTCAATATTTACAGTATATAAGAAAACCGTTATCAGCGAAATTTCTTTTTCTCCCTCTTCTCTTGTTATCTTGTGTATACACACACACACATTGAAGCAGAAGCGCAGCCGACATCCCGTTGTTTTTCACTTATTCTTCTAGATGTTGTACGGCTTGTTCCTGGTTGTTTTCCTCCGGCGCACGAGAGCGGATCAACCGATATCGTTGGCCAAAAACGGATGACAGGCAACAAGAAAAAACACAACTCACCTGAAGGAGGTGCGGCCCTGGCTGTTGTCGGACGTCACATAGGTACATTGAGGCACCTGGTAGTAGTTCTGGGAGTAGACGATACCGTAGAAAGGACTGTCAAATTTGACATGCACCGTCAGACCAGAGCGCGAGCATTGCACTTTTAACTCCCGCAAATCAGCACCATCGACCTGCTATAGAATATTTTTGTCAGTTATCTGGGATTATTTTATAACACATAACTGGATTTTCAAACAACAAAATTCAGATCATGTATTGTTTTTTTTGGTTTTTTTGGTTTTACCTGGATCAGTAACAGGTATGCTGCTACCACCAGGGCGATAAGGAAATGCTTGGATGGCTTCATCATTTTCTAGTCATTTAAAAGAAATAAGTTATTATGTAGGTATAAATCTAAAAAGAAAGTTTCGTGACACATTCCAATATGCGTAGCCCAGGGACGTGGGCTATAGGTCGTGGGAAGATGACGCGGCTATTAACCCGACAAGCCACGCTAGTCTATTCCAATGCTAAATTCTTCCATTCAAATAAAGTAGCGATAATGCAGATGACGACCTACTTCAAACAAACGTGTAGATTGTATAACAAAGTGTGACCGCGTTTTCTCTCTCCCTTGTCTGCCTGATTACGACAAACAAGAGTGATGGTCTTAACAGCCAAATGTTGGGCGAGGTCTCGTTTACGTTACAACCTAATGAAGTCTCACGCTCTAAATCACGGTCTTTTTGTCTGATGCGAGATTTTAAACTGTTCATTTACACTGTACAAAAAAAAGATGATGATTTCATCTTGTTGGCTATCAATCATTCTTCTGTCAGCAATCAAATGGCATAATGTAGCCTAACCCTTTTTCTTGGACGGAGGCTTGGTAGACCAAAAAACGCAATTTCTCGAATGATGAATGCAATGTTTCGTAAATGAGCTGTCACCAGTTTAAATTAACAAATTTTTCGCCATTTTGCACGCTTTTTAAAATCGGCGAATGTATTGAGAAATCTTACCTGTGATTTTGTTTGAATGGATAGGAATTGTGCGGAGCCTTGCGAGAGGGATGAAGCTGACGAGAGGACGAAGGTGTTGAAACTGAATTGCACGCGTGCGCCAGCGGTCGGAAGACTTTAAAACAAAATTGCCGGGGACTTGGAAGAGAGCTATACACCTGTTCTAGGCGGGAAATCACGTGAGTGAATGAAGCCCACCTGCAGCTGACGAAGCTGGGTCATATCCCCCTTCTTTCGCCTTTTTACTTGTGGCGCTTGCAACAGCAGCTCCTCCTCTCTTTTTTTTTTTTTTTTTTTTTTCTTCTTCCTCTTTCCTCCTACCACCACCACTACCACCTTTTTTTTTTTTTCGTCTTGTTTTGTGGCGTTCCAGACAATGAAAAATGAAATCCCCCTCCACTATCGTTCAGCTCGGTCGCAACGTTAAATCTGATTCATCGATTGGCCGCGATATTTATCGACAAACGCAGATGTTGTTCGCAATTGGCCAATTCTGAATGATTTCGGATTATTATTCTCTACCAGACAGACAGGTATTTTTCTTTAGATGGTTGTTGAATACCCAAATAGATGAATATTTTAGAAATTAGCATATTTGAATTCTTTTTCTAATTCTTTTTAAGTCTCCGGAGGAGGAGCCGATCCCGCGGCGTTCGGGAACGGGAAAAAGTGGGACGGTTAAGAAGAATAAGACGCGACGATAAAAAAAAAAGAAAAAGAAAAAAGCTTTTGTGTGTAAAAGTGTGTATAGACTTGTGTCTGTTTCACCGGTCAGGTATGTGTGGAATCCCTCCGCTAGCGATATGCGCGGCATTTGGGGATGGTTTTTTCGGCCAGCATCACCACCAAAGAAGGTCGTCATGGCAACCTCAATCGAGAAAACATATTTCCTTTTTATTTTTATTTAAAAAAGAATAATACAAAATAAAAAGAAATGAATCACCATTGTACCGGTGGCTAGCTATCTGGCATCTTCCGGGTGAGTGTTTTTGTAACAACTTTCATTCTGCCTGTGTGTTCCACGTGTGTGTGTGTGTGTCCGTGTGGTTGATATAACAAGACTGTTGTTACGTTCCCTCTTTTTCTTCTTCTTCTAACAATCCGTTATCCCGGTGAACGTATACGGATGATGAAACGGGCTAGATCTCATCCTCCTTCAACACAGACACTAAAACCAATAAACCGTAAGTTCCGGTGGACCTTAGCTATACACGTATTATACTTACGCTTGCTGGGTGCCGGACAGACTGCGCTTGCGGCTCACACAAGTCTCGGATGAACGATTTCTAGGCAAACGCACAAGCAAAAAATTAAAAAAAAAAAGGCCAGCTTCTCTTGTTATCAGGGAGAGAAAAGAAGAAAAAAAGCGGTGGATTTTCACACGTATAGAAATGACAAACGAGCCACGAAAAATATGAAAATAAAAATATTTTAGGATTGGTCGTTAAACTTGATCACTTTTTATTTCATTTATATTGATTTTCGTGAGTTTATTTCGTTACTTAAATGATTCCGGTACTTGTTGACACTTGACACGGGCCGTTTAGTTTTCAAGTCGGTTTCTCCTGTTTTCCTTTTTTTTTTAAATTTAATTTTTACGATCGTGACATTTTTTTTCCTCGTTTTCTTTCTTTCCCAGTTTTTTTTTCGAGCCTTTTTGGAGAGAAACGGCAACACTGGTGTTAACTTAGGTACCGACAGGCCGCCCCCCTGTTATATCTCCCGTAACCCGTTGTCGACTTTGGTCTCCTGTCATTCGCCATGGATGAAGAATATGATGCCATCGTCCTTGGAACTGGCCTGAAAGTGAGTCATTTAGAACATATTTTTTAATTTAAGGTTTGATTTTTGGCCCAGTTGTTCGCCTCCAATTTTCCGAGTAAATGATAAGAGGCACAAATGGCCGGCGAAACGGGGACCTCCTAGTCCAGAGTGGCTCTTGTCGTGTCGGCACCGCCATCTTGGACATTATTATTATTTATTTTCTAATACAAGGTGCTTTTCGTTTGACAGGAATGCATTATCAGCGGTATGCTTTCCGTTTCTGGCAAGAAAGTCCTTCATATGGACAGGAACAAGTATTACGGAGGGGAATCTGCTTCCATTACCCCGTTGGAGGAGCTGTTCACCAAGTACGAGGCTCCAGCTCCTAATGAAAGCTATGGTAGAGGAAGGTATGAATTATATGAAAAAGAAAGTACACTTTTCTTGTTTGATTACAGTTATTAATTTTTGTATTATTTTAAAGGGATTGGAATGTTGACTTGATCCCCAAGTTCTTGATGGCCAACGGTCAGCTGGTGAAGCTGCTGATCCACACGGGTGTCACTCGTTACTTGGAGTTCAAGTCTGTGGAAGGTTCCTACGTCTACAAGGGTGGCAAGATTTCCAAGGTCCCTGTTGATGAGAGAGAGGCTCTGGCTTCTGGTATTCTGTCTTTGCCTGCTGTGGTGAAATCTAAAACTTTCTCTCTAAGTCATCCTTTTCATTAGATTTGATGGGCATGTTTGAGAAGCGTCGTTTCAAGAACTTCCTCGTCTTTGTGCAAGATTATCGTGAGGATGACCCTAAAACCTGGAAAGATGTCGACCCAAACAACACCAACATGGCGCAGGTGTATGAAAAGTTTGGTTTGGATAAGAACACGGCCGACTTCACCGGTCACGCTTTGGCCCTGCACCGGGACGACGACTATCTGACTAAACCGTGTTATGACACTATCCGGCGCATCAAGCTCTATTCGGACTCGCTGGCGCGTTACGGTACCTCACATACCTTTTATTCGGTTTCTTTTTGTTATGAAAATTCCACTAATAGCCTCTTTTGTGTTTGTTACAGGCAAATCGCCGTATCTTTATCCGATGTACGGCTTGGGCGAGTTGCCGCAAGGTTTTGCCCGCCTCAGCGCAATTTACGGTGGTACTTACATGCTGGACAAGCCCATCGACGAGATTGTTTACGAAAACGGAAAGGTGGTGGGCGTCAAGTCCGGCGGTGAAATGGCTCGTTGTAAACAACTCTACTGCGACCCCACCTACGTTCCAGAGCGTGTAGAGAAGGTTTGTAACATTTTTGCGGTTGTGTTAACAGCCCGAGAAACATTTTTGAAATAATTCAACTGCATTTTAGGTGAGCAAGGTGGTTCGTTGCGTTTGCTTAATGGATCATCCCATTCCCAACACCAAGGACGCTCTCTCCACTCAGATTATCATTCCACAGAAGCAAGTCAACCGCAATTCGGGTGTGTAAAGTAGTTTCCCTTTGTTCCCCTCTCTTTCTATAATTCAAGTGTTTGATCTCTTTAGATATTTACATATCGATGGTAAGCTACACGCACCAGGTAGCTGCTAAGGGCTGGTTCATTGCCATGGTGTCTACCACCGTAGAAACCAATAACCCAGAAGCTGAAATTAAACCGGCTTTGGATCTTCTAGGTCCCATTAAACAAAAGTATGTATATTTAATTTATTTTATGTGTGATAATGTGAAAATGGCACATCACTTCTTAATCATTTTGACTGTTAGGTTCTTGACGGTGACCGACTTTTACACTCCTAAAGAAGATGGCCGTGATTCGCAAGTGTTCATCTCCAAGTCGTACGATGCCACCACTCATTTCGAAACGACCTGCTTGGACGTTCTTGACGTTTATCGTCGTGGCACTGGCGAAGATTTTGACTTTTCCAAAGTCCGTCACGACCTCGGTGACGAGGAACAGTAGAATGCAATTTAAACAATGACTAACCCCACAATTCAGGAATGCTAACTAAAAATAACAAGAAAATGGCTATTCCGTATCCGTGACCCCAAATGGCGTTCATATTCACTCTTGATACATCCAAGTCAATGGGGAAAACTATTTTTTCTTTGTTTTGTCTAAACCAAGTGCAGTGGATGGACTTTCGATTTTGGTTTTTGCTATCTCTGAAAAATGATTTGTTTTTCCCGAAATACTGTGTGACTATGCCCATTTATCCGACTATTTTTTTTTCTTTCTTACTCCACCCAACATTTTCTCATCCTTTATTTCTGGCATATATGGTATACACACACACACACTTGCAAAAAGGAAAAAAAGCTTACTATTACTACACGTCATTGGCTGTGTTTCGTGATATCTCCAGTCGTATTTTTCCCTCGTGAAAGGGAAGAAAACAAGCTTCTCCCTCCCAATTTTTTTTTTATTTTGGGCTTACTCTTCTAAAATCACAAGAAAAAAATCTTTATTTTCGATGTGTGAGTGTGCACCTTCTGCTCTGCTATCAATTTCATATTTTATTTATCGATTTTTTTCGAGTGTGTATTTTTTCTCTTCATTCCATTAAAAAAATTAAGAAAGGAAACTTAAAATACAACACACACTCTGGAGCTGGAAAACTAAACTTTATTATTACTTGTTTTTTTTTTTTACTTAAAAATTAACTTTGATAATTTGTTCAGAGAGCCATTGGAGTCCAGCGTGCAGTCCGACACCGGTCAAAGCGTTGGAAGCCTCTAGGTGAATGGGGTGTGTCTCGATATCGTCCAATCGTAGCTCAACCCGAATCTTTCAGAAAATAGAGTGAGATTCTAATCATTTTCAAGATAAAAGAGCTATCACGGCCATATCCTAGTATTTTTCTTTAAGCCGATTAAATATTTCCGCGTTGATTTGTAAATAAAGGAGAGAAAATATTTTCTAAAATGACCTTGCAGTTGACCTTCATTAAATACCCAAGAGGGGGCGCGATTGTTAAGGGGGGGCTACCACGGACGTTTAGCCAACGCAGGTCAATGAAATCTCTCCCGAGTGGCGTGTTCTTTTTTCTTTTTCTTTCCCCCCTCTGTCCATCTTCTCTGCGTTACTTCGTTATCCAAGACAAACATTTAGTCTGGTTGTCCCCCCTACGCTTTTTACATGATGATGAGATACAAGTGTGTTATTGAGTACGCAAGCTATTGTTTTATCTAGATCAACAAGTTGGGAGGCGGTCTAACAAACAGGTGTTAATTGCTTTTCGTTTTACACCATCTGTAGGTGTTTGGAACGATTAGCCAGTTTATTATTATAATATATTTATATATATTTTTTGAAATATGATAAAATACCGGTTTAACCCACCACCCCTTCATTTTATCTAGATCAAAACTCACGATGACGTATACGCCGTTATCCATTTGTTACATCACGACAGCCTCAGGCAGAGAGGATCATTTCATCATATCCTTTTTCCCTCCTTTTTTTTTTTTTTGAGGGGATTGAAAAAAAGAAGAAAAAATATACCAGCAGCAGATGGTGGGTTACGATGAGCCTACGTGCAATCCCGCCAAACGGACGGTTCCCCCCACCCCCCAGTCCCTGTGTTACAAAAGATTTTTTCGGTGGAAATAGAGCCTCCGGGAACGTATACAAAGAGTGGGGGGTGAAAACATAAAAGCGAAACTACAAAAAAGGGGGAAGGGGGGCATATCTAACGTTTTCTGCTCTTCTTCTTTATTTTTCACGAAAACAAGATGGCGGATATATCCCGAGATGCTTCTGAAATTTGTTTTGTTGGAGGGAAACCTTATCGTGAGATAGTCAATCCAAGAGCTGCTGCCTGCTGACCTTCTTGATCTTCTTCAATTTCCAACCGAAGAAAACAGAGGGTAAGGTAAATGTACATTCGTTTCTTTTGTGATGAACCAACACACCAAAAAAAAAAGGTGAAATTCCAAAATGTCCGCATGGCGCCATGACCGTTTCTTTATTTATTTTTTTTACCTGACCGATCGGGATGGCACTGTCCAGGTCGCTTTTGTTGGCTAGAATTAAAATAGGTACACCAACTGTGGTTGAACGGTTTTTCATCATCTCCGGATGCTGGATCATGAGTTCCAGTTCGTTGCAAGCTACAGCCATTCGCATCGTGTCACTGCTATCGAGCACGAAAATGACGCCGTGACATTCGGCGTAGTAACGCTCCCATAACGACCGGTACTTTGACTGACCACTCATATCGAAGGCAGTTAAAGTTAATCCAGCATCTGAACGTGAAAGGGTGAATCTGATTGTACATAAAAAATAATGTAGCCAATAAATCAGAACGTACTTTGGAACTTTTCAACGTTGAAACCAATGGTCGGCACTGTCACCTCAGATCGTTTGCCTCTCGACTGCAAATACTGGACCACTGTTGATTTTCCAGAATTATCCAATCCAACAATCAAAATATTGGCTTGTTTCTTTTTGATCTTTAACCACGTTAAAAAGCTATCCCAAAATTTCATTTCGTTTCGGTTGGTTTCGTTTTCAAAATGGACGACCAAAACAAGCGCGGGATTTGTTATGCCGGGTCGGTTGTCATAGCGACCCGCAGGACCTGATCATGCGCTCTGGTCAACAACAACCTTGAGAGATAAACGCAATTCCGCGGAACGATATGAGGCGCCATTAAAAGTTGCCAAGTAAAACGTATTTCCCCAGAAAAGCAGAAAGATGACCTTAATGACGCAACAACATCCAAGATGGTTTTATTTTCTTCGGGATGGCCTACTACAAAACAAGAAGAATTCCGGTGCAAAGTGGGTAAAAAAAAGAAAGGGGGGTAAAAAGGGAACGACCTAGAATGACCTTCCATAGTTACATCTGGTGATGGTCAAAGAATAATAAAAAAAAAAAAGGAGAGAAGACAAACTTCTTGTCATCCATTTAAAAAAGCCTCCCAACAAAAAAATAAAATTCAAGAAGGAGGAGAACTTGGCAAAGGAGGGGGGTTTCACACAAAATGTCGGTTGGAGCGAAGAACTAGGCTGCGGGAGGGGGGGCTGGGAATTGGTAAAATAAAAAAAAATAAAACTTCTCAAAATGGAAAAAAAGGTTTTTTTTCCTTTACCCCCGGCTCCCGGTCGCCAGAGGGCGGCGGTCAAATACAATAAAAAAAAACTAGGGGGGCCCAAGGATTTTTTTTTTGCTCGGTCGTGTTGGCTGTTGTTTCCAGACAGAAAAAAAAAGAACGAAAAAAAAAGAGAAAATTTCTTACGAGAAAACAAAAACTTAAGTAAGGGGATATGAAAACCATGAAGGAAGCCTTGAAATTTGATATGTAAAATAAGAGGGAGGGTATATACCGGTCGGTACCTAACTTACTTTTTTTTTTCACGACGACCTTTTTTTCTTTCTTTTGTCTTCAACGTCATTAAATCGAATTGCAGTTAACTTTTTTTTTTTTTTCGCCGGAAATCCAAGATGGCCGACATTTGGCCGCATTTTTTTTTTCGGCCGGTCGTCCAGAGGTCAGTCTCTCCGAAAAAAAAAAAGCGCACAAGGAGGTAGGGAATAGAAAAGGGGGGGGGGGGTTAAGGGGGGGGGGGGATCTGGGTTGTTCGTGAAGCGAAGCCGTCGGATATCTGGTCAGAGGAGCGAAGAAGAAAAAAAAAGGGGGTTGGGTAGCAGAAGAAGAAGAGGAACGGTTTCACGGAAATCGGCCGAGGGGGAGAGAGGGGGTCCTCTTTGTGTTGTGTACCCCTGGAATGGTAGGAAGAAGCAAAATGGAGGGTAAAAAGCAAAAGAAGAAAAAAAAGGCACTAAGGGCGAAAAAACTGGGGGGTTGTGAAGTGGGTCGACAGGGTGAATCCATAAGCAACAACCGGCTGTTGAACCGAGGGTGTATATGTGTGTTGTAAGGGAGGGGGGCTGGAATAAAAAGTTGACAAGAGGGTGGCGGGAAGAGGAGCGGATAGAATAGAGGAACGAACATAGAGAGAGAGAAAGAAGGGCAGAGAAAAAGGGAGGGGGCTAACAACGACCCCTTGTGTGTGTGTACTTCTGCTGCAGCCCCCTCTGCTTCTCTACAGGCCGAAGCCTGATCACGGTCATTCCGCTTTCGAACGCTCGACGTGTCGTGTTATATTTTTTTTAACTGACGCGAAAAAAAAAAAAAAACATTTTTCTATTTCCCCGCTTTAATTCCGTTGTGTTTTGTGTGTGCGTGCGCGCGTGTTTTGCGCCAAAACGGCGCCATTTTGTGTGTAAATTCGTGACCTCTTTTTTTTTATCCATTTGTTTTGTTATTCGAGTAAAGAAAAACACCAATCGTTCCCCAAAATGAGTAGCATGGTGGACAAGCAAGAAATCATCGACATGATCAGGCTGAAATCGCCTCGGCTGGAACTCGTCTCGTTCGAAGCGGGTAAATCGGAAGCGTGGCGTTGGTTCAAACGTGTACGAGTCGACGGTGCTGTTTTGCCTTATGCCGTTTGCAACGGATGCTTCAAACCCGTTCACTACACCCCTAGAGATGGTACGGGTGGCTTGAGACGGCATGCTTGCCCACTCACGGTGGCAATGGCTCAAGCCAAATCGGGTTTGGTCCAATCCAAAACGCCTTCACCCAACAGCGGAGCGAGAAAACAAAATCGAAACGGTTCGGGAGCGGCTACTCCCGATAACAACGGAACATCAACGTCGTCAGTGGCGTCATCTCCTCGGTCTAGAAATGGTGGTGGTGGTGGCAACAATCCTCGACGTTCGGCAACCGTCCCCGTCAGCTTGACCATGTGGGCCGCAGAAAAAGGCCTGATGGATTTGAGCAATTCGGCCGGATTGCCATCTGGCGGGTTGTCGATTGCCAGCGCTTTCGCCGCCCTCCAGGGCATCGTCCCGCGATGTTCCCCCTACCTCACCTCATCCTCTTCCTCGGCGAACCCTCAGGCGCATCAGCAACTACTGCAGCTCCCGCCGATCTCTGAACACCACCCCCTACACCACCATCGCTCCAACGGTTCGCCCAAGATGGCCGACTCTGCACTCGATTTGGCCATGAAAAAATCATCATCGCCTACCGAGGAACTCGAACGTGATGATGACGATGATGAAACAACTATTCCTTCAGAAGGACGTAAAGCTCAAAGCATTGTCGATCACATTTTGCTCAATATTAGCCACCAAGCTAAATTAGAGCAATCTGTCAATGGCGGATCGTCTTCCACCACTATCAAAGACGCCAATCAAAATGAACAAACATCGCGATTTTCTATTGTTCCTGCATCACGTTCTTCTTCGGGATCTACACGAAGGCCGAGAAAGAGATCGAATCCCGATCGTGCCATCCCTTCTAATCGTACGTTTGGTAGTAATGGCAGCTCAAATGGTGGCAGTCATCATCCCGACATTGAAGCCAATTTACAAATGCTGGCTCATGTCGCCAACGAACCGCCCGCCGTCAAGCGTGAGAGAATCTCCAGTCCCGTCGATCTCGACAGCTATCGCTATCAGAGTAGGTCCAACTTTGTTAAATCATTTGTTGAGGCTATTATTGACGGCGTCTCTCCATTAGTGAACGGAGGCCAGTTGACGCCGACCAGCCAGCATTCCGTACCTAGTCCCGCCGACGAAGATGGCGACCATCCGGCCAGCACAAGCTCTGCCGGTTCTTCCACTTCCCGCAAATCGGGTACCTCATCGCCTGCTCAATTCGCTCATCACGTACCTGCTCATCTTACTGTGCCATCATCCGCTGCTGAAAATAATAATAATTCTACGACATCGTTGGTCAGCTATGCTCATCCTTCAAGTCCGACTGTATTGTCCAAGCCCGTCGAAAGCTTTGTGGCCGCCATGCACCAAGTTCTACAAGGCTCGCCCCAGTGTTCGTTAGCCGACGCCGCTCAACTCATTCAGCTCAATGATCTCACCACGTGCCTTCACTCGCTCCTCGATCTTCACAAAAAGGTAACTTTCCTCGTAATAAAATAAAAAAACAAGTTTCCTTTGTTACGTTCGAATCGTGCGAGTTGCCGTTCGTGCTAAGCAATCGATAAATCCCGCTAGTGCCTACCATTACTGCTACGCCATTTTGGCGCTAGTGTACGGCTTTCTCCCTGTTTCCTACTTTGATAAAAAGCCGCTGGCACTGAACGTCCTCATTGTCGGACTTTCTAGAACCTCTCGATACCATTCGTCTGTCAATTTTCCTGCCAGTTGAACACTTTGCCGGGTATCGCTTCAAAACTTTAAACTTTTTAGTTATTTTATATTTATCTTATAGCATTTTAGCTAACATTAAAAGTTTGCCATTTAGATAGTGTTTTAGATTGTTTAAAATCCTAAACGGTAAATGCCAATTGTTTTTTGTTTTTTTATTATGTAAAACAAAATCGTGACGTAGCACAATCACGACCGCCAAAGCCCCTGTTTTCTTTTCTTTTCTTGAGCTTCCATTTTCTCTACCGGTATTGCCGGGCGACTTCCATGTTTCCACAGCGTGATTATTAGTTCATCTGTTTGCTTAGCTAATCTAGTAGTGACAAGCTATTTGTTAAGCTTATCTCCATGAATGTTAGTCGTGTTCTCTAACCATTTCCTTTCAACTTTTGCAGTCCCTCGTTGCTTCTGAATTGAAAATGCCAGTCCCTGATCTGCAGAAACCTGCTCCTATTTTCAAAGGTACCGCAGTTGTGGATGGACAGTTCAAGGAAATCTCACTTGAAGACTACAAGGGCAAATATGTCATCTTGTTCTTCTACCCCCTTGACTTGTAAGTAACATGACATATTCATCTTACGGTATTCATTTACTAAATTCTTTATTTATTGGACATATGCAGCACCTTTGTTTGCCCAACTGAAATTATTGCCTTCTCTGACCGCGCTGACGAGTTCCGCAAAATCAACTGCGAACTGATCGCATGCTCGACCGACAGTCACTTTTGCCACTTGGCTTGGGTCAACACTCCGCGCAAGCAGGGTGGTTTGGGTTCCCTCAACATTCCTCTGTTGGCTGACAAGTCGGCCGCCATCTCCAAGTCGTATGGAGTTTACAAGGAGGACGAGGGCCTAACTTTCCGTGGCCTTTTCATCATCGACGAACAGCAAAGACTTCGTCAAGTCACCATTAACGATCTACCTGTCGGTCGCAGCGTTGACGAAACTCTGCGTCTAGTCCAAGCTTTCCAGTTTACAGACAAACATGGAGAAGGTAATAAAAAGCAAATAGGCTTAGTTTAAGTTTTCCCAACCATTTATTTTATGGCTGTGTTCATTTTGTCAGTTTGCCCTGCTGGCTGGACTCCTGGCAAGAAATCCATGAAGGCTGATCCGGCTGGAAGCAAAGAATACTTTGAAGCCTCACACTGAAAAAATTCTGTCCTCTATACCTGACTTCGGATATTCCGCAACTTTATCTATTTTGTCTTTTTTTTTCACCTGCCACTCTGGCCTATTTGTAGTATCTAGATCGAAATATCAAATCACCTTGTTATTACATGGGTTTAAAATGAGAGTAATCATTCCTAGAAAGAAAGAGAGAAAGGCTCGGTGGCGGAAACGGTTGCCTAAACATTGTTTTATGTGATGGTGCAAATTTCCGCCAGCTATGTCTTTGATTTGTGGCCTACTTTATATTTGGTGATGTAGCAGCTGTGAAAATGGAAGGAATGCGAATAAACAAAACATATTCAACCCGTAAGAATTGTTGTCCTGTTCCGTAATTTTCTATATAAAGAATGGCGTTTCCTACTTTCTATTTTACACAGACACGCAATAATTGTTCTCATTATTCGAAATTCATTATCTGCAATTCTTGTTGTGAAATCTCTTGTGGGAAAGTTTTGTCGGTTTTTGTTACAAAACAAGAGGTTAAGTTATAAAAAGCCGAAAGCTCCTAGAAGTTCCTGTAAATCTCGCTAGATAGAGTTATCAGAAGGAAGCAGAAGACTTCGTCAACCACGTGTTTGACAGTGCTTGTTCACTTTTTCTTGACGCTATATTCATCGCACGCGTTGTTTTCTTTCCCAAGATTCACCGTAGGTTATTTCATCAATTTTGAAACAGTTGTGATTTTGAATATCATAAAATGACTTTGAAAAGTATCAAACCAGCCAACAAGAAAACCAAGAAACAATTTGTAGCCGAAGATTCGCCGGGATTCACACATTCAGAAAGTAAACTTATTAACCAACTGGAAGCCAAGAAAAAAGTAAAACATGTAAAACAAACAGAAGAAGAGTCAGCCAAAGTTGGTAATATGTTTAAGAAGAAAAAGAAGGATGTCTCCGATGATGAAGAAATTGTTGAGAAACCCAAAAAGTCACAAAAAGTTAAAATGGATGTAGATGAAGGTGACTTTGAAGTGGTCAAACCTTCTAAGAAAACAAAATCAACAGAATCATTGAGTGAGGTTGTCGTACCTGGTTTTTCAGCACCCAAAAAAGCAGCACCCAAACGGAAGCATGAAGGTGAAGAAGGACCTGCCAAGAAAACGAAAAAGGTAGGCGGAGAAAAATCAAGTGCTTTCAAAAAGAAGGAAAAAGAAGCACTTAAAGTTGAGCGTAAAACCAAAGAGAATGAAAACCGCTATTTACTGTCAGTAAAAGCCAAAAAGTTGTGGGAAGAACTACGAAGAGAAGATACAACAAAAGAAAAACAGCTTTCACTTAGTGCTGATCTTTATGGACTGATTAAGACTCATGCACATGAAGTAAGCTGTTTAATCATGTTTATGTAATTCATAATCTAATAAGTCTATTATTTCATTTGTAGTTGGTGTTTGCCCATGACACAGCCAGAGTTATTGAGTGCTTGTTTGAAAAGGCATCTCAGGACATCAGAGAAGCTGTGTTCAATGAACTTAAACCTCACACCATCAATCTGGCCAAATCACAGTATGCCCACTTCTACTTGATGAAAGTTCTCCGCCATGGGAATAAAGAACAGCGAACTTATGTCATCCAGGCGCTCAGCGGCAAAGTCGTTTTCCTCATGAAACACAAGGTATACTACGATTTAAAGAATTTTTAAAATTTACTTTCGCCTTATTTTAATCAATTGGTTATAGTTCGCCTCTAAAGTAGTGGAAACTGCGTACAATGACTGGGCCAACGCAAGCCAACGCGCTCTACTTAGTCAGGAATTTTACGGACCCGAGTTCAAGCTGTTCAAGGATGAATCCATTACCACCCTTAGTGCTGCTCTGGCTAAACACCCCGAAAAGAAGGAAGTCTTCCTCAAACATATGAATCAGGCCATTGAGCCAATTATTGCCAAAGGTGAAACAATTTTTATTAATTGATGTTCTTACCCAATTTTACCATATAAATTTTTTCCCTCGAAAAGGTGTCTTCAATCACAGTCTGCTGCATCGTCTTACAAATGAATATTTGACCCATTGCAGTGAAAATGAACGATCCGAAATGATTCAGAGCCTTCGACAGGCAGTCATCCAAGTTCTGCATACCCGTGATGGAGCCCGTGTCGGATTAACATGTATCTGGTACGGTACACAAAAAGATCGAAAGGTTAGAAATCCCCTCTAGTATGTTGGGAAACAATTTTATCCTCTTCTGGTACATTATATAGGATATCATAAAAAGTTTCAAAGGCCATGTAACTAAAATCTGCCAAGAAGAACACGGCCATATGGTATTGATGGCGCTTTTCGATTCGGTGGATGACACTAAACTCGTAGCGAAAGCTATTGTTTCGGAAATCGCTACCAGCTGGAGAGAAATTGTCGTTCACGAGCACGGTCGCAAGGTTGTCATGTACTTGCTTGCCGGGCGTGACCCAAAGTATACCCATCCACAAATCATTGATATTCTAAAACAAGGAGATGGTAACCCCAACAGTAAGAAAGATATGGCTACTCGCCATAAAGAACTTTTACAGTACGCTTCTCCTGCTTGGCTAGAAGCTGTTGCGCACGAACCTGAAATGTGGTTAAAGGATAGCAAGAATTGCCTTGTCCTCGGCTCTATTCTCAAGTTCTGCGTTGGAAACGAGCTACAGACCGCTTTCAAAGCAGTAGCTTCAGTTATTGGTAATCCTTTGGATCAAGACCTCAGAAACGCATTTAGCTCCGATGGCGAAAAGGTTCAACATTGGGTGGAGCAATCGGCTGTCCATATGGTTGTTAAGAAGCTTGTTCAGTTTGACAAATTTCGAACACAACCGCCATATTTTAGCCAGGCGATCATTGACGAAGTTGATGCTGAAGAAATCAAAGGTTGGCTAAGCTGTAATCGTGCTGCTTTCTTACTTGTGAATATGGTCGAAACAGAAATTGATAGCGTCACACAAGCTGTTTTAGAAAAATTGAAGAATTTGAGGAAATTTTTGCAAAAACAAACCAACAAAGGCGCCAACATTCTCGATTCGAAATTGTCCAAACTTGAACCAATCTAGGACTTTTATTGTTGATGTGTCGTGAAAATATTGAAATAATAAAATCATTTCTGGAACCCCGTAATTTTTGTTGTTAATATTGAATTTTGTGATAGTTTTACAATGCATAATTTTTGTTTGTTTTTCGTCTATCTTGTGCAAAATTCAAGGTGCAATTCGTCACCTTGGGCTCCATCAGCGCCATCTTTTCACGGTCAGCCGTGATTCGTGTTGAAAATTTATTCGAGTAAACATGGCTTCTGCTACACGAAGAATTGTTTGTAGTTTTAAGCAGCAGAAATTATTCTATTTGGTAATTTATTTTTATTTTGTCATCAAGATCATAGAATTTTATTTTAAGAAAGATTTTTTTATTTACTTTAGAAATCTCGATTGCAATACCATGCTGTTGCACTGCCTCTCGATCACGCTAGACCTTGCGGTTATGTTGAACAAATTCATCCATTAGCTACTAGATTTTTCCATGCTTCCAAAGCATTTTACGGCGAAAAGGTACCTTTCAAACTTTCCGACATAGGAGAAGGAATCACCGAAGTTACGGTTAAAGAATGGTATGCTATTTATGATTCCCTTGTAGTTTGTATAATTTATTTAACTTTGATTGTGTTCCAATCAAAAGGTATGTAAAAGAAGGTGATAAAGTTGCCCAGTTTGATCCTATCTGTGAGGTCCAGAGTGACAAAGCCTCTGTAACCATTACCAGCCGCTATGATGGCTTAATCAGTAAATTACATTATGCAGTAGATGAAATGGCCAAGGTTGGCACACCATTGGTGGATATTGAAGTTAGTGGTTCCGTTTCAGGTAATAGTTATAATACAGTATATTTTAATGTCAGTTTTTAAATCATTCTCATTTTAGAAGCACCGGTTGAAGAATTGCAAGAGAAAGATGCCATACCACTGGGAGAAAGAGAAGAGAGCCTGGAACTCCCAGCAGAGAACCAATCAAAAGTTTTGACAACACCAGCTGTCAGGAAGATGGCTAGTGATAACAAGGTACACTCATATAGAAGATTTTAATGAGAAGTTGGAGGTAGAATTTTTTCTATTCTAGATCAATCTAAGAGATGTACAAGGAACTGGTAGAGATGGTCGTATTTTAAAGGAAGATATGCTTCGCCACATAGAATCTCTGAGTAGCTCTAAGAGTGCTCCAAAAACTTCACAAGTACCACAGCAACAAGCTAAAGCTGTAGAACGAGGAACAATCTCCCAACAGCAGTCACCTTCACCAAAAACACCGCAGATAATGAGGCCAAGCGCCCCTGTTGGGGTGGACCGAACTGAACCAATTAAAGGATTTAAAAAGGCAATGGCAAAATCCATGACTGCTTCACTGGTAATCCGTTTGAACTGTTTTGGCATTTCATCAATGGGCCTAACGAATTAATATTTCCTTTAATTTTTTTTCAAGCGAATCCCCCATTTCGGCTATTGTGATGAAATCGACATGACGTCGATGGCTGCATTAAGACATTCTTTAAAAGAGAGTCCCATGGTTAAGGAGCGTGGCATCAAATTGTCTTTTATGCCATTTTTCATCAAAGCTGCTTCTATGGCTTTGCATCATTTCCCAGTTCTCAATTCTTCAGTTGATGAAGCCTGTGAAAACATTACTTACAAGTATATCGCACAAAACCAAATTTTATTGAAAGTTCAACCCCATATTTTGTTTTAGAGCCTCTCATAATATCGGATTTGCCATGGACACCAGTCTTGGATTGATCGTGCCAAATGTTAAAAATGTCCAGTCATTATCTGTTATGGATGTTGCCATTGAACTAGCCAGGCTCCAGGAATTAGGAAATAAAGGCAGTTTAGGCGCTACCGATTTAACCGGTGGTACCTTTACCTTATCCAACATCGGATCGGTTAGATTCCCAAAAACTTCAAATATTTTTAGTGTCTCTTAAGGCATTTAAGTTCTTGTCTATTACCAGATCGGTGGAACTTACGCGAAGCCAGTGATTATGTCACCTGAGGTTGCCATCGGAGCAATTGGCCGTGTCCAGGTAATTGTTAAACCGTATTTTCTTTGTCTTCGTTCCTGTGTTACATATTACTTGATGAATAGGTACTTCCGCGTTTTAATAGCAAAGGCGAAGTAGTGAGAGCATCCATCATGCAAGTTAGTTGGTCAGCAGATCATCGCGTGATTGATGGAGCCTCAATGGCCCGATTTTCGAATTTGTGGAAAGCCTACCTAGAAAATCCCAGCACCATGATCTTGGATTTGAAGTGAACCAGACCCAGATAATAATACTATGCCTAATAATCTGTCTCCTCCCAGTTAAAAGGCGTGTATCTAATAAAGAGGATCTATAGTGTAACGGTCGCAAAAATGAAAATCTCAACAGCCTGAGACACCAGTCATCAATGTACGAAATAAAGGTAAATCTCGATATAATATACTGCACTCTGTTGTATTCAACACGATACACAGCTTACACCAATACGGGACTGCCTTTTTAATCCAAATTTTAGGGTTTCGAAAACTAAAGATGCGGCCTCGCCTTAGTGGTTAATGGATCAAACAACTTCTACTTCAATGGATTTAATTTAAAGCATGCTGCATGTGCCTCGATGTTCAGAAGTGATAGTTCCATCAAGCTCCAAATAGCTGGTTTTCAATTCAATCAAAGAGGCAGTATTGATTGTAACGTAAGTATGTAACACCAAGAAACACGTGAGGTAGCGTTTAACGGCGTGACTAAGGTCAGTTGGCAGGTTTACATTTGCTGAAGAGGTTGCACACCGAGGATTTTCAAGCCGATACTCAGGATGCGTTTCGATGCAGAAAATATTGCTAAACGGATTTGAGCCAATTCTTCTTCTTGATTCTTAACAGGCATGGTCTTCAGCGCTACGCCAAGCGAATGACTATTGAAGAAAGAGAATTGGGAATGTGGCCGTAAAGAAACATTCAGTAGATGATTAGAGTTACCTTAGATCGAAAAGATATCTAACTAGAACACACGGTTCGAGTTGATTGTAGGAATCCTGTAACACCTGATGGAACATTCCCAAATCCCTCATCACAGTGATCAATTCAGGTTCTTGAATTAAATTAGTATTCAGGCTGAGAAGTTCTTCAGGTAGACTCACGCCGCACATTTTCTCTAGGCTGTGCAGTCGGGAATGTGTATACTGCAAGCGAATGCCGGTATCTCCTTTATCCTACAAATAAAGAAAGGTATTGCATAATAAAGCGGATAGCATTTATACTGTATTTACCTGAAGAGCATCGTCCCAATTAAAAGTGTAGTCTCTTTGCCTGCGCTGCTTGAGATCGTTAATGACTACTGCGGATATAGCCAATATATCAGTGATTTCAGGATTTTCTTCAACTGCAACTCTTGTATTTGGGCTGGCAATTTGTTTTGCTTTCATTCTTGCGTGTGCTTCATCAAGTAAATCACTTAGGAAAACGATCGTTCCTTTTCGGGTGGACATGCCTTTTATACGACCAAACTTCACATGTTCTATGTTACTTGCCCAAGTATGACACATAAAACTGAGAAGACTTTTCAATGCTACAAAGTGGTCGGATTGAGCATTATCTACAACATAAAACATCCGTCGAAAAGGGAAACGGTTCCATCGGTCTATAGCTGCGGCCACGTCTCGTGTTAGGTATAAACTTGAACCGTCACTTTTGACCAACGTAACTGTTCTTTGGTCATTTAGACGAACGACTTTTGTTCCTTCAGCTTTTGTTATAAGGCGTCCAGATTTCTCTAGAATTGACAAGACAGCGCTCAAGTCCTTGATCCCATACTGAGATTCCCAATTGAATTCGTCAAATTTAACGCCAAGACGGGCATAAGTTTGACGAAGTTCTGTCACGGTGAACTCTCGAATTTCTCTCCAATTTTTCGACAGGTCTTCGTCACCACTTTCTAGCCTTTGGAACAACTCACGTGCTCTGGCAGCAACGTTTTCGTCTTTCTCGGCCATAGTGTTAGCTTTCACGTATATCTCCAGTAGCGAACGTATAGGATTTTGCGAAATCTCTTCCCAGCTAAACCAGCCCTGGTCAAGCCCAAACTGGAGAAGCCCAAATTGGGTACCCCAATCACCAAGATAGTTAAGCCGCTTGACATTTTGACCTAGGGCAATGAATAGATTTGATAGGAAATTTCCATGAATTGTTGATCTCAAATGACCAACATGAAAAGGCTTGGCAATGTTAGGAGAACTAAATTCAACAATAATTTGGTCTTTAGGCAGAGAAAACAGCTTCCCGGAAACATAATCTTCTTCATTGGTTCCTAAAATGTCTGACAGCAAATTGCGGCAATAGCAACTGATGTCAAGATGAAAATTTAAAAAATGAATTTTTGACTCAGGTGGAGACAGAGAGATCCCAGTAACTGAATCATTTGTTTCAAATTTTTCAATAATTTCACTTCCTTGCAGAAACATAAGTTTTTTTTCAACATGATTCTTTTTCTGTCCAACTACAGTATAGAGAGGAAGCTGTAATTCAATTCGATTTTTGGCTGAATTTGGATTGATTTGCAAGGCACTCACAAGCTGACTTTCTATTGGCAAGATATCAACATTGCTAACACCTCTCAGAGCTTGCAAAACCTGTATGGGCAGTTCATATTAGTATTAAAAACTAAATAACCAATTCAGTAAAGGCACCTTGGTTGCAAGGGAACTTCTGAGTGCAATCGCCATTTTTGATCACCATCAGGATGAGGCACCCGATCACTTCATATCTATTGATTTACGACACTTGGTTTGTTTTGGAATTTTGGTCGACATGCGTTCGCCAAGATACAGCTGTTTTTGATTGTTTTGTTTTTTTCTTTTTTCCCCCCAAAGGCGATTATCACTCAGGAGTCAGAAGTAGAACATTGTATGAATGCCGATACAGTCTTCCTGTTAAATCTGAACAAAAAAATGCATGAACTTTCCGTGTAAATTACGTGATCGAAATAACCGAGTGCGGTAGTTGATTTGCGGGAAAATGTGCGTTTTCAATGCATATTGGAATCACATGTGTGTTTAGGGAAACAACTAGAACTTTTGGAAATGGCATCCCGCCATCTTTTCTTGTGACGTTTGGGGCATTTTTGTCATTGACGTCTGGTTGGGTAAGGGAAAAGATCATACATTGCTGTTGGGCTCAGAACCCCCTCTGAATTGATCGTGTGATTTTTTGCTGAGACTGTTGGACGTGTTCACGTGAGAGAAGTGAAGGCATTTCATTCCTGCCCTGAAGTTAGTCTTCTCTTCAATTTTTATCGGCGTTTCGTTTCACCGTTTCTCGGCGAAAATGTCCGGTCAAACAATAAGCGATCGGTTGTTGGCGGCACGTCACTCTATTGCCGGCCAAGGGCTGGCAAAAGCCGTTTGCAAAGCCACCACAGAAGAAGTCATAGGACCAAAGAAAAAACATCTTGATTGTAAGTATTTGTTTTGGTTCAAAGATTTATTATAACTTTCCCTCTTACTGGCTTCAGAAATGTCTTGTTTCTGTTATCCCTCAGATTGTTTATCACAATGGGTTCTATTATAAGCGAAGGCATGAGTTGTTTTCATTGCGTAAACTTGAATTGATTGATAGTTCCCAGAAAAGATCAATTGCCCAGTAATTCGTTGAATGCAAGCTTCTACTGTTACAGACTCACTGCACAGATATAAACATTGCCCTTCAGAAAGTGCTTGCTGTTACTCAGCAGTATGATTTCTGGCTATTTTTAATATTGGTGTAGCAAGAAAAGAAACAGGTTTAAGTGTGAAGAGCTTTAACACAGATAAATGTGAAAAATTTCCGGTTTTCATACGTTCCCAACTAGTCCAATCATTTTTTTGCGCTGCACTGGATATCGATCCGTTTTGTCACCCCCTAAACATCAGCGCGCATCGTGAGCCGCCCATCGCCTTTCTTTGAACGGACTGAGGAAACGTGGAGTGTGCCAGTCCCGTTCGATAATGAAGAGGGGCGTTTGGAATTTCTATATGCATTATCGGTTTTCACCCACAGACGCCCCTTATTTTAAAAAGGGGACAAACCGAGTAACGACGTTGGCCTTAGCTAGTGTAACTCAATTCCTATCACGTTCTGACGATCACACAAAAACAGATCATGTGTATCAACTTATCGTCTCGAGTCGTAATAGTGGGGTAGAAAGTGGAAACCGACATCAATAATGGGGGGGAATCCGTGCCAGGGTTACTTTTTGTTTACATTGCTCGTGCCGATCGATATTATGTTTGTTGATGTGATTAATTCGATTTTTGTTTTCGATTCACCAGATTTGCTGCATTGTACGAACGAGCCGAACGTTTCCATTCCGCAGTTGGCCAATCTGCTCATTGAGCGGTCGCAAAACTCCAATTGGGTCGTCGTTTTCAAGTCGCTGGTCACGACCCACCACCTCATGTGTTATGGAAATGAGGTATCTTACCAGCATTTTCTATTTATAAGTTTAATTTAGCATGTCACTATATTTTTCCTTATCTGGCAGCGATTTACCCAGTATCTGGCTTCAAGTAACTGCAGCTTCCAACTAAACAACTTCCTCGACAAGGGCAATGTGGCAGGTAAGAAAAGATTGTAATTTCTAATTATAATTACTGTTGTGTTGTTTAATTCTATAATCAACGAACTAGTTCGTGTCATTTGGAATACTAACTAGAGTAATCGTCGCCTCTCACGATTGCTCATTGTCATCCCTTGTTATTAAAAAACTAACGGTATTTTTGTGTCCACCATTTGGCCAATTTGCTATTCATTTTAGGAGCCACAGGTATGGAGAAAAGTAATGTAACATTTCATCTCACCTACTTTCTTTATACTATTCTATGTAGTTGCCTGAACGGGGTGTTAGCTGTTTTTTTTTTTCTATCGGTTTTCTGGGTTTTAATTTTTCCAATCGCTTTTTCATGGAATGTCATTATTCTAAACTTTTTTTGTATTTTTTTACTTTTATGATTTTTTTTTATATACCAACATCCATCCTACCCCCTTCTTTGCACTTTTATTCTTCCTTCAACTTGTAAATAACCACACACCAAAAGGTTACGACATGTCACCGTACATCCGCCGTTACGCCAAGTATCTGAACGAGAAAGCCCTGGCCTACCGGACCGTGGCCTTCGACTTCTGCAAAGTGAAGCGCGGGTGAGTGAACTTATATTTTATTACACACTACACTCGTTTTTTCACTTTACAATTTTCGCATTAATGGGCTTGTGCTTGTGCATGTTGGTTAATATTGTTCTCACGTTTTGTTGTCCCATCGTGTGCGTGTCTATTAACTTGGTGCCACCAGAAAGGAAGATGGCACGCTACGCACTATGCCGGCAGACAAGCTGCTCAAAACACTACCGGCTCTCCAAGGCCAGATTGACGCCCTGCTGGAGTTTGACTGTTCGGCCAACGATCTGACCAACGGAGTCGTCAACACGGCCTTCCTGCTCCTCTTCCGCGATCTGATCCGCCTCTTTGCTTGCTACAACGACGGCATTATCAACCTCCTTGGTCGGTCAAACAAACCACATCCGTGAAAATAATTTTCATTCGTTTACTGATAAGCGCTTCTTTTTTTGTTCTTTTATGTGGTGGTGACCTACATCCCGTCGTAAAAAAAATTCATCAACAGAAAAATACTTTGAAATGAACAAGAAGCAATGCAAAGACGCTCTCGACTTTTACAAGAAGTTTTTGGTGAGGATGGACCGCGTTGCCGAGTTTCTTAAAGTGGCCGAAAACGTAGGCATCGATAAGGGCGACATTCCCGATCTGACAAGGGTATCCACGGCTTGCATTTTTACAATGATCAATAACGTGCAAGTTATTTTATGTATTTATTTCCTTTCACATTCCGTTGGCAGGCACCGAGCAGCTTACTTGAAGCGCTAGAGGGCCACTTGGCTACCCTTGAAGGCAAGAAGCCGACTACGAGCTCTTCATCGAACATTAGGTCAGCACAAATTTGTGACATCTCATATATTCCACAAAAGACTCAATTGTTGCCTGTTTTGGATAGCCTAGCGCAGCATAATGGTGCGATGGCAGCTAACGCGGAACAGATTGACGAATCTTTGAAACGCCAAGCGCTGGCTGAAGAAGAGGCGGCTATGAACCAGTATAAGAAAAGCACCAATCCGTTTCTCAGTTCCCCAACATCAGCAACACCTCCATCAGCAGCCAGTGGGGGTAGGTGTTTTTATTATGAATTGAAAGGAATTTTATTTATATTATATTCTTGACGTAAAAACAGGAGCTGCACCTCAAACGCAGCAGCCGATCCTCGACTTGTTTGGCAGTGATGTGGATGGCAGCACGTCACACACGGCCCAATCGGCTTACGATTCTTCGCACAAGGCCTCGGACGATTTGCTCCAATTGGCCGCGAATCCGTTCGCTTCGCCGACAGGTGCGCCACCCATTCCCGCCATGCCAACGCAAACCAACACGTGGGCGACCGGTCCTTCGCAAAACGGTTTCGGAGCTGGTCATTTCGCTACGGACAATTCATTCGCCACGGCATTCGGTGCGTCTGCTAACGGATCGACTAATGGTGAGTTGATTAGAAGTAGCGCTAGTTTCAATCGTCTCTTTTCTTTTTCCCTTCGTGGCTTGGTGTATTAATATTTTGTCTATCGTATTTTCTACTAATCTCTTGTCCTTGTCGGTTGTGCCCACGTTAAAAACAAAAACCAAACAAAAACCAAAACACAAAAAAAAGTTTCCGACGGCGCCGTGGCTAACCCGTTCGGCATTCCGCAATCCTCTCCGGCCCATCACCCTCCTCCGCCCCGTCCTCCTCCTCCTTCCGCTGCTACTAATATGGGCGATCTCTTGTACGGTATCGAATCTGTCGGTGTCGGTTCTGTTCTCGCTCCCGCTTCTTCCGGCTCTTCGCCCCTACCAGCTCGGGCCATCGAGAATCTGGTGGACGGTTTCGATTTTCTCTCGATGGACTCGACTTCTTCTAACACGACCAGCGCTCCTGCTCCGGCAGAGGGTAGCGCTTCTCCAGCTAAACAAGCAGCTAAAGGTGCTGTTTCTTCCAAACGCTCTATTTCTCTGTGAAAAGAGTTGATCCAGCACGCTGATCATGTTGTCCTTTAACCTCAAAACGATTGCGAATGTGGTGGATCATTTTTTAAAAATTGATTTATGTTCTTGTGTTTTCTTCCCCTACTTTTTTTTCGGTGTATCCTTTAAAGGTTTTGATGCATTTGGTGACCTGTTGCAACCGTCAGGCATGGCCGGCGGTGTTGCACTTGGTCCTCAAGCGACTGCCGCCAAGCCAGCGACCAACACTAGCAATAAAGTCTTGACGGGAGACTTGGATTCAAGTCTGGCTAGCTTGGCCATGAACCTTACCATCAACAAATCAGCAGCACCCAAGTACGGTTTTTGTTCTTTTTTTTTTTTTTTTTTTTTTTTTTTTTTTTTAAGTGTTGCTATTTAAAGTCCATTTTCTTCATTGCTTGCGTAGAACTGGCCAGTGGAATACTGGCCCAGCGGCAGCTAACAAAACTGGCGCCCCTGTTCAGCCGCAACAACCAGTGGCTGGCCAGTGGAATCCACAACCCATGATGGGTATGCCTATGGCGAGCGCGCCGATGACTATGCAAGCTGGTCAAATGGCTTACAGACCGATGGTTCCCATGGCGCCGATGACGGGCATGACGGCCCCATATGCCGCCAACCAACCGATGAACGTAAGACATGACACTTTGTGTTCTCTGTTTGTTTTTTTGTTTTTTCAGGGGGGATTGTTGAGTTTTATTTATTTTATTTGGTTTAAAACACAGCCTGCCATGGTTTCGGGTATCAGGCCGGGAATGATGTCTGGACCCTCCTCTGGCGCCGGTGGTCCTTTCGCCATGGGAGCCATGACTCAGCCGGGCATGCCTATGGGTTCTAGTATCCGCCCGGCTGCCAATCAGCAGCTCGATCCATTTGGCGCCCTTTAATTGAAAAAAAAAAACAAAAAAATATCGTTTTTTTCCCATCTCCCTTCATCATTGCTTGATTCGGAAGTTTCAAAAATCGAATCTTGTTAAGTTTCTTATTTTTTAATTTTTCCCCCTTATATTCGGTACTATAGAAATCGCTCTTCCTCGCTCCCCTGCGCAATTAAAAGTTAATTCGATTCGAGAAAGGAGAAGGCTGATGAAGGCAAACATTCCACTGTGTCCAAGGGAGACGCTTTAAAGATCTGATAGTAGAAATACGAAAACAATTAAAATAAGAATTAAAACAAATGTAGCCAGTCCCAGTGTGTGTGTATGTTACGCATGTACAGCAGGTGTGCGGGGAGATTTTTTTTTTTTTTTTTTTTTTTTTTTCGGGCTCTTGTGAATTTCCGTCAAGTTGTCTATCCTCCCTAGTTTTTTTTTTCGGTGGTGGTTGTTGTTTGAACTAGCAGCAGCAAGAGCAGAAGTAACAAAAATAACGACATAGTGCTATGGAGGTTTTCTATATTATATCTGTCTTTTTTTTTTTTCTTTCTTTCTTTCACATTTTCGTGTCTTTTTCCTCGTTTAATTTTTTGTTTGTGTGTGTGGCGTGTCTACTCTTTTGTTGATATACGTTTTCCATCTTTATTTTTCTCTCCTTTTTGCCTCCGAGCCTGTCGGCATGTTTTATATGGGTCGTTGTTCGAATTTATACCCCTTCCCCCTCCCATCCCTCTCTTCAATTGGAATTAAAGTTAAAAAGTAGGCCACGAGATTATTCCTTTTTCCCCCCGTCGCGCACAGCGATTGCATCGTGAAGCTCTTTATTATTACTATTAATATTATCATTATTATTATCACAATTCGAAAGTATACAATCTTAATTGTCTACCCCCGATTCCAAACTTTTTTTTCCACCTCATCCCGTTTTATTTAAACAAATTCTTTTTTTGTGCGTGTTCCTTCAAAATGGAAGAAGAAACATCTTTTTTTCTTTCATCTGTATGCCATTTGTTCGTTTATCAATATTGATCATTTCATTCTGCGAGAAAAAAAAACAAGTGAATTAATAATGCTAGCGTTGTATCGCTTTTTAATTAATTTATTTCCAAATATGGTGAAGCGAAAGAGTTTACCATAAATCAAGCAGCAAAAAAAGAAATCCACCGTAAAATCAATAAAATAGCTTTTTTTTTGTCTGTGTATCGATGTCTTTTAAACACCATGCATGGCTCGTTTTTTTTTTGTTGTTGAAAGCATCCCATTACGGCTACAAAAAAGAGTCATGTTAAATACCTGTTATATCACGATCAGGACTTAGCTCTCACGTTGAATGACATCACGGAAATTTCCAGGAATTGTTTTGTTCTTCTTATCAAACAAGGGTTTTTTTTTTTATTTTGTTTTCCCTCGTTTTTGGGTGTTGTTTGTTTTTTTAAATTTATTTTCGCGCTTCCGTAAAAGATACCAACAGATGTCGCTGAAGAAGAAAAGAGAAGTTTACTTGCTATCACGCCCCATGTTCTTCTTCCCTTTTCCCCATTGCTTGTATTGCTTGTTATTTGGTAACAAGTGACGAAAAAAAAAGAAACACACCAAAAACGCTGTGAACGCCATCCCCTTGACTTTTGAAGTTGAGAACGAATGCCAGAATACACCAATAGTGAATTGTTGTCTTATATCAAACAAACGTTGAAAAAGCAGTTGCCACTTGTTTATTTTTACGAAGAGAAAAATGTGAAGAAAAATTCATTACTAAAAATTTTTCCAACTCAAGAATTATAAAAAAAAAGAATCAAACTAATTTTGCAATATTGACAGTGAAAAGTGTAAGAATCGAAAAGGTATGACATGACAATGCTGTATAGGCTGTCGCCGTCGGCCTACCAGCTGACTCCTGCAACTGTATCAAGTACATAGACACGAGGTAGGGCGTTTGTATCAGAATTCCAAAACCTTGGGTTCAAACCCCAGGTTATGCCAAAGGTGATAAATGCGTTCTAATTTCTAAAATTTAGTCGACTTGTACGTTGAGTATATAATATAATCAACATATAATACAACAGTCATACGAAGTACAGTGGTCATAACGTAGAGTGTCTGCTTCACATTACGGAAGTCGTGAGTTCAAACCTCATGTTGCGTTTAACTTATACGTGACGTGTTATTTAAAAAATTGTTACACTTTATTGTTGACGGAGCCCAAAATAAAATATCAATTTACCTAGAACCATTCTACAAAATGTTTCTAAGTGCAAAAAGTTGTCTTAAAATTATATGCGAAAAAGGCGATAGATATTGTGTGAATCATGGCGCAATGGTTGTGTATCGGCATAGAATGCCGGAAGTACTGGGTTCGATTCCCGTACGGGTTCATAAGAAGATGTATAAAATGTGGTGTAATTTTATGATAAAATTTATTATCGCTAATACTTGGTAGTAATGAATTCCTAAACCACCATGTGACCCCTTAGAGAGAGACATCTGCTGGTACATCATAGCAGGTGCTATGATGTGGGCACCTGGGCATGGTTTCCCGTACGGCCACTTGGTTACCTGGCAGGGATGCAAAGGATATGCCCTTGAGTTCCCAGGATAGCTGAGGCTAGTTCCTGCAGACCACCACGTGGCCACTTGGAGTGGGGTACCTGGCAGGGATGCAAGGGGTACGCCGTTGAGTTCCCAGGACAGCTAAGGCTAGTTCCTGCAGACCACCACGTGGCCACTTCAAGTGGGATACCGAGGCAGACATCCGATGGATGCACTGTCAAATTTCCAGGCCATCGCTCGTCCGTTGAGCAATGACTGGACCCTGCATCACCGAAACGGCACTTCAAGAATTTTCTAAGTGTTAACGTCGATTTTGGATTATGTAGAAGATCCAAAGTATTATAGTATGTGAGTCGTAGCTCAACGGTAGAGTAGCGGCGTGATAAGTCAGAGGTCTGAGGTTCGAATCCCACATGGACGTCGTCTCGATTTTAATGAATTTTGTTGAAATTTAGCGAAAATGTGTAAAATTTCGGAAAAACAAAAAAATCCACCCAGAAAAAAAAAAAATTCCAGCAAAAAAATTTTCGGAAAAAAAATTCCCGGCGAAAAAAATTTTTCAGGAAAAAATTCCGGCGAAAAATTTAAAAAAATATTTTCATAAAAATTGGATAATAAATAAAAATGAATTTATTCAAAATAGATTTTATTGTTTATACATACATTACATGTTAGTGGCGTCAGAATCTTCTGGAAATAAGTTACTTTAATAATAAGTACATTGATGCACCGAGATTGAGCCCTACATAAGCCTTTACAAACCCTCCCCTCCCCCCTTTCCAAAAAACACCTTAGCGATTTTCTAGTCACTGAATACAGGAAAACAATGAAACCAATACATAATGTTTTTTTATAAACGGTAAACGTGAGAAAATTAAATATAGAAGAATTTCGGTCACTCAGCCAACTCCTACCATCCGCTTCTTTCCCGTTCCGTAACAATCTTCCATCTATATTGAATAAAAAACAAGAATTAGTACATATTCCTTGTCAAAATACTTATAAAGCATTGATTACCACTTCCAACAATGACTGCACATGACCCAATTGCATCCAATCTACGAAAACCAACCAAAATATGAAATCATAAGCTGACCCCAAATATTATTTTTAAACGCTATTATTAGCAATTTTCACCTTTACCATTTCAACGCAGAGTGAACAGCTTATCTTAACGACACCTACAAAACTGAAAGAAAATTAATATTTCAACGGATATCTAAAAAATGAAAATCTTTAATGATACTTTAGTTCTACGATGCTCAGCTAATGGTATACACGTACATGGTACACAAATGTAACTCTGCATTATTTGCATTTGCAACAGCATCAGGTCATCTGATTCGTTTACGTCTAATGTGGTTTCTATTCCCCAAGCACTATCCACAGAAACCTGTTTAAAAGATTATGTAATTAAATCTGGTTCCTGTTTCAGCAAATGTGAAGAATGACTTCGACAGCATAAGTATAGACAAAAAAATATCACGTCAAAATCTGTGACTATCGGACTGTCGCCTTGTTTCCGTTTCATGTTTTTCAAAAACAGCTTTTTCCCCAGCTATACGATATTCGATGGCTTTACTGCATGAAAAACACAGAATTATGATAACATTTGTTAGTCTACGCGCTTGGTCTTACCGTCTTGTAACGCCATCAGATGTTCACGTGCAGGTAAATTGGGAAGTCTAAGCAAATTTTCCTTCAGGAAATTTACGACGTATCTTTAGTTGTAAAAAAAGGGCAGTGGTTGTCTTTGGATTCTTTTCATCGTCAATAGTCAAGGGCTGGATTTTTTTTTTCTGGTGGGTCAACAATTTGTATAATGAAAGTAACAAATAAAGAATAGAAAAAATGGATGAGATACCTATACCCGGCAATCTTGAATCAGTAACCGAAATCCTTGAACCAGTAACCAAATCTCCGAAAAAGAATGAGGATTTTTTCCTACACATATTGAGAAATGGAAAAATTAGAAAAAATAAAATTTTTTAGAGTATGTATTGTTGTATGTTCGTTAATGCGCCAAACCGAATGACACTTGTTGGCATATGGACAAAACGTACGAGGTTCCCTGTGTGCTATAATGCTGTCGTTGAAAGCCAGATAATTAACTTTGCCTGAATTTTTAATTACCTTTGGATCCCAAACTCTTGAAACTATGTCTTGAAATGGAGATGCTTGGTCAAGAATAGACTCGGCGTATCAAAATAAATGGCCACTCTAAGGCCTCGTCATAATCTCCCTAATAAAGGAGTCAAATATATTAAAATAAAGTACAGCATACGGCTTTTTTCCATGTTTAACAGAAAAAAAAAAAACTAAAATTATTTAGGTTGTGAAAGTTTTCTAAATGTACCTTCTAAAAGATTGTTTACTTAAACTGTAATGTGTACTAAAAATCAGATGCAACAAAAGTAAAGTGATAAAAAACTTCAAACATGAAAGGACATACCTTAGTTAGGTCAAAATGAGTGAAAACATTTTGTCGGGGAAACAATCTCATGTACATCATATATCCGTACTGAAAAATGTAGAAACTAGGTGAACGAGGAGAGCGATGAGGTTCCCAGCTCTTTAATTTGTATTCCATTTCAGTGACCTGTGGAAAAAAATGTGTTGAGCTAAATTCACGTCATATGTAAAGTTTTAATTAATAATTGCTAACAATTTGCATAATGAAAGTAACAAATAAAGAATAGAAAAATAGGATGAGATACCTATAACCTGCAATCTTCAGCATATTAAGACAACATTCCTGGGCATCTTTTAAGTTGTAAGTAAATTCACCTCGACTTGTCTATAAAAGGAAAGTTATTTCGAATTATAAAATTTGCTTTAAAAGGTACCTGCTTGTCACAAACATTCCACTATCTCAACTTAAAATAATTGTGCAGGGATTTATAATCAAGGCTGAAATACTAGTTTGTCAAGTTTTAATGGAACATACTACAAGATTTGTCTTCAATTCCTTGCCTTTTTCCACGTGCTTTCATATTTCACTATACAGTTGGACTTTAACGGCATTCTTGCTTCCCCTGCCCATTTGCAGTTCACTCCGTTCAAGAAGCTGAAATATAAATTTCCAATTAGAAAAACGATTTGATTCGAAAACACCTTTTCTTGCACTGACCTGTTACAATAAAAACGAACTCTAATACGACCCTCCCCGGTATCAGTATCGGTGAGAGAAGTCAAAGAGGTGGTAAACCTTGTCAGTTTAAGGGGATTGAAGGCGGCGTGGGTTAATCGCTTACGAGGACTTGGTATTTTGTCTTTGCTGTTATCTAAAGCTGGAACATAGCTGAGGCTCGTTTATTGCCCTAAAAAATGAAACTTAAAACATTAGTAATGAGCATTCAAAAAGGAAAGATGATCCAATACATTTTCGAATCACCCACGAGGCGGTGTAACACCATGGGTCGGACGATCAACATGCGCTGCCAAAGTGCAACCAACGGTTATCCACCGTCATCCTGCTGATCAAAAGTTATTTTAATTATCGGATGGCACACGCACGAAGCAAATTTTCCCACAAATCACACGTAATTAATAATAATATACTATGTAGACCACAATCACCACCATCACAACCAAGAAATTCCCCTTGGCATAATCTTACATTTTCCTAATTCCAAAAATATTTTATTAATTCTACGTAACTACATCGACGTAAATTTAAAACGTTTACAAACAGGTGTCAACCAAAGCTATTAACATACGACAATGAAAATGAACAGCAAAAACCCAAAAAAACGACAAAGTAAATACCTACAACTCACATGTCGACGCGAGGAAATCCAGGATTGATCTGAAACGTTCGATCCGGTTGATGGTCGAAATACTGAGCTAAGCTTATTGCAATGCCCGACAGACGGCGTTTGTACAAGTTTTACTTTTTTACCGTGCGAGTTAATATTTCAATTTTAAGTACGAATAATATATGAATACGAATATGTTATTTTCAATTTCACTTTCTGAGTGATTGTGATTATTAAAAGAAAAATGAAATAGAAAAACGATTGTTACATTGTGAACTGGCAACGATGTTCCCACCCTATTAAACCTTAGTGGGAAAAAAATTAAAACAAAAGACGAACACAAGATCTATTTCCTGTCGCGTGTTCAAAGTCATGCACAATAGATAGACATTTCATCAGTTCAATAGAGGTGACGCCATGGATACCATGTATCTCGTTGTGATGGTTGCTTGATAAAGACTCCATATTTCTACATATTCCATTTTTCTTCAATTAAAATGGCCTCAATCATTTCAAAAAGCCTTAATAATTTCATGATAATTTTTAATGCATATTTATTACGAAAATTTTGATATGGGTATGTAACCTAAGAATGCCAAAAACCGTTTCGCAATTTTTCTGTTTCGGCAACACGTGGTGCACATGTTTCCCACATTTTTCGTGTACACATTAAAGTGAAAGAAACAAAGTGCAGACGTTTTTAAAAAAGTAATTCAAATTTTGTATGAAACAAATAACTTACGTTCATCTGAAATTGTGTGCTGATCTTCAAACAGTGCGAGTATGGAACAAGAAACCCCATGACAACAAAATTAGGGTAAGTCAGTTTTTTGTCTTTCAATGGAGTGACTGTCGCCATTTTCTTTTTTTTTTTTTTTTTTGTTAAATGGGACTTTTGATTAATTGGTTTTCCACGATTAATATGCTACTGTTCTTTCACCTTTTTTTCTCTTCTAATGAATTGGGAAATTATTTTTCAAACATTTAAACCAAGATCGTTTATCTATTTATCATAATATTACAATGGCATTCACAAGGTTAGGCAATTTAAAAAAGAATCGTTTTGTCAAAAGTTGCAATTTGTTTTAAAAAAATTAGGCCTCTTTTATTGTTCCCAGGTTTGGCTTCCATTTTCTTGCCCATCATGTGTTACTCCCTTCTCGTTTTCGCGCCTTTTTTGCGTTATACCCCCATCCCCCTTCCCTAACAATTAACGTTCTCCAAAACAAAAATATTTCTTATGGTAAACAATTTTGCACAACGGTTTCGTTTTTTCCTTATTTTGGAGGACGATTGGATTATCTTGTTCTATTCAATCTGCACGACCGATGACGCCGCACAAAACCGCTCGTCTCTTGGCCCTTCCATTGCGTGTAAAATCGTCATCGGGCTCTTGATCGATTACAATAGATCGGCCAATGATGGATCGACCTCCGACCAGCGTCAAGGTCTTGTCCGTCAGTACGAAATCAGCTGTGCCATCTTCTTTCACTTCGATGTTCGACTCTTGCATTTTCACCTGCCATACCAAAAACGATGTTATTTTTTAGAAATGTTTTTGCATGATTAATTCGTTGCATCCACGTAACGGCATTGCGAGGAGTTAATTGGTTTCGTGATTATACCTTGTAAGGATTGTAAACCTGTCCCGTCCTATCAGCTCGGCAGTGATCACGAATGTCGCCGAATTCGTGAATGCGGATGCCGTGCTTGCCCGGCGTTAATCCGCGTACGTTACCCCGCAGTGTGACGCCTTTTGCTGGAGCCTGGCCAATTGCGGGACGCATTTTTGGGTTTACGCAACCAAAGAGAGAAAAGACAACAAAAAAAAAAAAAAGGGAATTTTGAAAAAAGAAAATGGCTGGGCTGAGAGGGGGGGGGGTCGGTCAGGAATTGATATTTTACCTCTTGCGTTAAAACGACGACGCCCTGAACGGCGCCGCTGTTGTTGAAGAAGGCCGCTTCCATGAATGTCGCCACTGCTTTAGCTTCTTTTTCGATCTGAAAAGAGAAAGGCCGTTGCGAATTACATATTCGTAGAAAAACATTCATCTGCTCATTCAAGGGTGGAACAAAGTAATTGTTCCGACAGGTTGAAATGGGGATTGCGAAGGGGAAATCCTTGTTTTTAACCGCAAGAGGGCATTCGGTGGGAAACCGTGGAAAGCAGGTCATCAGGGTCACATTGATGCGCTTCCTTTGAAACGCTAAAATCAGGGACGTCCTTGCAACACACAAACAATTGTTTTAATTGTGTGCTAAATGTTTCTGTTGGTTACGTTCATTTGTTTTAGTGGGTGGAGTAGTTAAAATGAATTTAGGGGGAAACAAGGACTTTGCTGGGTGAAGGCGATTGGGCTCCGCAACGGTCCGTTTGATCATTCAAGTGAAAAAAAACGCGCACAAAAAAGGCCATTCTGCTTTTATGTTTTTTTTTTTTTTTGTTTTCGAACGTAAAGAATTAAAAAGAAAAAAAAAGGGATTTTGATTTTTCGTTCTCAAATAGGTGCGTTAGTCACCATTTCTAATCGTTGATGGAGGTTGCGCAACCAAATATCCGGAAAGTCTTTTTTCTTTTTTTTTTTTTTTTTTTGTAATTTGCTGGGCCTGTCAACTATAATAAATAAGCGTCCCGCATTAGCATGTACTGTCGTATGAAACAAGCGACTTAAGTGACTGCGCAATTTCACATAAATATTCGAATTTTGAAAAAGCAACAAAAAAAAAAGAAAAGGAATTTCTTTTTTTTTTTTTTTCGGCTTTGCAGAGTTGAAGGATTTATTTTTATTTCTGCCGCGTTCGTCACGTTTTTTTTTTTTCTAGCGAAACGAAGAATGTTAAAAGAAATGTTTTTCGTCTGCGTATTACACCGTTCCCTTCAATAAGCAAATGACACATGTACGTCAAGTACACGTCTGTTTGGAATTGGCAAGGCCACAAGCGTTGCGAAAGGATTTTTCTTTTTTTTTCTTTTTTGATGGAGAGATTTCGCGGATCACGTGATTGGAACTATTCCAAATCAACCCCGCACAGATGTAGCAAAAAAAAAAAAAAATTAACATCGACCTTGGATAAAATTCTTTCTCAAAGCTTTTTTTTTTTTTTTTTTTTTTTTTTTTTTTTAAATGCCGAATGAATTATGCAAAATAGTGTCAATGACATTTCCCCCCCTTTTTTTTCTTTCCCTCTAACCTCTCGGGGTTCTTTTTTTTTTTGTTAAAAATCAAGCACGCGCCCAGCCAAATAGAAATACTCGAGTAAGGGGTGCGTCATTTTGCCAAAAAAAAAAAAAAAAAAAAAAAAAATAAAATAAATTTAAGAATAAAAATGATGCGTCATCAAAACTCACGTATCGGTAAGGGGCCAGATAGATTTCGTGAAGGTCGCTGTTCTTGTGTCGGCTGACGATGTTCGACGTGAGGGCCGTACTTTTGATTAACACCTTGGGACCTTCGTGCATCACGCGCTCCTTGCCTTTGGTGCGGATGCCACCGGCCAGCACGGCCGCATCCGTCACCATCAATTCCGCAATGACCAGGGCCATCACAAACGTTTGATATGCTTTCATTTTTCTTTTTTTTTTTTTCTTCTGTCCTATTTCAAGTGAATTGTAGACATCAGTTTTCAGTGTAAAGGGAGGGGAATTTGCGTGCGTTAATATTGAACGTATGAGTCGCAAAATCAATAGCGAAAAAGAAAAGATTTTCTTGTTTTATTTTGAAAGGAGCGGCCGTCTAGCCAGGGGCGTTTCACGATTCCCTTGTTTACTACATGAAATACGTCGTGATCATCTCGACAGGATATCACAAATTATTTTTTTTTTTTTGGTTAACCCATACGTACGGGTATTGGAAAATACGTTTCCCGCTCCTTCCCGGAACAAAACAAGTTTTTTTTTTTGTTACAATGTAATTTTTTTTTGTACGTGATAAGGAGAGTGTCGTGCCACATCACGTTTGGAAAACAAAAGATGAGGGGGGCGGGTAGGTGAAGAATAAAAAAAAAAAAAAATCATGACAAACACGAAAGCGTTTAAATATGAAGAGACTTGTCAAACATGACTTCAGTGTTTAAAATCTTAACAGGACGGGTTGCGCTTATTATTCTCTTTCCAACAATGGCAATCGATAACTGGACAAACGGGGGTAATCAAACACGTCCGTCGAAATCGAATTTCACTTCTTATTTTTTTTTTTTTAGTTTTTAATTAATTTGTTATTCTTTCGAAACACTATCCTAAAAAGGAATAATGCATTGTTTCCCCGCTAGAGGCTCCCAATGAAAAAAAAAAAAAAAAAAAATGTCGGAACAATTTAAATTCAGCGGGGTTGAAATGCAAGGAAAGTGTTGTGTGAGTGTGACTTACCTGTTGATTGGCAATCTTGTGCTGGCAGATCCTTGTTCACTTTTGAGAGCCATCACGAGCCTGCCGGGCTATATTTATAGCCGTGCGGTTGGCATCACGGCGCCCACGCTTCCAGTCTCCTCCCTCCTTCCTCCCCATCCGCTTTAGAAGAGAAAAGAAGGATGTTCCCTTACGTGTTTTATCGAAAAGAGCTACTCACGTCCTTGCGAAAGGTGAAGCGTAAATATTTTACTTTTGAAAGCAAAAAAAAAATATTGCTGGTTAAACAATATGTATTTTTTTTTTTCATTGCCAATCCCATGCGTGTGAAAATAGTCGATGACGACACAACAGTTGGTAGGAAGGGCAGGTAGTTAACATGCCAACTTTTTTTTTTTTTTTTTTTTCTTGTTTGAGACGATGTTCGATGATGGCAGCAGACGATTTTTGCCGCATTCCTTCGTCGGAAAGGTGCAAGTTGAAAAAGGAAAAGAGCTTAATGACATGCTTCCATCACTTTTTGTTTTTTTGCTTGATAGAATTAAGAAGAAAAAAAAACAAACGAAAAAAACAGCGTATCCGGCCAGAGAATCTTAAGCGTCGTTAAAGATGTTTACGTAAATTCCTTCCTTTTTTTTTTTTTTTTTGATTGATTGTTTTGAAAATTATGATTTATTATTTTTTTTTTTCGCGCTATCTTCATTCGAATGTTCTCTTACCACCACATCGGCCGACGTTGGTCGTGTGTCGGGGAAAAAAAAAATGCGAGATGGAACGACACCTACCGGAGTGCGTAGGCCTCTTGAACGTGTTGCGTAAGAAAACGTCAGGTGGCAGCAGTCCAACTTGTCTTATTTTTCGTTGACAAATCGCTTGAACGATCACGCAGACGGGAAATATCCCTCACTATCTGCCTTTTTTTTTTTTTTTTATTATTTTCAAAGATCACAAACAAAAAAATGTTGATGATGGCTGATGTACCTCCAATTTCTTGTTTATCTTTCAGACATTCTTTTTTTTTTTTTTTATGGTTGCGTCCGATCTCTCTGAACTCGACGCATTTTCTTTTTCCTGTCGTCGAGAGCAAAGAATTTTCAACGCACACACGAAAAATTAGCTACGGTACATTTTGTTTTATTTTTTCTTTCTTTCAAAAATTAAATTTTTAAGTAGTCCATAAGGTCAGAAAGCACGACTCGTCTTGAAACCCATTTAAAACAAATTTTTTTTTTTTTTTTTTTATTATTAAGAATAAAAGAAAAAGAAAAAATTCCAAATGGTGTTTTAATATCACCGTGGAACGGAAATCAGTACAGGTAGCCGCTACCTTGATTGTTTGACGACGAGAAAAAGAAAGAAAGAAAGAAAAAAAAAAAAAATCCCACTCAAATGCATAGATATATCCTAATGCGTGCTACAAGCCAAGTCGCATATAAACGATGGCCTCCAGCTACCAGTCTCTCTTTCTTATTTAAAAAAAAAAAAAAAAAAAATAACAATCAACTCGTTGTTTGGAAGAGAGCCCGAGAAGAACAAGAACAAGTAGAAATAAAAGAAGGGGGGGGGACAAGCAAAAAAGAAAAATAGAAATAGTCTAAATAAAAATGGAACTATTTCTAAATATACAAAAGAACAAAGGACGTGTTCGTACACTGTCTATATTTAATACGTCGAAGATTTTCTCTCTTTCTGTATCAAGTCCTTTAAAAATGCTCTCTCCGGCATTTGATTTCCGCTATTTGAACATATTTATTTTATTTTTTTAAAAATTCATCTGTCCGAAATGGTTCGGGTTCAAGGAGTTGAACGTTTGAAATCGTGTAAGGGGCGAGCAATGGCGCTCTCAAAATGATTTAAATTAAAAAGGAAAAAAAATAAAAAATAAAATAAAACATTTTCTTTTGTCTTTCGTTTGCTATTGGAGGGAGAAATAAAGGGATATCAATAGCACGATGAAAAGAAGTAAAAACCGGATTTATCCGTGTGCTGAGTGAATGAGAAAGCACCGTCTTGGAATGGTTAATGACCAAGTTTGACGTGTTTCTTTTCTTTTTTTCTTTCTGTTTTGCTTTTTGTTGTCTCTGCATCGGCAGAGAGAACTAAACAAGTCCACAGATGGTGTGCATTCTGTCTTTGTTATATATATTCTATTTTTTTTTTTTTTTTTTTTTTTTTTCAAAAAGGGAATTTTTGTCTTCAAGTTTTTTTTTTTGTTTGTTTTTGTCCCATTGGAATTTGAACAAGATAAAAAGATTTTTTTTTTTTTTTTTTTCTAAAAAGAAAAGAACTAATCTAACTTAACCTGGAACAAAACAAGGGGTCTCAGACACTCGAAAGAATTTTTTGATTCGTTTGCTTTTTTTTTTTTCGTGATTTCGCTTGTGTCCGTGAGCGTTTGACTATCGATTCGAAGCTATGCCACTGAAAAAAAAAAAAAAAAATCACGAAAAGGCTTTTGTATTAATATATTCTATTTTGTTTTCTGAATTCCAGGAAGCGAGAAAAAGGGAAGGAGCCATTGATTGCAGGTGCCAGCATATCGGTCAGTGCAAATAGCAACTGTGTGGAGGGAGAGAGAGAGAGAGAAAGGCTTTAGATAAGTGAGACGAATGAACCAAACGACCAAGTGGCAACGCACGAAAAGAAAGAAAAACAAAAAAATACAGAGAGAGAGGGGAGGAGAATTCAGGCAGCCCCCGTCAGATTCCCGCATCCATAAAAATCACGGAACACAGACACACGCACAAAAAAATTGTCTGCGTGAAAACGCACGGCAATGCGTTCGACCTCAAATGCAAACTGCCATTTCTCTGCATTTCTCAGTTGTTGTTTTTTTTCAGAAGAGGGGCGCTCTACATTCAATCTACTACAACAACAACAAAAAAAATGCGTGCAATTGACTAAATGAATTGAGTTTCATAATAATTTCGAAATGAAAATGAGGTCTGCACGCAAAGGCATTCCAATTGCAAAGTTATTTCAACCCATCCGGATATGAAAAAAACAAAACAAAACAAAACTAAACAAAACAAAAATGATGTAATAGACAAAAAAAGAGACTTGGAATATAAGCCTGCCTCCACAAAAAGAGGGAGGAGCTTGTAGAAGGAACCTGGGCTAGACAGAGGAGTAGGAGGAGTTTGACAGAGTATATAGCAGCCCGGGTGTAATCATCCCGGGCGTCATTGCAGCGTGCACTTCCATCGGCTGACGACGGAGCACATTTTTTTTTTTTTTATCGTGCTTTCCTTTCATCCCTGGATTACTTCAAAAAAAAAAAAAAAAAAAAAGAAGAAAAACATTTCGCCATTTTTTTTTTTTTTTCAGTGCGTCAAAAAGAAACAAAAAAAACAAACAAAGTGCGCGGATTTAATTCCATCATGTTAATGTGATTAGTTTAAGCCAGTGCGCGTTTTCAAAAGTGACGTGAGTGTTTTGTTTTTGGCGCCATTTTCATTTTTTGAAAAAAAAAAAAAAAAAAAAAGAAGACGAGTGTCATGATGCAACATCATCAAACGGGCCGGCCAGTTGCTGGACCGAGTAGCAATGCGAGCAACACTAGCGGCAACACTGTCATCAACCGTTCGAAAGGGATGAAAAATGCGCGTGAAGCGCCGGCCGCTTCGGCGGCCAGCGCGTCGACGGCCGACGCTGTCCACCATCACCACCCACATCACCACAACAACAACAACACGACGACGGCGGCGGCGGGGCTGAAGGGCAGCGCTGCCGTCGCCTCGACGTCGGCCGCTTCGGCCTCGAACGAGTTCAAAACGAAGACGGTTTTGAAAGAGGCCGTCGATGCCGTTGTCAGCAGTTTCGCCAAACATAGTCAAGGATACGGTCGAGGTAAGGCATTTCTTTATATATATTTATTTTTTATTCGATTTTGGTTTTGAATTCGATAAGACCCGTGCCGCCTATTTTCCGTTTTTCTTTTGGGGCTACGATCAGATTTCGTCTCCAATTTCATTTTTGTTTTGGAACTTGTTTGACACACGAGCCTTTTCTCTGTGTTTTACAACAATAAGAAAGAGAGAGAGGGAGGGGGGCTAAAAGATCCTATTATCTTATCATGAAATTAAGGTTTCCCTTATTTTTGTTTCTAAAGGAAAGGTAAGAGGATCGTGCGCATACCAACTGTTGCGTATCCACACACCAAAAGTCACAAAGCCAATTGAGGCCCACATTTTCGTGTGTATCCGCCCTTACACAGAAAGTGAGGAAACAGAGACTTGGATAAAAAAAAAAAAAGAGAAGGGAGCCGGTTTGAATTGATTAGGGAACAAAAAAAAAAATGTGAGAGAGCAGACGGCAGTCCATCATCTGTTGTAAGACGTTTGAAGCACTTTAGAAAGCTCCCCCCCCCCCGTAAGCCATCGGCCGATCCCATGTGGAGAAAATATAATCAGACACACACACACACACACACACAAAAAAAAAAAACAGCACAGACGTAATTCCCTATTTTTCAAAATATTCTTTTTTTTTTCTTTCTTTCTTGATTCGGAAAATGTTGTCTGATCTGTTTTACATACACGGTATGTGTAATGTAAGTAGAAGTAAGAAAAAAAAAATTATACACTTGTGGTGTACTCTCGAAGAAGGCAGCGGCCGAATTCCAGGAATATCTTTCGTGGTGCTGGCCGTGTTCCATAAGTACGTGTAAAGAGGCTCTCTCTCTCGCGCTTTGCCATCAGTCTCTGGTGGGTAAGGAAGAGACAGCCCTGTGATTTGGCGTTTCGGTGTGGGATGATGGAAGAGCCAATCACAATAGAGAGGGAAATGTGTTTTTTTAAACCGACAAGAGAAAGAATGGGGACACTGCACTGAGGCGAAATAAAATAAAAAAAAAAAGGGAAAAAAAAAAAAAAAAAAGTTCGTATGTATTATTGATGGTTTTGTGATAAAACTGGGCGTCTTTAACTTGCGCCTTTTCTCTCTTTGGGCGCTTTTTTTTTTTTTTTTTTTTTTTTAAATTTTTTTTTTATGATGGATACATTCGTATGTATCGGGGGAAAGAAGAAGGTTTCTTTCTTTCTTTGCCGAAGGAATCGTGATGTAGCCGCGTGATCGGTGGGAGGAGGCGAGAAGATTTGCATACGGTCGCGACAGACATGTACAAATCCCTATCCATTACGGAACTCACGAGGCACGGCCGCCAGCGCCATTTGATACACGTCGGTGCGGTTTGGGTGAATGGGACATTTTTTTTTTTTTTCTTTTCTTTTCGAAAACGAAATAGAAATGTTTCGGATTTTCTGGAATGTGTGTGTCCCCCCCCCCCCCCCCCCCCTCTACGAATAGAGTTTCACAATTATCAGCTACCGAGAGAGTGGACTTCGTCCCTCCATTTTGAAAGATTGGATTTGAGGGGGGTATACGCAAGCGGCAGTTTTTTTCTTTCTTTTTTTATATTCAATGAACTTTTGTAGTTTATCGACATCAAAGTGGAACGAGTTCACCTGTTGATGGAAGAAATTTTTATTTTATTTTAAAATGTTTTTTTTTAAAGGAGGGGGGGGGGGATAAAGAAGAAGTCGTGCGAGAGTGAGTCTAATTGGAGACAATCACACAGGTCAGACCGGTGGGGGCATTTAAAAAAGAAAGAATCTCTGAGGGGAAATAAAATATTAAAAGAATGAGATGGGACAACACGAAATACAATGTCACTGCTACAATTTTCATTTGTTTTTAAAAGAAAGACATAAAAAGAAAAGAGATTTTTTTTTGTTTTGTTTTTGTTTTTCGTGCGTTCCGCCATTGCCGTAAAGAAAAATGCAAAGGGCCGTTTTTTTTTTTCGCATATTTTTCGTGAGGGAATAACATTTTCGGGATGAAGATGTCGTGCGTGTAACGAACGCATTGAGCTTCGTCGAGGAATTCAAAACTATCACATCTATAAAATCAAAAATCTTTCATCCCCTACCGATCCCCCCTTACATAAAAAAAAAAAACTAATAAAATTACAATTTTTTTTTATGAAAAAAAAAAAAAAAAAGATCCATCGCATATTACCATAATGAGGGTGGTGGGTGATGCTAAAAATGGCCCGGGGCGCTATTTTTTTTTTTTTTTTCGTTCTATCCGGGGTTGGAGCGTGACTGCAATGATGTCAGAGGTGGCGCCGCCGCCGCTCGCCGTCGTTCTTCTTCTTCTTGAAACCGCCGCCGTGTGTATTTTTTTTTTTTTTTTTTTTTTTAATACGAGGGACCCCGAAGAAGAAGAGGAAAAAAGAAAAGGCTCAAGGCGTTTGACCCCATCGGTTGAACTTTGCGCGCCTTTCTCGTGTAAGGCCGCTGTCGATGATTCCGATGCTTCCTCCGACCCCTCGTCGAGCGTGAGAACGACGATTCTTACCCTTCCTTCTCCAAAAGGCTAACCGAAACATTTTCTTTTTTTTTTTTTTTCAAAGGGGAAAATTGTTCTTTTTTTTTTTTTTTTTTTTTTTTTATTCAGTCACGACATTCTTTTCTTCATTTCCTTATGATGGGCAATAGAACTTCCATTGTTTATTCCCATTGCAATTGTTTTTTTGTTTGAGCTAGAAAATTGGGGGGGGGATTCTTTGCGCAATTATTCTTTCAGGGTTGTTATGTAATACCCTTGACTTCTTTATTTTTTTATCATGTGAAAAGAGATGCGAGTTTTTTTTTTTTTTCTGAGATTTCAAATGTGTACAGTGTAGGACAGATGGTGGGAGGGTCTTGTGGCTGACGTGATTTAAAAGGCAAGTTGCACTTGAATCAATAAATTTTGGTCAGTGAGCGAGCAATAACATTTTTTTTTTTTTTTTCCCCAGAAAGGTAGGGGAGATGTTTGTTTATACCCGGGGGTTTGAGTGACGTAAAGGTTAGACACAAAAACCCAATGATCGATTTGAATACGTTTCCGGTGTTTTGAAGCTTTTCGATGGCCTTCGGCGTCAACTGCCAAAAAAAAAAAAAATGTCAACTTCTTGTTTTTTTTTTTTTTTTTTTTTTTTTTTCCAATGGTCGTTGCTTGCTCGTTAGAAAACGAGTCCCAACCTTTTTTTTTTTCGTTTTTCTTGATTTCATTTATCGTCCACATCTTTTTCTCATTTATATCTCTCTGGGGTTGGAGCCGAAGGAACTCTGAAAATGTCCCTTTTTTCAATTCGGTTCTCCTCTTCATTCGAAATGTCATCTATCCGCATTTTCTTTTGTTTCTCTCCGATATGTTTTTTTTTTTTTCAGAACAGGTTTAAAAACAAACAAACAAAAAAAAAAAAATAGTTGTCGTAACCATTTGGGAAACACTTGAAACGAAATGAAATAAATTAAAACACACACACACACACATACAGAGAAAATTCTGCGTCATTGAACCGATAGGGAAACGAAAACAGACGTTTCGAAGAAATGCGCTGAATTGGTACGTAACCGACACACGCCCATCTAACAAGTTTATCAAGACGAGTGGGGGGGGGGGGAAGGGGGACAGCGTTTTGTCCCATGTTTTATTTTCTTAAAGATAAATCACACACACACGTCTGAGATTTTGGAAAATAAAAAAATCTTGGAAATTGCACCGTTTGGAAATGTTTCGTTTTTTTTTTTAGTTGTGAAACGATTTAAATCAACTAGAGCCAGGTGTGTGTTCTATTTTTATTTGTAAATTCGGTGGGGGGGGGGGCGAATCGAAACTTGAATTTCCAGCGTTTCCAGTTCTGTGTGTGGGGGGGGGGCGGAGTTTTTTTTGTTTCCATTTGAATCGTCTGGGATTGAAGGACATTTAAAACGCGTTCGTTTCGCACACGTTTTCACGCATGTCGCCATTCCCCCCCTGTAGTTAAAAATGTTTTTTTTTTTTTTTTTTTTTTCTAGTTTTGATGTATTTAAATCTTGTAGTCATTTTTTTAACGATGGGTCGTAACTCAAAAGACGCTAAAAAAAAAAATGTTTTTATGAAAGATGATGGTGGATAACGTCAAAGGGCAGAATGTTTATTTGACTGGAGAATTTTTTTTTTTTTTTTTTTTAAAGAGGAACGAAAATGTCGTACGCGATGCTCATTTGTTTTTTTTGTATTGATTTTTAGCGTGTGCTATTTTTAGAAATTCAAAGTAGTATTTCTATTTTTTAACACACGAAAATTTGAATATTTGGCGCTGTAAAAGGCTGCTGTTTTTCATTGTCAGTTTTTCCCTTTTATTTTTATTTTTTACAGCCGCAATTTGATGATTTATTTCGATTTTTTAAAACTTGTTTAAAGAGACTATTCACTGGTCTTTTTGTCGTATCGTGACTGAAAATTCGATCGTTTGTCGATCATTTTGCAGATTCAGTCGAAGGCTTTCTGATTTTCTCGCAGCATTGCTTTCCGTTCGATTTTGAGCTCGCTCTTTTGTTTTTTTTTTCCTTTTCTGCACAGCTTTGGGCGTCATTTGCATATGCGGTCTGCTTCTGTCTGTACTCGATTTGAAAAGGGGCTTTTATATTTAACTTGTTTCGTTGATTTCTTATTTTGTAAAGGAAAATTGCGAATGGCAATGGTGTTTCGTCTTTGATAAAATTAAGTAAAAAATGGCCATAGGGACAATCTCCCATTTTAACCTTTGCTTAATCCGAATGTTGACGTCATCCGACTAAAGAGCGGATTCCATTCTGCCAATTAAAAAAAAAAAATAAAAACAAAAAACTCCTTAATGACGTTCGATGATATTTCACGGCAATTAGGGTGCAGTAAAAAAACAAAAAAACCAAAGCGAGATTTGAAACGTGAACTATGACCGAACACACGACATGAACAACAACACGAAATATGTGTAATCCCATACGGCGGGACGGAACGCGCAATGGCCGAAAGGCGTTGGCGGCGCCACATGAGAAACATTTTTTTTTTTTCTTTTTCTTTTCCGAACAGACTATGTATATATCTTTTCAGACAGACGAGATCTGAGATGGTATAATAGACATATAGGAAAAGAAGAAAAAAAAAGGGGGGGGGGAAAGAAAGGGAATACATATCATTTACATAAAGCAATCATAGTTTCGAAATCTGAGAGGAGCGATCACCTATACGGAAATCACCTTGTGCTCTCTCTCTCTCTGTGTGTGTGTAATAATTTATATTCGATTATCATCGACTCTCTGTTGCCTTGGATACTGCATCTTTTTTCTTTTTTTTTTATCCAGCACATAACGTAAAAAAAAAAAAAAAAAATTGTATTTTCAAAAAGAACAAAAAAAAAAATGGATAAAAAAATAAATCAAAGGGCGGACGTGATTTCACGACGAATGAAGGATGGATTCGATCTCTTCCCCCTTTGTTTTTGTTTTATTCTTTTACCCAGTGTGAAACAGCTGCAATCTCAGTAGACAAGTTCCAAACAAATTATGCATTTAGAGCTATCGGCGTGTGTGTGTGTGTGTGTGCAACGGGAATATGTAAAACTACGCGTTGTTATTTGTGGATGATTCCCCCCCCCCTTCAAAGGTGGGTTGTGTATCAACTCATTTGCATAGCAATCAGTATAAGAATCGGTGCAGCTGTACGTTCGTGCACGATATTCGCCAATGCAAATGTTTTCTTTTTGTTTTCCCGAAATTTGGCAACCCCACAGAAACCTAACCGGTTTTTATGCTTTTGCTACATCGATCATATATCACAAGTCTGGCGGCGTCGCCCCCCTCGTGATGCCCATTTTCATTGGGGGTCTCGCGTTTCTCACGCGCACACAGAGAGAGAGAGAGATGATACACAAGGAGTTTTCGAAAATAAAGATAAGAAAAAAAAAAAGAAAGAAACAAAACAAGGGGGAAACCAAGGGTTATGTGTGTCTGTGTATCCAGGGTCATTCAGTTTGAGAACAACAACACGAAAAAAAAGAAAATAAAGAGGAAGAAGCGTGACCCCCCGTGATCAGCTGTTTAGATAGTCAAATGAACGCCCGCTCTTTTTGTGTGTGTGTGTGTGTGTTTGTTTGCACTCCAAACTTTTGCTCTTTCCAACACAAATTTTGAACATCTCGGTCTGCTTTTTGTGTTCTTTGTTTTGTTTTTTTTTTTTCTTACGTTGGCGGCGTTCGTCCTATACCATTACAATCATTATGCAAAAAAAGAAAAGAAAAGAAAAAAACCGCCCTGAAAAGGAATGTTTTCTATCTGATTTTTTTTACTGTTGTCGTGAGGGGTGCAAAATGTCATCACTTGTTTTGAAATGTTTTTGAAGGGGATGTTTAGGCACAAACTGTTTTTACCTGTTTTTTGTTTTGTTTTTTACCCACATTTTCGGTTAACATTCTTTTAGCGTTAGCTCATCATAAATCAAAAAAAAGACGAAAGAGATTCATCAAAAAAAGAGAGAGATTTGCATACGGCATTGGTTAGAAATCCATCAAAAACTAGCCATCCCTTCAGAAAGAAAAAAAAAATTTGAATAGAACTTGGCGTTATGATTCCATGCTTATATATGGCTGCTGTGCGCGTCGGGCCAAAAAAGAAAAAAAAAATGGAAGCCTATAGCTAAAAACTCGTGATCAACAGCCAACAACAACAGCACAAGAAAAAATATTACGTCATTTTTTTTTTTTTTTTTACCACTTCAGGGGGGTATGCGCCCCTTGCGTTGCGTTTGAAATTCGATAATATTTTTTTTTTTTTGCGTATACGAGCTGATTATTTTGGATACGCCGTTACATCACGACGTCGTGCAGAGATTTTCTCTTTTTTTTTTGTTTTTTGTTTTTGTTTTTAACAAGAGATTATCATATAAATCATCGTCAGCCAGAATTTAAAACAAAAAACAAAAAAAAAGAAATTTTTTTTATAGTTTGAAAATACGTTGTCTATTATCGAACGTGTTACAGCAGAAAAGGAAATGTTTTTTTTTTTTTTATTTATAGAGAGACTGTGATTAAGCTCACCTATCATCATCTTTGCGTGCTATTAAAATGAAATCAAAAGCGATTTTCGTTAGAATTTTTTAGATTTATTTTTTTTTTGTCGGTCTAACCTTCTGTTTGAATTAAATCTTTCTTTTTTCTTTTCTTTGTTTTTTTTTTTTGGCGCTAGAGCAATTTCTTTAAAAGTTATTAAAAGGCAATTTCAACCCCCGCGCGCTCACCTTCTGTTCTTCCCCCCCCTCTTTTTTTTTTTTTTTTTTTACTTAGCGGAGAGGCGCGCCCTCTTCTCGTATCCATTAGACCTCCCCCTATTGTTTTTTTTTGTTTTTTGTTTTTTTGCGGCTGTGTACAGATTTTGGAACAACATCCGCAATCAACCTAATATTACGTTGCTCATTATAATGGCAGGAGAAACAAAAACAAAAGAAAAACGAATTTTCAATGTGTGGCTTGATGTAGCGATCATTTATCGTCTATGCCTCACGTGTCATTGTTTTTTTTGTTTTTTTTTGTTACGTAAAAAAGAAACCGCCTGTTCATAGACGGTACCCCCTGTAATAGATGGGATGAAGCGGAGGGGGAGGGGGGTGTGTGTGTGTGTGTGTATAAGAAAATGCAAACTATTTCAATGATTCCTCCGTGATATGTTTGCTCTCTTTTTCTTTTCTTTCATTTTCCCTCTCTGCTCGTCCTCTTTCTCGTATTTAATATTCTATTTGGTAAACTTTTATGGTACAATCAAATTTAATTACCGTGCGCGGGGCGAATGTATCGTAAAAAAAAAAAAAAATAAGAGAAAGAAAGAAAGAAAGAAATGAGCCCTCTCGGCTTCATTTATGATTTTCTTTCTTTCTTTCTCTCATCTTTATTTTATTTTTTTTTTTTGAAATATTTTGGAAGATTGATTTTGATTTTGGCCTTTTCTAAAAACTAAGAAGAAAAACAAAAAAACAAACAAATGATCGGCAGCCTAGTGTCCGTCTCCACTGCGCATCCGTTCACTAAAATTTTAACTCGGCCCGCATTTTTTTTTTTTTTTTAAAGAGGATTTCGATTCTTCCCTTTCTCTCCCCCCTCAACAATCCTATTAGTTAAACACGAAGAATGACGCACATCATCTTATCCGAT